>NC_136906.1:25972617-26425113 GCF_949606895.1 Notothenia rossii
AAAGCAGACAGCCCGTATTGTAGACATAGTCCGGGTCTTCCTGGGGAAGCTGCTCCAGGAGTGACTACACACACACACACACACACACACACACACACACACACACACACACACACACACACACACACACACACACACACACACACACACACACACACACACACACACACACACACACACACACACACACACACACACACACACACACACACACACACACACACACACACACACACACACACACACACACACACACACACACACACACACACACACACACACACACACGCACACGCACACACACACACACACAGCAGTTAGTGGAAAGTAGATGGTTGGATGTGTGTGTGTTGGCAGCAGATAGTAATGGTATAATTCATATGCATTAACAGATAGTGTGAGTGCCCTCGTCACCTTGGCAGCGGAGTAATCTTCCTCACAATATTTGATGCAGGCTTGTAGCTTGATCATCTGTGGAAGAGAGAAAAAGAAAGAGAGGGGCAAAGGTAAGTGCTGGTTTGACTTTGGGGAATAAGAATCAAGCAATACAATTAAATACCAACTCTAATCCAAACATCTATTATTCATTTGTAGCATCTTGAACCAGTTTCCCCATGATTAATTCACACATGTTCTGTGGATCATGTTTCTACTTGACCCATCATATCATTCTTAAATGAACTTATAGGGGACATATTGTGAAAAAGAGGCTGTTTTCAGTGCTTGTGCACTTGGGTATCTGGGAAGACTTTGAAATATCACATTTGTTGTGATAACATGGGATTAAACTCAGATTTAGACGTTAATCCTCCTCTTATATCACATTAGATTATATGTCTATCTGAGTATCTCCAAACATGACCTCTTTTGCACATTTTTTTCACAAGTCAGATGTTTAGTTTCCGTTGTGTTACCCCACAGCGATACATCAATGTGTTAATAGACATGGGGGTGACAGACAGTCTTAAAATACATGAATGCATGTCAACATTTTTAAGATTATAACTTTAAATTCCATTTGAAATCAGCATTATTTTGATTCCTGGTAATAACTTGTGTTTCATGTTGTTGGTTGTACACAGTTTTACTTGCTTGATTTGATTAGGTGTGCATTAAGAGGCCCATATGTATTTGTTAGAGGACTTCTGCTGAAAAACTGCTTCCAGTGATGGATGTAACAGATGGAGTTGGCAGAGTGAAACATTCAGAGTAAATAAGGTGGATTTGTTCTGAAATCGCACATTTGATGCAGTGATGGTGCACCTGGAGCCAAACTCCATAAAAAATGCAGTGCGTCTTAGTGGAGCAACATAAAAGCTGGCATTTCATAGAAACAAGGTTTTCACATCATCTTTTTCTTTTCGTCTAGCAGTGTGTACAGGCGGTACCTTGATATGACTGCTGGGGTTATCAAGCACGAAGGAAGCCTTTGTAGCCTCAGGGTAAGCACCAGCTTTGTAAAGAGACTGGGCGTAGTACACCTTGTACTCCTCCACCTCTGGGTGCAGCTGGGTGAGCTGCTCGTAGCACTCTGCAGAGTTGGTGAAATCCTGGATGTGATAGTAGCAGTAACCCAGCAGAGAGAGTGCTGCCCTCGACTGGGACACAAAGGAAAGCAAGAGGGAGTGAAACTGATGGTCGTCTGCAGTGTGTGTTAAATAAGGGTTTGTGGTTAAACAATAAAAAACACCATTTGTTTTTTTCACAAGACATACAGTAGCAAAACCGAAAGACACCAG
This sequence comes from Notothenia rossii, assembly GCF_949606895.1. Classification (NCBI taxonomy): domain Eukaryota; kingdom Metazoa; phylum Chordata; class Actinopteri; order Perciformes; family Nototheniidae; genus Notothenia; species Notothenia rossii. Next base: position 25,974,357 of record NC_136906.1, read on the forward strand.
GAAGTATGACAGCATCAAATATACTTTACCTTTAAAAAAAGAAAGAAGGTATAAATCATAAGTTAGCTGGTAATTTAAATCAGTGTAACCCATATTTTTGAACCCATCTGTTTTTAAATATTAAGTCGCAAACATTGCAATTATGATGTGCTGATTTGGCAATTCCTAGTATGAATCATCGTTGAATTGTTCAGATGGTATCTGAAATAAACTTGTAGGGACAAATCCTATCCTGCCTGAAGCCCAATGTGACGTCTTTAAATCCTTTGGTTTGTCCGACAAACGCTTTAATACTTCAGTCATTCAGATTACAACAATATCTTAAAGGTGGGGTGTGTAATTTATTTCAGATACACTTTTTGTTATATTCCATGGAATGCTCTTATCTCCCCGATAGCAATGAATATATTAAATGCTTTGACAATAAATACATTAAAATATTTCATCTGTGGAAGACGTTTTTTGCACTTTGCTTTAAGAAATGGCACAAACGGCTCTCAAACATATTAACAGCAATTATTTTTTTACTGGTTGATTAATGAACCTATCATTTCAACAATTTTACAATCAGAGCTTTAACCGGTTTTCCAATTGAAATTCAACAGAAAAATAAGCAAATCCTTGTGGATTCAATTACATTTGATGCCCATTATTTTGAATCAAATATCTCTGATATCCTGAAAAGAAATGTTCTCTCTGTTTTTTATATTAACAGAATCCCAATGAAGGTAGTCCTGAAAAACTGGATTGCTTTAAATATTTCCAAATCAGAAAGAATAAATCCCTGAAGCTAAATAAATGATAATGTTTTAAAAAGCTTTGAAAATGCAAAATATATATATATCAAAATACTCGGAAACATGGGGGACAGATGCAAATAAGTCAATGTCACTATAAAACAATGAGGGTAGAGGAGTTAAAAGAAGGAAAAGGAAGGGCTACTAATTCATTATTCACTTATAATTTAAAAAAATGGTTGGCTCAGATTTGTATATTGGTTTAGAGGGGGGTGGAATGACAAGATGCATATATGTTGATGTAGTCTTACATTTTTTTACATGTATATTTTGTATGGAATGTTTTGAATGACAGAATACTGAAATCCACCTACCTTCGTGTGTTTTTGAAGTTGGCCGTTTAGGATATGGATTGCTTCCACATACTGTCCGTCTTTAATCTGAAATATATGGAATTAACTTTGATGTTCCTATTAATAAACAGTATTAACATTATAGACAGGACAAACGTTACTAACAAAAAATGCCAGTGAAGAAGAAAATAATTATATGGTAATGTTCCTTTAAGTATATCATGTTTGTCTCATGTGTAACGTTACACTAAACTGCAGCAAAAATGAGAGATTATTTAGAGTACAGTAGCGTAATGTTAACAGACAGAAACACAACACACTTGTATTGAATTAGTTTGGTCGTTTTAATTGTTTGCGGAATTTAAAATCATTCCAGCACAATTCCGGAAACGTGTTATATGTCCAGTATATGTTTTTCAGTCAAATAGAAACACACAAATGAACAACTTTTGAGTTTGGATTATAGTTTAGCGTTATAGTGATGCTAGCTTATCACTGAGTTGGGAAGCTAACCTCGATTTTAACAACACTATTCTCACCAGTTTGTAGATGGTAGCCGTGTACTCTCCGTCTTTTATAGTTGTCATGGCTGCCAAGAAGTCGTTTTAACGATAAGTAACTGCTTCTAACAGTGTGTGTTCACAAAACCCTACAAAATAACATCGAGCTAGCTTCTGTTTAGTGGATGGATGAAACGCATTGGAGCTGTTACTAAGCAACAGAACAGAGCGGAAGTGGAACATTTGACAGACCTGAAACACAGCCAATCATAGAGCAGGATGAAGTTACACTGGCCAACCCTCCGCTTTTTGTACCCAAATCTTTATTTAGCAGTTGAGCAGAGAGATACAACCAGCTATACTTTTATGAAAATCATATCTCCACCGGTGTTATTTACAATTTCATGCAGGTTAGTTTTATTATCTTATTAGATCGTTTATGCAGCATTTATGTTTACTATTCATTTATTAATATGACTATTTGTTATACTGCAGACAGGATTTACAAAATAAATATTTGGAGAAACAGTAGAACCTTTGAAACATAACCTTAAACAGTGGATATAATCCTCAAAAAAACAATAATTGCAATAAAAATACGAGTTTATTCATGAACACTAGATGAAAAAACACTTTAAATACATTAATTTCCATTAGGAGATATAGATATTCATTTGGTACAACCTGCCAATTAACATCTGTAGTAGGCCTATAGCTGTAATGGAGAGTGTGTGATTCTTTTGTAATTAGCACCAAATTATTTAAGGCACACCTGATGGCAATCAAGCAAATTAGACCGAGGGTTATGCTTATGCCAATCGTGCCAACCACATAGCGTGCAAGAAAAAAAGAAAAAAGACAAGAATATGAATATATTTTCTTTCTTCCTTTCTTTCTTTCTTTCTCAGCACAAGCACAATCTGGTCAAAACCACCAATGATCTCATTTGCATTTCTGACAGAGGTACAAACAGGATAAACTGACCGAGGTGCTGGAGCTTCGCCTCAAACCTCAACCACACTATGCTGACCACCGGGAGGCCATAATGACGGGGAAGTGGTAGATGCTGTATGTGTGTGTGGGTTTGAAAGTGAGAGAGTGTTCTTTTTGTGAATATGCATGTGCATGCATGCTTCTGGGTGTGTGTTCTCTCTATCCTTCTGCCCTTCCTGCATGCCTCTCACTGCCTCTGTTTGGACTGGAACTTTGCAGAAGGAGCTGCGAATCAACAGGTACATTCTACTGATCAACAGGTATGTGCAGTGAACAGGATTTGTATTGATTAAAGTTGTTTAGGCAGAATTATACAGAAAATGCAAGGGGAAAAAAATGATTTCGGTCTGAAGTTTCAGTTTTATTTTGTTAACACAAAGGTCAAGAGTTTTTGCAGAGGGAATTTTGATATCTCTTTGCACCACTCCGTGTTTTTAGTCATTAAATGCTGTATAAATCAGGCTCAGGTCCGGGGGAGCATGCCCCGGTCCACCCCCCACATATAAAAATAGCACTTTACCCCTGCTTACACCTATATGCCGTGAGCTGATTATCGAGCCTTCCTTTTAACAAGTGTATATATACTGTGTATGTGCGTGATGTGTTGCAGTAGAAAATTCCACTGTAGCGCCCGGTAAATTAAGGGAAAACCCTAAATGTTTGAGCACCCTCTGTGAAACGTCAAGCTACCACACAGCACCCCCAAAAGAAAATCTCTGGCACCGCAACTGCTTCTGAACCGGATGCTTTTTTCGTTTGTGCAAATAATGGCCTTTAGATATTGTGAAGTCATACATACTCACTTCTTTTGAATGGGATAAAACTCTTAACTATAGATATCACCATAAAACGTGGATAATTTACATTAAAAGGACTATCTTGTTATTACAAGTTTTTGAAATGTTATTTTTAAATATAAATAATTAAGCACTGTATAATGTTGACTATTGGTTAATTTAGGAGGCATGTACAGAGACATATAGACAGAGTTAGCAAAATAAACAATTAAATGTGGATTTTAGATTTTTCCTTTCCTCTAGTCTGAAAGAAGACATTCTATGGAAGCAAAATATTGTCAACTATAGCACTCAATACATATTTTTTTATGAGCAATTTTGCTGCTTTGAATGAACATATGTTGGTTTTCATGCTGCATCAATGTGCACTTTTAGTGTAACATGCTTGAGATGAAACGGAATATGACTCCTTTTTTAATGTTGAGCATGAATTTGAATGAGGCATCTGCCGTTTAAATACTGAATGCATTTGGGAAATTTTGAAATTATTCTGCGTGCCTTCTCTCGCCGCAGGGCCTAATTTATTTCATGGCTGCCAGATTGAGCGCGGTTTGAGTTGATGAGATTTTGGTTGCTCAGGAAAGAAAAGCTGTGGGTTTAAGAGACCGGCAGCAGAGAGAGCTTTACAAATATAGCTAGAATATTTGTGGTTGTTAGTGTGTGCATACCTGCAGGGTCAGTCAGGGTTTATGTGTGTTTAATTAACTTGTGAGATGTTTCATTCTGCAGCGATGACTGCAAAAAAATTGACATATCCCCAGTCGTGGGGCATACAGTGTGATGCGTTAAAGGAAAATACTGGTAATCATCAAAAAAGAATAAAAATAACACTTTTTTAGTCGGTCTCTCAATATGTTTTTATTTCTGCCTGTGGCTCTCAGATTAAAGCCCATTGGTTCAAAAATAAAGCTGAATCTATAAAACAGAAATATGTAGTTGAACATTTCTCAGTTATTTTAGTTTCACAAAGAAACGGGAGAAAATATTGCATTTGTTGGGAACTATTTTCAGCAGCAGGATGATCAAAGTTATCATGCAGATGGACAGTAGAAGTTAGAATAAGTATGTTTTAAACTTGTTCTAGCTGACTTATACCAAACAAACTTATTTTACCCAGTCTTAAAGCCCACAGAGAGTTCATGTTTAACACTTTAGAATAAACAAAAATAAATGACTAAATCTGTAATTGAAATGTCTTGTACGGTCAGTTTTCTGGCGTGAGCTCAGCTGCAGGTCAGTCTCTCAATTACATGGATTTAAACACAGCTGTATAGTCTACAAGAGCCTCTGTGTATTATTGGAGTGATGAATGTGTGGGTGTGGAATAAACATAGGTTTGATGGGGCAGTTGCTACTCTGCATGTCTCTGCAGCTTTCAGTTTTTCCAAGCCTCCCTTTGTGTTTGAATGCTGTTGGCCTCGCTCCCTAGCTGAGAGTTCAGCCTCAGGGTATTTTGCTGCTGTTCCTCCCTCTGAAACGCAAGGAAGACTCTAAGAAGTTTGCTCTCAGAAAAGTTAGATTACCTTTTTCTCTGCATTATCACGATTGATAGCCACAGCTGTGATAAAGCCATACAGTGTTCAACACAGTGCTGAGAAGAGAGTAATACCTGCAGCATGCTGACTACAGAGCAATAGTTACAGATGAAAATAAAACCTGGCACACTGAAGTCAGAGAACATCAGGCATGGAAAGCAAAAGAAAAGAGAATTTAGAAAAGTGTACCCTTTAGAATTTAGAAAAGTCCACCCACGTGCTGAAAAGTGCTATATGAATAAAATTGCCTTGCCTTGCCTTGTATTAATAAAGTGGAAATAATAAACATACCAGCCCTTCCTCTAAGCCTTAGGCATTTGAGGATGCAATGCATGATTTAGTGAATTGCTACAGTGCCTAATATGGGCTCAGTATTGCTATTAAAAACAAACAAACAATCAATCGTTTTAGTTTAGCAAGATCTAAGTAGTTTGCCTAACAAAAACGAATTTCACTTAAAGTTAATAGGATTTGAACCAGTATATTCAAATACAATTCCTTGGAATAAAGGGTCATAGATTTAAACACATTTTTTTTTTAATGTTTTGTATTTAAAACAGGTTATTCAGTAATCATAGGCACTGTGTCTTAATGCTTTTAAGGTTTTTGTTAAAGCTCTTCTCATTGCCATTTTGTTGAAATATGCTCTAATAATCTTGCGTCACTCTGCAGGTGCTGGTAGAATCATGGCCCCAAATCTCAACATGCTGATACTGCTATTGGCCGTCACCATGGTAACGGTTCTGGCCCAGAAGCGGCGCCCGGCATCAAAGCCGAAAGTCACCACGGACGAGTGGAACTTCAGGGATGGCTGTGAGCACACACTTTTCTCTCTGTTCACCCTGGGTCAAAGATCAAGTTCAGGGCTCAATTTAATGTCATGGTTTCACAGCTAGAGGTGAAGGCAGGTAATTTGTCCTCTGTTATCAATTTGTTGTTTCAAAATTATTCGTTCAAATGAAAGATATAACAAAATATTTCCATGTTTCTTTACGTCATTTTGGCTTTACGTCATTTTGGCTTAATTTAAAAAAGACTGACTAACTTGGAGCATTAGCATTAAGCTGCTAATGCTAAAATACTTTTATATCTTAGAAGCGAACGGCAGCTTAAAGGTTTCAAAGGACTTCCAAGACAGTGGATCTTTTTCATTTGAGTATTTTTCAGTTTCAGATTTAGCAGGACGAATGAATTCAGTGGGATCTGACTCAGAATTATGAGCCTTTTTTTCGGGTCACCAAAGTGTGTTTTCTTGTCTCAGCTGATAAGGTGAACATGCGCGGCATTGCTAACCTGACTCAGATCCTTGACGAGTGGAGGTTCGATATCCTGAGCCAGATGAGAGGACTCCTGCAGAACGACCACCAGTCTGTGCTGCCCGACTACGCCAGGTACGAGAATTTGTTATATTATATAATTTATTTCTCTTTAGATGTAGTTTTGGTAGAACTATTTGTATTTCCTATAAAGTTTCTGCGTATACGTTTAACTTACATGAATGGATTTTCCTTTGACGGATGGGTAGGATTTCTTAGTGTTGGTAAGCAAACACAACTTTTAACCTTCTACCTCCCTCTCTCAACAACAGCAGAAGCCAAGCCTTCCCATTAGGTTTCGGGTACCCCATTGGGTAAAAATCATTCTAGTTTTGGAATATGCTCTTTCAGATTTACATATCCACTTGAGATATATCCTTTACTTGTTGGGAAAAATACTGTTGTTTGGAAGAAACGTTTTCACAGCAATATGTAAAAGACAAGAATGTAGTTTGATCTTTATCATAATCGAGACACACTAATGTAAGCTTCGATTTGTATCTGTCCCACGGCTATTACAAATATCAGTTTTCAAGAAAGTTTCGCTGAGTCATCAAAGTAACCTATTAAAATCTGTGTTCAACAGAATTCATCAAATTCAGAGGATCATATCCAAATGTATTAATGCCAAAGACAGTGCAAAGAAGTTCAAATATGAATCAAATATGCAAAAAATGAAAAGGACAAAAAACTGAAATGAGTGTAAATGAAAACGTGAGAGAAGGAAAGCTGCGTACAAAGGCCAAATGAAAAGATAGGAAGTTCGAGAATATCCTATAAAACGTGCTGCTCCATCACTGTTTATGTAGCTATTGCACCATAATGAAGTCCGATCCTCTAAACCAGGGCTATTCAACTACACATTCAGTTGGGCCAGATTTTATAACTACAAAATTCAGCTGGGCCAGACATTCAGCGGCCTGTAAAAAGCGGGTAGTGACACATTTTAAACAAACACATATTACTGCGATGAAAAACATGCAATTTTTATTCATTGTTCATCTAACAAAGGTAGGTCAAAAAGTGCATAAAAACACAACAAATTAGCATTAATTTAACAGAATCTGAAAAAAAGTGCACAGTTGTAGCATTACATTTGTTTGCTTTAGAAGTCAAATATTCAGGTTATCTTTTTTGAACCAAGCACATCACAAAGTGCATTTACTGAATACAATAATAGCAGTCTTAATACATTTCCTGACATACAAAAAAAACAGCTAAAGAGCAATGCAACACAAAGAGGTAGTACTGTAGCAATACTATTTTTTCACTTTTCAAGTAATAACAAAAAAATCATACGTTTTGTTCACATTACAAAGTGCATTTAAATGAATACAGAAAGAACTGTCAAGTTACCCTTCAGTGCACAAACCCGTAACAAGGGATACGGGTAACTATATGAATGAATACTACACTACACGTCTACTATAGTAAACTAGGTGCTTACTGTCACCTCATTTGTGATTTGTCATCGCTGACTTTCTCAATGGGAGAAGGGACATTTTTTGTTTTGAACAAGAGCAGTGATTTTTGGCTCATAGGATATCAATGCAATCCTAAGACATTGGTGAAAAGTGCTGTCAGTCAGGGAGCAGCAAGTGCTACTTTTGATTGAGTTCATGTGTGAAAAGCTTGATTCACATGTGTATGTTGATCCAAACATACTGAGCACACAGATCGCTACTTTCTGAACGTTAGGGAACTGCCGTTTTTTGACATCACTCCAAAACTTCGCTGGCCCGTTAGTGCGCTGCATGTCAATAAGTTCCAGTGTATATTTCCCCTTGTCGATGCAGGGGACCACTTCCTTTGCTCTGGTTGATGCGTCCCCCTCTTCTGCAACAGTGAAGGGGTCTCTGGCAAAGCCCATCACCTCTGTGGGCAGAGCAAGTCCATCCAATCGACCGGCAAAGTTCTCTTTCAACCTCGCAATGAAATCTGTCATCACATCCGTGATTTGTGCCGGAGATGTGATGTGTTTGGGGAGCGTCGGAAAATGCAGCATCCGACCCGTGCTCAAGTCGGTCGCGAAAAGGTCCAGCTTGACTTGGATCTGCTCCACAAGATCAATGACCGTTTTGTCTCTGTTTACGCTTCAGAGTTGAGAGAGACATGTTTTAGAGTTGCTATCATAGGACCACCGTTACTAGCACCACTAGATGCACTTTCAAAAAACGTGCTGCGTTGTGGTTTGGTGGTTTCTATGCAACGCGGAGTGTTGCGTTCATGGTCTGTACTAGTGTAGGAATTTGGCTACGGGAGGCTGGGCCACTCGGGAGTTGGTTCTGGGCCGCATCTGGCCCGCGGGCCGCCAGTTGAATAGGCCTGCTCTAAACTGTGGCGAGCTGCAGGAAACACCCGACTGCCTCGCTGGAAAACTCCTGGGTTTCTTATGGCGCCATCGGCCACAGAGTGTACTGGACAGAATGTATTTCAGCCTGAAGGATAAACCACGTTCCTGTGGGGACTCGCAACTGTTTTATTTCACTCATGTGGAATATTCTGCTCATTCAAGACACACAGGAGGATGGAGACGTGCTGTGCTCAGTAAATTTTAAAACCAGTTGTTGAACTAAACTTTAACCAGTGATGAAAGACGTAGTGCGATCCATTCCTGCAGAATTGTTTTCTTCTAAATACTCCATTAAAAGTTACTTATTATTATGAATTATTATTATTATTCTTACTAAGAGTTATTAAAAGTGGATTTTTCTTGGATAGGATACTTTTTAAAATGTGGATTTGTTGTTTTTATTGTGTTTAAATAACGATAGATCAATAAGTACACAGTCTGTTCGGGATGTGCGTGTGCCTGCTTTTAAAATAAGTCTATAAACGTGTTTATGGCAGCAATGCTACATCATGAGTGCAAAGCTCCCTTAAAATTGTACGACTCGACTTCCGGTTGGACGAACATCTGAGGGCTGTGTTGTCTCGTTTTCCCACGACTTTACTTTCTACATTTAATTTAAAACCACCGAAGTTGAGTTAAACCCGTATTGTGTGAACATAATTTGGACTATAGATCAGAAAAAGCCGCTGTGATGCCGAAATCTGCATTGAAAACGGAGACGAAACAGGCAAAAAAGACCGAAACTTCTGTCTAAGACATGGCTAGCATAATTAGCCTGCTTGAAGAGCACAGAGCTAGCTCAGAGCTAGCACAGAGGGAGCACAGAGCTAGCATTTCAGCTGACTTCAAAGCTGCCTTTGCGGTACTGGAGGCGAAGCTGAACCAAACACAGACCACAGTAGCAGAACATGGGGAACAAATAGACTCTCTTGAGACCAATGCCAATCTGCAAGATCAGCGACTCCGTATACTCGAGGAGAAGTGTGCGGTATTAGCAGATAGCAATGCTAAGCTGGCTGCGAAGACCGCAGATCAGGAAGGTCGGAGCCGCAGAAATAACATTAGAATCATTGGACTTCCTGAGTCTATTGAGGGACCCCGGCCCGACCCCGGCCCCCTCCCGAGCTGGACCGTGCACACAGAGCGCCGGCTGCTAGGCCGCAGCCAGGGGCGAGACCGCGACCTGTGACATTGCGGCTGCATCGCTACCAAGTCAAGGACCTGATTGTCCGGGAGGCCCGCAAGAGACGAGGGGATGTCCGCTACCGTGGGTAGGGTTGCCAACTCCCAGAGTTTCAAATAAGGGACACATCTTGGCAGCGCGGCAAAACCCCCCATTTTTGGGTTAAACCCCTCAATTCCAGTCTAAATTTTGTGTCAAACACCCAAAGTGTGAGGTTATAGTTAGGTTATAGACATGAGACATGAGAAACAGATTATCGTTCAATCATTTATTTTTTCAAATGTGCAAAACAGTTGTCTTTAAATAACTAAATAAATCAGTGCAAAACACACCTTCTGAACAAAAACATAAATATACACCTTCTGAACAAAACACATAAATATAAACCTTCTGAACAAAACTGTGTGTTTGAGATGTAGTGCAAACATATTTGGCCTCTTTGAAAGAAAAAATAGATTAGTGCAAAACACACCTTCTGAATAAAAAACATAAATATACACCTTCTGAACAAAAAACAGTGTGTTTGAGATGTAGTGCAAACATATTTGGCCTCTTTGAAAGAAAAAAGTAGATTAGTGCAAAATCGTAAACTAAAGAAAAACACACCACCTGTGTGTGTGTGTGTGTGTGTGTGTGTGTGTGTGTGTGTGTGTGTGTGTGTGTGTGTGTGTGTGTGTGTGTGTGTGTGTGTGTGTGTGTGTGTGTGTGTGTGTGTGTGTGTGTGTGTGTGTGTGTGTGTGTGTGTGTGTGTGTGTGTGTGTGTGTGTGTGTGTGTGTGTGTGTGTGCACATTAAAGCAGAACAAAAATACTATTGGCAAACCCCAAAACTGCCTATGGAACGACCAGAGACGATGTCACACAACCCTATTTCTTCCACTTGTATTTTTGTTGGCCTTTTGCAGCAGCAAGGAGTTGTCTATCCACCAGAGATGCAGTGTAAAACTCTGAGCAAGACTCTTCATAATTGAGAGTGACAATCAGCTCACTCTTAATTAGTTCAACAGAGCATCTGTTCCGCACATCTGACCATTTATTTTTCATCAAAGAAAAGACCCTCTCCACGTACCCAGTAGAGGAAGGGATGCTGAGGACAAAGGACACCACAGCCAGAATGTTTGGAAGGTCAGCTGCCCGGCCCCTGAGAACTGCTACCCACCTCTCAGCTGTTCCCTTCAGCTCCCAATCATCCTTTGACTTTGTGAGGCTGTTTGCCGTAACACACTCATCAAAGAGCTCATCCATGGAGAGGTTGAGCCTGCGAATAGAGATGAAACTGGAATTCAGTTCAGTAGCATTATTAAAAACTACTGAGACACTTGTTGAATTCATTTGATAAAATGTTATATTAAAAACAACACATAAAAGCCCCGTGCATTTGTTTGCATTTAAATAAGACATGATTTGTATGATGAGAAGTATTTATGTATAATTTTGTTTTTTATTAATACAAGACAAAAGTGGTGTGCATAATATGCCAGTATAAAGGGAATAAGTACAAAGTGGTACAGTGTGTGAGTTACATACCTGGCAACTAGGTGTAGCTTCTCAATGATCTTTTCCATGTCTTCATATGAGATGTTCCCAGATGTCAGACAGAGTGGCTGCAGGTAAAAGAGCCAGTTTTCCTGAGAGAATGTGAACCACTTCTGCAGATAAGTGATGGCAGTGTTTAAGAAGGCTGTAAACTCTTCCCTGGCAAGGTTAGCTTCAGATGGAATGAGACGCCGAAGCTTTTGTTTGGTGAGGTAGCCATAGAACTGATCATCTCTTCTCTTGATTAGTTTTCTCAGAAAAGAGTCCATGATGGCATATAGGTCAGCAGATGTGGTGGCATCCCTCTCCAGTTTTTTGACCGACTCTTCAAAAAGCATCAGGACATTGTTGCAGAAGAGGAGATACACCTCTGCGAGATCAGCCTCCTCTTCAACCCCAGCTGCATCTTCAGGCAACCTCAGCAACTCTCGCAGCCGCCTTGGACATTCATCACCGAGGCTGATGAAATATGACTTCAGCGCAGTCCAGTTCTCCAACAAGCGGCTGATTGCAGGGTTGAGTGACAGCCATCTGGTCACCACATGGCGCAGAATGTCATGGAACTCTACATCCAGAAACTCACAGAACTCCTTCAGGGTCTCTCTCCTTTTGGCAGAGATGGAAAAGTGACCGGACACCTTCAGGACAATATTCTCCACATCAATTGACAGCTTATCCAAGGCATGTTTCACGGTGTTATGGACCACATGTGCATGGCAGTTGCCACGGAGGATCTCGCTGTTGGACTCCTTCAATTTTGTGAAGACAGAGTTATGGATGCCATAATTGACATTTGCATTGTCTGCACTGAATGCAGACACATGATCCAAAGTTAGACCCATTTTGTCCAGAGAACTTTGGATTGAACTGGCTATCCCTGCAGCAGACTCATCTGCATTTTCAACAAAGTCGATCAGCCTTTTAACAATGCCCTTCTCTGGAGTGAAAAACTGCACAGCCAAGGGAAACATCTTACGATTGCCTCTATTTGAGGCATCAGTTTGTAGAGAAAACTGGAGCGGCTTCACTTCACTCTTCAAATGGCTGAGTACCTCTTCAACTGCCTTTGGTGCCAGGACATCAGTGACCACTGCCTCAGCTTTTGTCTTCCCACACGACATCTTTTTTGCGATTGAGGAGTCACTTAGTGTTTGCAGGGTCAATTTGAATGCACAATCAGATGAGTTATAGCTCAAATTATGTTTGACCGTGTGATAAACATGGGCTACCTCAGCAGCAGTTACCTGTAAAAGAAAAAGAAAATATCACTATACATATAATCATTGTAATATAATATTATATATAATATCAAATACTACCTGATATGTATTACACATGTATATACTAGCTGTTTGAGTGTGTATAGGTTGTATATAGTATGCATTATTTTTTATTATGAACAGAGGTGGGTAGTAATGAGTTACATTTACTTGAGTAGCTTTTTGGATAAATTGTACTTTGAAGAGTAGTTTTAATGAAAAATACTTTTTACTTTTACTTAAGTAATATTGTTCTAAAATAAGAATACGGTTGGCTGCTCTACCCACCTCTTGAATACAATATATATATATATATATATATATATATATATATATATATATATATATATATATTCCTTCCCTCCCTCCTTGCTTCTTTCCTTTCTTAAATCTGTACTTCATTCATTCCTTCTTTACTTCCATCCTTCCCCCTCTTTCCTTCTTTCCCTCCTTACTTCTTTCCATCTTCCACTCCTTCCTTCCTACCTTACTTGCTTATTTCCTTCCTTCAATCTTTCCTCCTTCCTTCCTTCTTTCCCTAGCTCCTTCTGACCTCCCTTCACTCCTCCCTCCATCCTTCAGTCCTTCCTTTCCCTTGGTGTCCTCTATAGTGGACACAATTAATTTCTGGGTCTCCGGAGGTGAATAGTAGTTTTAATGAAAAATACTTCTTACTTTTACTTGAGTAATATTGTTTTAAAACAACAATACTCTTACTTGAGTACACTTTTGGCTACTCTACCACCTCTGATTATGAATAAATATTAGTCATTACATCTACTTGCATCATTATATGATTAAGTTGATCATATATTGTTTAAAAAATATCACAGTGTATCAGTGTTGGGGTACTTAATTACATTGAACATTTAGCAGTATGAAATTGACCAAACAAAATGTTTGTAAATGTAGGTTTAATTTAAATTCATATACAAAATTAACATCCTTATTTGACATACCAAGTTAGCCTCTGGAGTTGCTGGACGAACGAGGAACTGTGTCAAGGCTCCCTGGCTTCTCCTTTGCTTCTCTGTTTTCATGTGGTTTTCACCTGCAGCATGTTGTTTAACGTCAGTTAGTCCTCCGTGACTAACTGAAAATTGTCGGCGGCAGACAGTACAATTTGCCTTGTGCACATCGTCCCTTACGCTTTCTAGCCACACGTATTCTTTTTCCCACTCAGTTCTGTAGTAACTCTTTCTTTTCGTCTTTTTCTTCGGCGGAGGAGGAGGAGAAAAGTTGTTTTTTGCATCACTTTCGGACTCTGAGGAGGTAGTTTTGTTTGTGCTTGTCGTCGGCAGCATCTTCCATGTTGGGCAGGACGAGCAGCATGGAGGTGAAACGGTTGCTAAGATACGATACGTTATAGTGATTGGCTCCTCTGCTGCATGACTATGAGTATTGACCAATGAGCTGAGCGTGCATGCTGCTGCTCCCACAGCTCAAGATAGCCCCCCCTGCTTGTGTGTGTGTGGCTCTGAGAGGTGCGCACGCAGTCCTCAAGAGAGCGAATGACTGAGAATCACCATAACGAGCGGTCATTCTTCCACCACCCCAAAATACGGGACAAGGTGCGTCCCGTATCAGTTCATTACGGGACAGGTACTTACGTTTCCAAAAACGGGACAATCCCGTATTTTACGGGACAGTTGGCAACCCTAACCGTGGGACACCAGTGCAGATCTACGAAGACTCGCTAGCGCTGCATTGATGGTGGACTGGGTACGTTCCAACCGTTATGTTTGGACACAATTGATTGTATAATCTAACGTTACCTAGCCATGACAGTGCACAATGCGACATGTGGTCTACATTTATTTTTTGTATGATTACATTTTTGTATTTACACTACATACCCGGGGTGTTTTTTTGCAGTTTTTCGAATGTCCTTGTTAACTCGTTCTGTTCACAATTGTTTCTGAGCACTTTACAGCCGTCGTTCTGTGTTGACGTAATTTATTTTATAACTAACGTTGCTCGGCCATGACAGCACACCATGTGACATGTTTACATCAATTTTTATTTAATTTCATTGTTTTCATTTTTGTATTTACACTCTATAACCGGGATGTTCTTGCACTTTTGCAATGTTCTTGTTAACATTTGCTCTTCACAATTGTTACACTTACTAAGGAGGTTGTATCTGCATGATGTGGGTACTGAGACACCTTGAAGAAGGAGAGATGATTCAGGTAGGGAAGTTATTGCCAATTTCATTGGCAGATGGAGATCAGAGGTGGGGAGGGAGGGGGCTAAGGCATGGGAGGAGGTGGGAGGGAGTAGAGGATGGGAAGGAGAGGGCAGGGCATTTATTTTGATGGGGCTATAGGTTTCCATTTGTTTGAGGCAGCTGTTTCATTTACATTATGTTTTGTCATCTTTATGTACACTGTTCTCTCCATTTTTAGTTGTGGATGTTCTAGGGCTGTTCTTACACCTTCGATGCTGTAAGCGGTGTCATGGCTAATGTAACTGGTACAGGGACTGGTGGTGGACAGGCGGTCAGGATACTCTCTTTGAACACTGGTGGGTTGAATGCTTCGGTGAAACGCACAAAGATTATGACACATCTTAAAAACCTGAAGGCGGATATAATGTTTATACAAGAGACACATCTATGTAAATCTGATCAGCGAAAGCTGAATAGGCCGTGGATTGGACAAATGTTTCATTCACAATTTAACCTAAAGACAAGGGGCACAGCCATTTTAGTTCGGAAAAAAGTCAATTTCACCCCTACTAATACAATTTTAGATCCAAATGGACGTTATGTCATCATTTCTGGTACACTCTATCAGAAGCTGGTCATCTTAGTTTCTGTGTATGCTCCCAATTGGGATGATCATCATTTTGTGAAGTCGCTATTCTCCACCACCCCCGATTTGAATTCCCACCTATTGATACTGGGAGGAGATATGAATTGTGTTATAGACCCAGCACTAGACAGATCTAGTTCCAGAACTGTGGTGCCCTCTAAAACGGCAAACACTCTCTCTGCTTTTATGGACCACTATGGCTACGTTGACCCGTGGAGATTTTTACTTCGTCAATTGTCTCTGTTCAGTACTCACCGATAACTGTATCAGATCATTCAACTGTGATCCTGGACCTTCACTTTGATCATAAGCCTAAGGAATTTAGATTCTGGCGTCTTGACCCTCTTTTACTTTCTGATGCAGCCTTTGGTGAGTGTATTTCGGAATCAATTACATTCTTCTGTGAGACCAACCAAAATGAAGAGACCTCTGCGTCCCTACTCTGGGAAACCCTTAAAGCTTTTCTTAGGGGTAAGATCATCTCGCATACGTCTCATGTTAATAAACTTCGTAGAGCACGCCAAAGAGAACTGGAAGAATCTATCATTAATCTAGACAACCAACTCTTTTCCACTCAATCACCTGATCTATTTAAAGAACAGATGGGGCTCCAAACAGAACTTGACCTTCTCCTAACAAGAGAGGCTGAACGACGACTCCTACATTCACGAGGGTCTATATATGAACATGGTGATAAAGCTGGCCGTCTCCTGGCCCACCAACTAAAGGCTAGGGTTGCCTCGAACCAAATCACCCAGATTCGGGACGGGTTGGGCTCTCTCACTTCTGACCCGGGAGAGATTAATAACATCTTTAAAACCTACTACTCTCGTCTCTACACGTCTGAATCCCCTGATAACGAAGATCAGCTACATACATTTTTGGATAAATTAGATATACCCAAGATTTCGACTAACGACCAACAGACACTAGATGCCAAACTGCAGCTCGCTGAGATTAAAGAGGCAATACAGTCCATGAACAGTGGCAAATCACCGGGACCTGACAGATACCCGGTAGAATTCTACAAAAAATTCTCAAATCAACTGTCCCCATTATTATTAGATATGTTAAATTCGTCGTACGACCAAGGCTCACTGCCGCCCACCCTTATGCAAGCCTCTATCTCTCTGATCTTTAAGAAGGGCAAGGACCCGTTGAGCTGTGCATCATATCGCCCAATCTCGCTCCTTTCTGTAGATGTGAAAATACTTGCGAAGATCTTTGCTCGCCGGTTGGAATCTATTATACCCTCCATCATTTCGGAAGATCAGACGGGATTCATAAGGGGGAGGAACTCCTTCACAAATGTCCGAAGACTTCTCAGCGTCATCCACAGCCCGCCTTCTCCTGCTGAACCGGAGGTTGTCATATCTCTTGATGCTGAGAAGGCCTTTGACAGGGTTGAGTGGGCCTATCTGTTTTCTGTCCTTCAACAGCTGGGCTTTGATCCAGGCCTCATCTCCTGGGTTAGACTTCTGTACTCTTCTCCTCACTCCTCTGTATGTACGAACACCCAGTGCTCCAAATTCTTCCCTCTTTTCCGCGGGACGCGTCAGGGGTGTCCGCTCTCCCCACTACTATTTGCAATTGCTATCGAGCCATTGTCGATTGCTCTAAAAGCAGAGAGAGGAATTAAGGGGATTCAGAGAGGGGATATCGAACACAGGGTCTCATTATATGCTGACGACCTTCTTCTGTATGTGCGCGATCCTATAGCTAGTAATCCACACATACTCTCACTTTTGACCACTTTTGGTTCATTTTCAGGATACAAATTAAACATCCAAAAGAGTGAATGTTTCCCTATCAACCAATTGGCTGCAGAATTACCTCCGTTGTCGTTGCCTTTTAGAATATCCAAATCAGGGTTTAAATATCTGGGCATTGCAATCACGCAGTCTTTTAGTGCGCGACAGGAACAAAATCTTACTGTCCTTACGGCAACAGTCAAATCTGACCTACAGAGGTGGGGCCATCTGGCACTCTCTTTAGCAGGAAGAGTTCAGATGATAAAAATGAATGTACTGCCGAGATATCTATACATCTTCCAATGCCCACCTATTTTTTTGCCTAAATCTTTTTTCACTGCTATTGATAATATTATTTCCTCATTTATTTGGGCTGGTAAACATGCAAGAGCTAGTAGACCATTACTGCAGAGGGACAGGTTCCTGGGTGGGCTTGGTTTATCTAACCTTATGGGTTACTACTGGGCCACAAACACACACAAGATCATGCTCTGGTTCACTTCACCCCAGACTGACTGGTGTCTTGTGGAGGCCAACTCATGTCGATCCACGTCACTTCAAGCCGTCGCGTGTAGCACGCTGCCCCTTTCCCCCTCACAATTCACATCTAACCCCGTTGTAATTGTCACTTTAAAGATCTGGGCACAAGTTAGACGTCACTTTGGTTGGCTTACTCTTCCTCAAGTGACTCCTGTCTGTAACAACCATCTATTTTTACCAGCCACAATTGACCCCCGATTTTCTCACTTGGAGAGGGAAGGCCTCCACTGCATAGGGGAGTTATACATCGATAGCCTGTTTGCCAGTTTTGACCAACTACGGGTTGCCTTTAATCTAAGAGGATCTGATTTCTTTAGATACTTTCAACTAAGGGATTTTGCTAAGACCCACTCTCCACAATTCCCCCAATCCCTGCCTCCCAGTGGAGTGGATCTTGTACTTAGAGCAAGAACTTTGTCTAGGCGCCATGTCTCTTATTTTTATGAACTTTTTTCTGCGGTTGATGAATCTGCCATTAAAAAGATTAGAACTAATTGGGAAAAGGAACTACAGTTCACCTTCTCTGATGACTTTTGGAAGGAGGCCCTGAGAGCCGTTAACTCATCCTCTAGTTGCGCTAGACTCAGCCTAATACAGTTTAAAGTTCCTCATAGACTACATTATAGCAAGGCTAAGCTCTCCAAGATTTATCCAGATAGATTAGATGACCGGTGTGATAGATGCTCCCAGGCCCCCTGCGACCTGACTCACATGTTCTGGTCATGCCCTAAATTATCTCGCTTCTGGCAATCTTTCTTCGAGTGTATTTCTGAAATTGTAGGTCTAAAAATCTCTCCATCCCCTCATGTAGCTATTTTCGGTAGGACCCCAGATGAAATCAACATTACAAACACTCAAACCAATGTCATTGCCTTTACCGCCTTGATTGCTCGTAGGAAAATCCTTCTTTTGTGGAAATCTCCTTTACCTCCCTCTTTTAAAAGGTGGCTGAGTGATACTATGTCTCTTCTAGAGTTGGAAAAAATTAAGTTTAATCTCCGGGGTTCCTCGGATAAGTTTTACGCTCATTGGAGGCCACTGATCAGCTATGTAGACCATCTTCCCCCTGATATGGTGTCGCTGCAGGGATTCTCCCTTTATTTATCCATCTATAATTCTGATATGATTACTCCCCTGTCCGCCACACATGCAGCTCGTGTGACATCCCTGAATATGTGTTAGTATGTGTACATGTATGTATGTATGTATGCAGGTATGTGCATGTATATTATTGTATCTATCATTTTGTATTGTATTGATGTACTGTTGCCTCAGTGCTCCGGGAGAGGGGTGGTTGGGATGGGATGGGATGGGATGGGATGGGTTGGGATGGGGCGGGGTTAAGGGAAAGTGAGTAAGGGTTCTTTTGGGCGGGAAAAAAATGAAAATGCCTTAATTGCTGTAATGCACTGTTACACTTTTGTCTTACATGTGAATACAAATATTTTGGAAAAAAAAAATTTGTACGGCTTAAGAAAAATTCCAACCGGTTGGTTCTGTTTTTTTCAGTTTTCTACAGAATCACTGATCCAAAAAACTTATCTCGGGTCCTCAGTAGAATACACGCCAAACTTAAAATACATCAATCCAATGGATTCCAAGAATAATTTAATCTCAAACACTCATAACTACACTACAATGTAGCTACTGTGCTTATGACAATAAAGCCTTTGAATCTTGAACATACAAACACACACTGAAAACATTTAAACCTTGACTTTAATTAAATGTAATACTGTATGTCAACAGATTACACATCATTGTATTAGGTTAGTTGAAACAATATTATGTTGAACCTAATAATTAGTTTTCACACTTAATAGTATTGCTTTCAACTAACCTAATAAAGTCAATATTTCAGTTTTTTCAGTGCAGCCACAAATGTCATTTAAAGGTCCCATGTCATGCTTTTCCGGTTATTACCCGTCCCCTTGTGCGTTATGTAGCTTTTTATGCATGTGAACGGTCTGCAAAGCCACAAATCCTCAAAGTACACCCTGTAGCGAGTACAACTCTAACACAGAAAAGATGTGTTTATGCTGCCCCAGAACGCCCCGTTGGAGATTGAATTTTTCAATTGTTTTCTTCCGGGAACCAAGTGACATAACGATGATCCAAATGGACCAATCGGTGGAGCTCCTCACACACGCACGCACGCACGCACGCACGCACGCACGCACGCACGCACGCACACACACACACACACACACACACACACACACACACACACACACACACACACACACACACACACACACTCAGCCAGCCAGCCTTATTTTTCTCAGCTGCAGCTCTGCGGATTTCTCAGCCTGGACTCAGCCTGAGACAGCGGGACACGGCGAGGCCCGGCCCGGTCCGAGCACACACACAGACCCACAGCCAGGCTGCGGGTATGTGTGGGCCGGCCTCGCCGTGTCCCGCCGTCCCGCAGACCCCACGCAGCAACCAGGAAACCACACCAGCAGTAAGCCAGCTCACACTGTCCGCTCCTCACAGCAGCGAGCCCCGCAACGTCCCGCCAACACGGCACCCAGACCCCACGCAGCATTCTCATCTGTTTGTCATTACTGGTGTAATTTTCTGGTTGCTAACGCCATTGTAACACATAATCACTGATGTTCCGCTGTAACGGTGGTGGATTCATCAGAACAGAGTGGGCGAGCTGACCAATCAGAGCACACTGGGCTGCTGTATGAGAAACCAAAGTTTTTAAAATTGCACAATATAAATCTATTGTAGTACACCTCAACAATGGAATTATGATCAGTAGAAATGGCCATGGCCTTTAAGTATGATACTTCGTTTGCCATTATTAATCACTTCTGATTTTATTTATTATTTGCATCCATTTCTAATTTTTTTTTTAATATCTTTGTAAAATACTTTGTAACCAGTTTTTTAAAAGTGCTTTATAAATTATTTTATTATATTTCGAATCTTTATTCCTGTCTAGGATCCAGCCGCTGTCTGAGGCTTTAAACGACCTCTACACAGAGTTCAATGCCCTCAAAGCTCACCTGGGCGACCTGACCGAGAAGTTCAGCGCCATTGAAACCTTCATTGATGAGGTCAAGGAAAGCCGCACCACCAACACCAACGCTGACGCAGGCTCCGCCCCCAGCGGGGGCATCGGCCCCGTCGTCAGGCAGGGCGGGAGGAGGGTGATAAAGAAAAAGCCAACGACTTCCTAAACAGCTAAAATTATGTTTGTTTCTTCTTCTCAGGCTTTCTTATCTCTGTGTCCTGATCCTCCTTTGATTTCATTGTTATCACATGTTATACAAATATTGTACCAAGGCACTCCCAGTTTAAAACATCTGGATATATTAAGATGAACTTGGCATGTTACCGACATCAACTTAATATTCGTTTTTTGATATATTGTGATATTTTCTCTAAATACATATTGTTTTTCTGTTATGCATTTTTAATTACCTGTACACAAAGTTGTACAATTGGTTTAAAAACATATATTTGGTCCTTCCATTAAATAGGAAAAAAATCTTAGTAATTGTGCATGAAATTGACATTTAGGATGCATTTTGGGTTACATTACATTGGATGCATTGCATTGTGGGACTATGAGAAGAAAACTGTCCATGCCATGATCACATTGTAGATTCTTTAACCTGTTAAAACCCATAGAAATACAAGTATCATCACTGAGCGATCAGAACTCGCGACAGGGGAAGCATAACCAGACAGCACGATGTAGCCTTAGGTAGCAAAACACGGAGATATGCTCACCTTTTGCTGTTATTCTGATCAAAAGTTGTGTTTATTGGCATTAAAACGAGATAAACGGGGCTGAAGGTTAATCCGTAGATTAATCCAATGTGTCTGTCACTTTGCAAACATTATTGATAATCCATAATTCCATTTTTATGTCAAAAAATGAGGCCGTTTCTCAATCGCGGGGAAACTGGCTTCCAAGCCAATATTTCAAGGATACTACGTCATCGAGTGCCGCCGAATGGCTGTTCCAATCTCCAGCATACTTGGAATTCCACCGAGGCCGCGTCCTTGGTTTGGGGGTAATTTCGAGGCTGCACATGGGTAGACTTCCCGTCATTCAAATCCCCACAATGCTTTGCGCACTGATCAATTTTCCCAAATCTGTGGCGGAAAATGTAAGGCGGGGCCTCTCATATGACGCACACCTGCACACTTGCTAGCCTGTTCCACTCTTCGTTTTCCGAATGCCAGGAAGGATTCTTGCCTAGCTTCTGAAGGAAGTGACTCGGAAGACATCCTCGCGATTGAGAAAGGGCTTGTGTTTTCATATTAGCTGCCGGAGTGTATGACAGCTTCCTGTTTTGGTTACGTATCACTCTCACTCCTTATTTGGTAACATGTGTGTGTATGTGGAACTTCCCCTCGATTCAATTGGCTCTAACGGTTAAAAAGAGATGTCAATCATCAAAATCAACCAAGGGGGGCCAGAGATAGGTCAAATCCACCCAAATGACCCCAGAAGTGTTTTTTTGTGCTAAATCTCTATAAAAAGGTAAAATGTCCCTTGTTTTGCATCAATCTTGATACAGGGTACTTATTATATGTTATAGTTTGGATTCCTAAAGCTTTTAGTCTACTATCCCATCATTCAAGGTTGGTTTTCACTATAAGTAATGTTCATTTTTTACTATGTGCAATCTGAATTTACTTTAAAATAAAAAAATCTATATTGATTCTGACTCTTCTAGATCCAACTCACATGTTTATCATTGCTTTGAGAACAAATATTATTCATTTACCCCTTTTAGAAGGGAAGTTATGGTCATTTGTTCTGGGAATGTTATTTTCGAGCCTGAGACCTGGAAAACAGGCTCGAGGCTTAACAGGTTAAGGGCACTATATAATTAATCATTTTCAAACCTTGCCATTCAAATAAAGTAGCACTATGTAGTAACAACATGGCAGAGATTTGAAACACAGATACTGTTTTCAGTTTCCTCATGAAATAATTGCTCTTTTCTAGAACTCAACAAACATTTTTGAGGGATTTGATTTGACAGATTTCCTGGTTGTAGGTTTATATAAGTGCCTGGTTTGTTGTGTTTATTCTGGATATTTTTCGGACAAACAAGCTTGTTGGTTTGGGTTTACTGTTGCATATGAGTAATAAACTCACTTTTTGCATTCATTCATTATTTAGTGGGAATGCTGATACAGCATTCCAACTATCTATTATGCTACGCACAAAATTCTTTATTATTCCGCCGGGTTATTTTGCGCCTCTTCTCCCACATTCCACATCGCAGAAACTCCGTTCAAACATCAAAATGTTCAGCTCGGTCGGGAATCGATGGCTATTACTTTTCTTATTCATAACTTTCATAATTCCAGAGATACATCCCATAATTCATCACATTTTTTACATGGAAGTCAATGGAGAAACTCTTCAGACTTCAACAATCTTCATGCAACTTCAACTGCTAACTGCTCATTCATACTTTCACTCAGAAACCTCATTCCAACTTTAAAATGTTACACATCTTTCTGACATTATTCGTGTAACACAACTTTTAAATCTGATTCGTACTTCTAGATATATTAAACATTGTTCAGCCTTGGCAGGGGCGGATCTAGACAAATATTCATGGGGTGGCAAGAGGGGAGATTTTGAGGGGTGGCATCCCCTGGCAGAAGTACAGTATATGCTGATTTAATCGCAGTCATATCAATCAATGTTAATTTGGAAAGCCACAATATTAATATTTTAACTGAATAACATTAGGTGACATTATTGTGGCACATCAGTAAAGCCTTACATATAAACATATAAGGTGGCAGACATCATTTAATGAATTTTAACTGAACAATAACTGAATGAGTTTGTTTGACTCTTAGACCAGTAGGGATACCAAATATATGAAGACTGCTGCAATAAGTACATTAATTAACTGTCTCATCGATGTGTGTCTGAATGAATATGATACTATTAACAATCATATTATTCCTATCAGCTGTCAATCACTGTTATGATTCACATATTCATTTATTATTGAATAAACTATATTTTTTGGAGTTAATGATGAATGTTCCAAGATGCTTGCTCACCCTCCTTCAAATTTGAAAGACAAGTAATTACTATCATGTATCAAAATTCAAAAGATTAAAAGGAACAGTTCAGCGCCCCACAAGTTCATTGCAAACAGTTACAACCTTGACTTTACATCAGAAAGAACTAACATTAAAGAAGTGACTCACTGCATCAGTTAGGGTTAAAAAACGTGTATTCAGATAAAACATATACATCGCTGCAGTAAGTTATTATCCAGTGGAAGGTCCTTACCTACTATCCTAGTTAAATCAAAGTGGTTACTTTTTTTTGTCTGGGCAGTGTCGTTTTACACACCGTCTTATTTGACTTTCTCAGGACTTAAAACAGTTTTTTGGGGGCAGACCCCCACAAAAATATACACACATACAAGGTGATCATCTTAACAGTTTTTTATGCTCATCGAGTCATCCGTGAGCAGAGCATCAAGTTGGCATGCCTCTTACAGCTGAATGCGGCTATTACCATTTTTTTCAGCAAAACGCCTCACAAACTTATTAAGATCAACAGCTTTAGTGCGTTTTGATTCAATGCTGAGTACAACCAAACTTGACAGTCTCTTCTCTGCCATTGTAGACCGCAAATACCTAATTCCTTCCGTCTA
Organism: Notothenia rossii; assembly: GCF_949606895.1. Lineage (NCBI taxonomy): Eukaryota > Metazoa > Chordata > Actinopteri > Perciformes > Nototheniidae > Notothenia > Notothenia rossii. Next base: position 25,998,689 of record NC_136906.1, read on the forward strand.
CTTGAGACCGATTGCATCTCGTTTGGCCCCGTCCCCCCGTTCAAATGAAATCGCCGCCAATCATATTTCCAAGCTCGCTCCAGGGCCGGTGGAGGGGTTACAAGACTCGCGTCTTGTGCTGCATTCACTTGCACTTGGACATTAGAGATTTTCTCTCATAAATGTCCGATGAGCCACAAGTTTTCTTTCAAAACAAAGATGCCAACTGGGGTGGCAAGGCTATTTTTTAGGGTTGCAATTGCCACCCGTGCCACCCCGGTAGATCCGCCCCTGAGCCTATTGGTAAAGATGCCTTCTTCAGATTTTAGAGTGTGTGATGTCACTGCTAGAGTGAAGGACAGATTTAATTTTGCCTTCATATTTTATTTTAAACCTGCCATAATTCCCAAACCCTACATTCCTGAGACATACTTTTTCATGAGAAACGTAGGAAAAAATCTCGTAGCTTGAAAAATAAAAAATAATTAAGCAAAATAATTAAACAAAATGCCTCTTGAGGGCATGAAGTGACAACAACTTTCAACATGTCTCCATTAAACCCCATTGTAAGTTCAGCCTCATCTTTCCCCACCACAGCAGCCACCAGGTTTGGGACTAACGCGTTACTTTGTAACTGTAACGCCGTTATTTTTGGCAATAACTAGTACTCTAACGTGTTATTTTTTAAATTCAGTAACTCAGTTACCGTTACTACATGGTGCGTTACTCCGTTATTTTTTTTATACAGTCTCGGCTCCCAGACGTTGGTGAGCGGCGCCAACAGCGAGGCGAACAGAGATGAGAACTGTACTTAAGTACAGTACTTGAGTAAATGTACTTAGATACTTCCTGTGTCACATGCGGAGACGTGCTGTGGGCGTGTTTGTGTGTTTACGAACAAGACTATCATGGCGGCAGTGTCGCTCAAGTCGTATTCTCACTATTTCACTTTTGTCGAGCACAAAGAAAATAACTTTTTAGTTAAATGTAAGTTGTGTCTTGGCGGGTCAAAGATCCTATCTACTGCCCAAAACAGCAATTCAAATATGTTGAAACATCTGCAGAAACAACATGCTGGGACGAAGCTAGTAGCTAAGACCACAGACCCAGACTCATCCGACGCCACTCCACCTCCACCTAAGCAACAGGAAAAAGTTGATAAAGCCATTGCAAGGTGTGTTGTAGAACACATGCAGGCTATTTCTACTATTTCTATTGCTATTTCTTGATCAACAGATTGCATTATTCTCCAATGCAATAACAGTACTGAAATGAAGGCTATAAGGGCATTAATGGGAGCCTAACTGAGTTACTTTTGAAATGAAGTAACTAGTAATGGTAACTAGTTACTGGTTTTCAGTAACTAGCACAACACTGGCAGCCACACACCTTTAGTTAATCTGCCAAAAAGGCCACATTATTATCCCGAAAGTACACAAAAAGTACACTTCAGATGCTCAAGTGCTTCACATGCTTCACGCTTTGAAATTTCACCGATATCTGTTACGGTTCTTCAACAAAACGTTCACATGTAAGAGGTTTATCCCTCATTCAGAACAATGAAAATGCTCTCCTCTCACTGATTACTGTACCATCACCATGGAAACCTTTGATCTCTGGACACGTCGTTAGCGCAAATATAAACACCTGCAGGGACGTGCACAGACATTTGGAGGGGCTATTGCTCTAAACTGGGAAAAGGGCCTCCCCCCGAAAAGAAAAAAAACACAAGACCTTTTCAAAATTGTAACTTCTTTATAATGTCAAATAAACCAAACGATTATTACATCAACTAAATTGAACAGTAATTCACATCTCATAACAAAATAAGCTAAGGCAACTAGATGCATTCGGTGACTTGATTTTAAAAATGAAACAGGGCCATTTTTGGTTTCGCGGTCCATATATCATCAAAAATATCTAATGTTAGTAACTATTAAAGACAAAATGGGGACAATTCTGTTCAAATGTAGTTTGACCTTTGTAACTGCTGTGCAGACATACTGATAAAATAGGGCTTCTATAATTACCTTAAATAAACTCACTAATTAATGAAACCAGTTCAATACGCATTATTCTTATTCTTATCATTGTTATTCTTATCATTCTTTATGAGCACAGTAATGGTAAGGTATCTAATTACTTATTTATTTAGTATTCCATAACTTAATAACAGAGATGGTCAAACTAAAGTGGTAGAGACATGGCAGAAATCCTACAATGAAGTCGGAAATTGAACTGTTCACCCGAGAGAGGGCAATCAAGAAAAGAGAGCGAGCGGCCCCGTTGAGGGAGTTTACAGATGAAAAGACACAGAAAGGTACAACAACTACAAGTAGGCTATAATTAGGTGTTTTTTTGTAAATAACCGACGGTATCAAGGGGAAATAAAGTCCCCTTCTTTGTCCCTTATACCCTAACTGCCATGAGACAACTCAAAATCAAGTTTCCAAAATCCGACACTGAGGTGGTCTTAACGCAGCGGCAGATGACAGTGCTGACAAAGTGTGTTTCCCGCAGCGAAACGCTACAATACTAATTGTGGGCTCATCATGTTGATTCGGCCACAACAGAAAAAAGAAAAACAAACTCTCGCTCTCTCCAGAGGGGCAGGTCAGCCAAAAAGGCCAAACGGGCCGTTGCCGGGCAACATTAGCCCGTACCCTTGCACGTCCCTGAACACCTGTGTCATGGACACGATGATGTCATAACTCCAACTGACATGCTCAGAGCAGCAGACTTCAGATAATGGTTAACACAGCTCTACATCAAATCTGATATACGTAATGTGGTGTTACTATGGCATCGCATCCCGATTCCCTCGTCATAAAACAGCAGCAGACTTCAGATAATGGTTAAAGGTCTTGCCCTCAACAGCTCTACGTCAATTATGGGGTGTCATCATATGCCGTTTCCATGGTTTCCTCGCCATAAAACACGATGTCGCTGTAACTCCAATGGACACGGCCCGATCGTCCCCCAAACTTCGCTTGTATATCACCGGTCCATGCCTCAACAGCTCAACGCCAAATCTGAGATCTCATCATAGGCTGTTGCCATGGAAACGCATCCCTCACCATGAAACACGATGTTGTCGTGATACCTATGCAAATGTTCTAAAACAGCACCAGACTTCAGATAATGGTTAATGGTCCGGCCCTCAACAGCTATATGTCAATTACGGGGTGTCATCATATGCCGTTTCCATGGAAACGGATCCCTCGCCATGAAACACAATATCGCTGTAACTACAATGGACACGGTCCGATCGTCCCCAAACTTCGCTTATATATCACCGGTCCATGCCTCAACAGCTCTACGCTAAATCTGAGATCTCACCATAGGCTGTTTCCATGGAAATGCATCCCTCGCCAAAAAACATGATGTTGTCATAACTGATATGAAAATGGTCAAAACACCACCAGACTTCAGATGACAGTTAATGGTCCAGCCCTCAACATGTCTATGTGCCATTATGGCAACGCATCCCTTGCAATAAAACACGATATTGTTATAACTCCTATAAAAATGTCACATGTGTGCTAACAGTCCAGCCGTGAAGACATCTACGGGACAGTTTTGAGATTTCTTCAACTGCCGTTGCCATGGCAACACAATGCTCGCCATGAAACACGGTTATCCCACAACTTCAGTGAAAATGCTCCAAACGGCCCAAAACTTCACAGGTTTGGTAACAATCAACATATCTAAGCGTATTATGGGGTGTCATCAAATACCGTTGCCATGGCGACAGATCATTCGCCATCAAGTTAGTTCAATAGTTTGCAGTTCAAATATTCTGCTGCTTTTCCAAGCCATCTTACTTTATTTTCTTCTCTTATCACACATTCAAGCCCCCAGTATTCATGTATCATTCATTTCAATCTAAATTCTTCACTTTCTTCTTACACATTACATTTCAGCATAGCAATTCAGCGTCAGCTTTTCAGCATAAAGCATTCCCACTAGCAATTTCTTCAGGAATTGCATTCTCTAGTTTCAGTTGGTTTTTCTTCACAGATAATCTGAGTGGAGTATGGAAGCCCTGCCAGTGAGAAAAACAACATTCCTGCTGGTTAAACATTTTAAAATAAATATTTTTCTCTCCTGTGTTTATAACCATGGTGAAAAATGAGGAAACAAATAGTTGGCAAGTGTGTTAGTTGTTGTAATTCTTATTTCAGCCAAAAGAGGTGGAAGTGCAGCACTAATCTAAAGGCAGATCAATGCCAAATAAAATACATTTCTAGCCAAAAGAAAGACATGACAGTACATTTACATAACTTGGCCACATGCAATAAGTGCATTTATAAACACAGGACTTTCACACCAGACCAGGGTTCTCGTTTGTGTCAATGTTACAATTTATTCAGTTTCAAAGCCTATTTAATGTCCAATGAATCAATGATAAAACCTCCTAGTTTTTGCAGGGCATTCCTGACCCAAATCTATGAGGCTGATGACCACTGATAATGCAGATATTGTCTGATAACATTAAAACATATATATAAGCCATAACTATCTACTTCTGATGATGAAGTTTTACTGACAATAATGCCAAGTGTGGTGGGGGTTTTATGTCCCGAAAAAACGAGTGCCTAAGAATTATTAAAGATTTATTGGTATGAAATATCTCTAAGAAGCTTTACTTCTAAATATATCGCCACAAAAAAAGTTTACATTATCCAAATGTTACTGAATCTAGGTCTCTGAGCTGTGACCCAATTTGTTTCACATCAATTTTAGTAATCCCATATACTGTAACACACTGTGTGTAATCTGGCGTTGCTCTCAATCTGATTTGGAGAACCTTACAGGAGGTGAATAAAAAAAGTTACAGAGTAACAGGTCGTACCGCAGGCAAAATCTATTGAAATTAAACTATCGGCAATAAATAAGCACTGAGACAAGGCTAAGTGTAAAACATGACGTAACCTTATGTAAGGAAATCTACAGACTACTTTTGAATTTGTTCATGAGTATATCCAGTCAAATTCAAAGAAAAGTCCTGCAGAAGCACAAAACTGTTAGCATTAAAATAAACGTACAGTACCAAAAAGGAAAGTTACTCATTATGAATAATGGCCAATTTCGGAATTTATTTTCAAGGTTATTTATCAAGGTGTAGATTGCAGACGATACCAAATAAGATGTCTGTCAAGAATCAGGTGTTGTTGTTGTTGTTAAGTAACAGTAAGAGGAATCAAGTTGCCAAAAAAATATAAATTGTAAAATAAATTAAATTGAATAATTTATAAAAAATAAAAAAACAATAAAGTAAGTATTTAAATTGAAGTCTCATAGAGCTGTGCAGTTTTCGAAAGAGGTAGCATTATGCAGAAATGTGCAAAATATACTGAGCGATGTTCGAGGTCCACATTGTGGAATATAATCAATGGTTCACAAGATTATGATTGTAACTGTATTTCGAACTGTTTGTGAGTAAAATGAATTGAGTTGAACTTGAAGGCGGAAGGCATTGTGATGGAAATAGAAGAAGAGAAAAAAAATGAAAAGCCGACAGCCACATTCATGCCTTAATTCATCGTCTCTCCTGCTATTATTTGGTCGCCTCACTTGACCGGTTCATGAGTGGATCCAGCAGATGCAGCTCTGCTCTGTCCTCCTCCCATTCTGTGTCAGGGGAACTCCGATCAATAACACATTTCATGCTTTCTGGTGTCGCTGACACGCTGCAGTGCTGGCGAAATACCTGAAGAAGAAACACTTTGCTTTTTTTAACTCTCTTGTCCTCCTGCTCAGAGGAAGAACGTTTTTTTAAAGGCAAAATATATGAATCAGTGACAATATGAAAACATATACAGTATAAAACATGCAGTGGTGAAATAAATATTAATTACTTAAAGGTGGGGTAGGTCATTTTGGAGAAACCAGCTCGAGTGCGCTAGAATTTGAAAATACACAACCGGAAAAAATGTGCCACTTCCTTACAGAGCCCCTCCTCCAACACACACGAACGCGCACATGACCAATGAGGGCACAAGATAAGTTTGTGCACAGATGGAAGGCTGACAGGCAGGTAGGCCATCCAGTTATTTTAGCCGGGCTGGCTCAAATGATTGGTCGTGCTTTTTACAGTACTACGGCTTCCACAGATGTTTTTTTTATGGATGTTTTGTCAAAGCACTTAAGATATTCATTGCTATCGGGATGTTAAGAGCATTCCATGGAATATAACAAAAAGTGTATCTCGACCCGTTTTCTCAAACTTACCTACCCCACCTTCAAGTAAAAGTACCAATACATACTGTACATGTCAGGAAAACGTAATTACAATTAAAATACCTGAATTCAAAATCTATTATGCTATTATGCTAATTAAGTTTTCCCTTTCCTGTAGCTTTTCATAGATTGTTGTTCATGTGAATGGTCTGCAAAGGAAAAAATCCCAAAACATAGTGACATCACCATGTTTTGGGATTTTTGCTTCTACTGAAAAGCGCCCAAACATATTGCACTTGATAGGCTAAGGGGCGGGACACATCTAAGCGGTTGACCAATCACAACAGAGTCGGCCAGCTACCCAATCAGAGCAGACTGGGCTCTGGTTTCAGACAGAGGGTGAAAAGAGGTGCTGCAGCACAGGCAGTATGAGAAAAATAAATACTTTTTGAAAATTAGAGCATGGAAACATGTGAAAGTAGAGGCACTAAATACAGATATGAACTTGAAAATGTGGATAATATGGCCACTTTAAATGTAGTAGAAAGAGCGTAATTTACTGTCCTGCTCCAGGAGGTGATTGAGAGTGACCCTAATAGTGTTGAGTTAATACTCAACACTAGGAGGGCAGCTCCTCGAATGGGAGATAACACCTCCCATTGACCTCCACATCAACAGGGCTTGACTGACGCGCCAGAAAATCAATGACAATTTCTCATTGGTGGAGAATTGCAACATACAATTAAATATGATGATGAAAGGTCAGAGGTCAACATTAATTACTTGTAGTGAAAATCCAGTATTAATAGAATCAAGGTCACAGAAAAGTTTAACTAATGCAGCCACAAATTGTTTAAAAAAGTTTTTGGACAACAATGGAGCTTTATGACACAAAGGAAGAAGATGTATCTCTCTGATACGCACAATATTTGTTATTGGATGCATTCACAGCTGGATTCAGTCTTTACATGAGATGTATTTAGTATTTGAAAGACATAGTGTTTGAAGAAAACATACCTACAGATCAAAACTCTCAAAGATCTGCCTCTCTAAGTCTCTAAGTCTACGTGAGCTGATGATGCACTGTATAAGGTATTTTGTTACTATTTGCTGTAAAACACAGAATGCTTTCAGGAGGAGATTGCCTAATTTCTCTTGGTGCCGTTTGCATTTCCTGGAAAGTAAACAGGCTTGTTTTACATTTTTTTTATGTTCAGAATTTTCTTATGGTATGACTTAGCATAAAAAAGCATGGGGTGAAAGATGAGAGTGAACTTTCATAAACTCGAGCGGGGGAATATTAGACCCAGGGACGATTTTTCAGCTGCAGTGAACACATTCCTGGGTGTGCAGTGGAATGTAACACACTCACTTTTCCTGATGTACTCTCAGTGTGAAAGGTTCAATTTGAGAAAAATTTGACATGAATAAAAGTCTGTGAAAAAGGGGCAGCTGCCAACTTGTATTTTGTCTCTGTCTCTTCATTCAGCGCACGTCTCTTGGATGTCTTCCAATATTTCCTGTCCACCCTTCATCCTGATTCCTACAGAGGGAGGTATTCTGAGGATGCTGCGGCTCTTGGCTCGAGTTTGGACCACATTTAAATCAACACATAAATCTGCAGCCCCCTCCCTCCCCCCACACCCTCCTTTATTTTAAGATCTTAATCTGTGCCAGTTGCTTTACAAACTATTTGCAGAGCGACCGTCCAACAGTCTCTCCATCCTGACTCAAAGTGACATCTCTGCTCTCATATATGCAACCGCAATGGCAGAAGTGAGGTTTATAAACTCAATATTTAATTGGATCCATACTGTACAAGGGAAATGCACATGACATAAGAAGTACAAAGCACACAAATACTTGTTCTGGATGAGTACATATACTATTAAAAGCCATTTTTGTTTGATTTGCTCTATGGGTGAAGATATTTAGGAAAATATTATGTTTATGTGTCACAAAGTGTCACAGCTCTGTTTTGATTGTTTTACCTCCCTAAAATGACCCGCCCCTTAACCAAAAATAACTTACAATGTTTTGGAGCACTAGCCAATAGAAGTGCAAGGGTTAGTGATGTCACTATGTTACGGAAGTAAATAAAGGGCAACAATGGAGGCGTTTCAGGAAGGGGGGAAGAGAAACTCCATCTGGAGGTACCTTTTGGATTTGAGCCTTTGCAGATTTACATGTACAAAACCTATATAACACACTACAGGAACCAGGACTTTCATTCAAGTGTAAAAACTGCATGAAAGAAAAGACAACTAAATCCAACTTTAAAATATATGCTAATAAAGCTAACATATTGATGCAACAACTGTTATTATGTTCAAATGCAGATTTTACTACACAGCTTATTCTGCACTCACTCAGTGCGACATTATACGATTTAAAATACAAACCAATAAATAAAAAGATAAAACACTGGCATGTAATTTGCGTTAGAATAAATAGAATGGTTTTGAATAATAGATGAGAGTGAAATCTACGTCACTTTACGGCCCCGCCCACTTTTGGGGAAACCAATGCTGTCATTTGAACGGCGATCAAGACTGAAGGCACAGAGATCTTCTGTTACAGTCCTTTCGTCTTAGAGGGAGTATAGAAAAACGTAACTACGTACATTTGTTTTAATGTTTGAGGTGCAATAAACGACACAGCAGCTTTTTGGCATGTTAAAACTATTATTTACTGGCTCATGAGAGTAACAGCTGGCGAAATTACAGCCTCGCCTACTGATTTCAAATGTGTGCTCTAAAATGATATTTATAAATGACTATTATCATTATTATAAGCAAGACAATAAATGGCAAATATATGTAGAAAATAAACGTATTTAAGATACGTTCATAAGAAACGTAACGTGGGAGAAAATATGTTTCTAGAAGATATTGTAGCGATCTGCATTTATTGTTCAAGTGTTCTGTTAACTGTTTGTGTCAGGCTTCTGTGAGGAGAGCAGGTAGGGGCGGGGTTGGGTAGCAGAGGGTGGTGTGTGTGTGTCTGTGGGCGCGTGCAGGTGAGTGAGAGGTTGGCGCGAGAGGAGAGAGAGTGAGAAAGGACGGATGAGAGCCGTTGGTTGTTAATAAACCTGTTTAACTTGAGAACGCTTCACTCGTCATTCCGACACGTCCGGGTGGACGTTACATTGGTGTCAGAAGTAAAAAAAACAACAACAAAAAACAGAGTTTTATCCGCTAATCGCCGGTAGCCGCAGCTAGCACTGACTCGGCTAACGTTAGCTCTGCTTCATCGGCCGGTAAATAATGGAAGCACAGATGAACCGGACCGGAGCTCGTCCGAAAGTCAAGGAGGAGATGGATGGCTTATGGCGTGACTCAGAAGACAATTTATGGCGTGAATTAAATGCTGCTGCCGGTTTCGACTCGGCCGGCGGGAAGCGGCACGTCGGCGCAGGGACCTCCCCCGGGAGGAAGGAAGCACTGGAGCTGGCGTTGGAGAGAGAGGTTGTAGGAGGGGCGGCAGAGAGCACGCACACGGGAGGCGGCCCGGTTGTGAGAACGGTGAGACAGGAGGAGCCAGGACAGAGTTGACTGAGCTAATCCGTGCTATGGCACTGCAATCGCCGCAGGGCAGCAACCGTCCTCGTCGGGGTCCTCTGGTGTGTTGGGGGTGCGGCCAGGTCGGCCATATTAGCACAAGGTGCCCCATGAATGCTGATATTCAGGGAAACGCCCCCGGGTCTGTGTAAATGGGACGTCACAGACCCCCGCCGTTGGGTCCCATCCTGCCTGGTCTCCAGTGGACAGAGCCCAGCTGCACGGAGGGGGGAGCGGGGCTCCGCTTCCCCCAGAAGCAAACGACATCGCAGAGTCTGTGAGGGTGGTGGGCTGGACTCACGCGGGGGATTTCTGCCATGTCCCCGTCACCCTGGCAGGGGCCCCATGGACGGCCCTTGTTGACACCGGCTCCACAGCGACACTGATGAGACCGGACGTGGTCCCAGCGGGGACACGGTTGACACCCACTCTGGTGAAACTGCGAACAGTAACCGGTGAGCTAGCCCCTATGCTTGGGAGAGGGGTGGTGGTTATACAGGTGGGGGGGCTGTCAGTGTCTGTTAAGGTGTGGGTTGCGGCAGTACAGGACTCCTGCATATTAGGACTTGACTTTCTGCGGGTTGCACGCTGTGTGCTAGACCTGGGGAGGAACACGCTGGCCTTTCCAGGGGGTCCCACAGTTGAAATGGTGCACCCCACACTTGCCACGACACCACACCCACCTACATCAAGAGTGACTGAAACACTTCCCCCACCCCAAACCCCCCCCCCCTGCAGCCATGCCCCCTGTCATCAATGCTAACCCCAGCCCCAACCCCACACCCCGTACTCCAGTTGATGTACGGCCCCCGGCCCCGGAACAACAACCTGCAGCTCTAAAGGGGGACAGACGGGCGGCAGTGAAGGAGGTGTGGAAACGCAGCTGTGATGACTTAAAACCCGAGCAGCGGGAGGAACTGTGGCAAGTGCTGTGGGAGTTTAAGGACATTTTTGCTCTGACAGAAGAGGAAGTGGGCCTGACACACCTGGTGCAGCACGATATCGACACGGGCGACGCACGGCCCGTCAAGACACGCCCCCGCCGCCTTCCCCTGGCCCATCAGACAGCAGCAGACAGCGCTATTGATGAGATGCTGTCAGCTGGCATTATTGAGCCCTCTGACAGCCCCTGGGCCTCGGGGGTTGTGATGGTCAATAAGAAGAAGAGTTCAAAGATGAGGTTTTGTGTGGACTACAGACCGCTGAACAGTGTGACCAAGAAAGACTCATACCCGCTGCCCCGCATAGATGAGTGTTTGGACTTGGTGTCTGGCTCATTCTGGTTCTCCTCTTTAGACCTGCGCAGCGGGTATTGGCAAGTTCCCCTCAGCCCAGAAGCCAGATCAAAGACAGCTTTTTGCACTGGGAGGGGGCTGTGGCAGTTTCGAGTCCTCTCCTTCGGCCTGTGCAACGCTCCGGCCACGTTTGAGCGGCTGATGGAAAGGGTGCTCGCTGACGTTCCCCGACAGGAGTGCCTGGTCTACCTGGACGATATCCTGGTCCATGGTAGCTCCTTCCAGGCGGCTTTAGGAGCCCTGCAGCGGGTTCTACAGAGGATAGCAGCAGCGGGGTTGAAGCTCCACCCCGACAAGTGCTGTTTCTTGAGGAGAGAGTTGGAGTTCCTGGGGCACCGAGTCGGAGGAGACGGCATCAGCACGCTGGAGGAGAAGGTGCGGGCAGTAAAGGACTGGCCAGCCCCCATCAATCTGCGGGAGCTGAAGAGCTTCATTGGGTTAGCGTCGTACTACAGGCGGTTCGTGCGTGGCTTCTCTTGCATAGCTGCACCCCTGTTCCGCCTGCAACAGAAAGAATGTGATTTTGCTTGGACTCCAGAGTGTGAGCTGGCCTTCAGCTCTTTAAAGAAGGCCTTGACGGAGTCTCCCATCCTCACTCCCCCAGACCTCAGCCTACCGTTCGTCCTGGATACGGACACCAGTGACGTCGGGATGGGGGCGGTGTTGAGCCAGGTGGGGCCTGGGGGGGAAAAAGTGGTGGCGTATTTCAGCAAAACCTTCAACAAAGCTGAACGGCGCTATTGTGTGACACGCAGAGAGTTGCTGGCAATTGTGAGAGCAATCATTTTCAAACCATTTCAGGTACTACCTGTGTGGCCTGTCCTTCACAGTGAGGACTGACCACGCAGCCCTCCAGTGGCTGATGTCCTTCAAGGAGCCCGAGGGACAGATTGCACGCTGGCTAGAAGGACTGGCGCCGTACGTCTTCACAGTGGAGCACAGGGCGGGGGTTCGCCATACCAACGCTGACGCCCTGTCCCGGCGCCCCTGTGCTCCCAGCGGCTGTCGGTACTGTGAAAAGAGAGAGGACCAAGAAAAGGAGCTCTGTGCAGAGGAGGAGCGAGACCACAGGCATAAACCAGCCGAGCCGGTCTGCAGAGGTGCACGGATCATCGACTCACCCGAATGGAGAGCGCGGCAGGAAGAGGATGCTGACCTACAGCCAGTGCTGAGGTGGGTGGAGTCAGGACAAAAGCCACTGTGGAATGAAGTTGCTGGGTGCTCGCTTGCCACCAAAGGACTGGTTGCAAAGTTTGAGGCTCTCCGGACGAAGGATGGAGTGCTGCAGAGAGCCTGGAAAGAGCCTGCAATGGGGGAGGAGAGGTGGCAGGTGGTGGTCCCCAGGGCGCTGAGGGAAGAAGTGCTTAAGGCCTCCCATGGAACTACTGGGGCAGGACACTTTGGGGTCTCCAAAACCTTGCGTCGACTCCGCCAAAGCTGTTACTGGGGCCAGCTCAGGAGAGATGTTGAGGACTTCTGCCGCCGCTGCGACCTTTGTACGACGTACAAAGGTCCCACTGATCAGTCACGTGCCCAGCTTCAGCAGCTAGCGGTGGGGGCCCCGATGGAGAGGGTGGCGGTGGACATAATGGGCCCATTCCCGTGCACAGAGAAGGGGAACCGTTACGTCCTGGCCGCCATGGACTATTTTACAAAATGGCCAGAGGCGTATGCTATACCAGACCAGGAGGCGGTGACCGTTGCAGGTGCCCTGGTGGAGGGCATGTTTGCCAGATTTGGAGCGGCCGAGGTCATTCACAGCGACCAAGGAAGAAACTTTGAGTCGAGGGTGTTCGCCGCTATGTGTGACCGGCTGGGCATGCAAAAGACGCGGACTACTCCTCTGCACCCGCAGAGTGACGGACTGGTCGAACGGTTCACTAGGACTCTGGGAAAACAACTCGCTATCCTCACCGCGGAGCATCAGCGTGATTGGGACATGCACCTCCCTCTTGTTCTTTGGGCCTACAGATCGGCTGTGCAGGAGTCCACCTCATGCACACCGGCCCTGCTCATGCTGGGGCGAGAGCTGCGGACACCAGCAGAAATGGCTTTTGGCCGACCCCCCGACACACCAGCGGTTCCTCCGGGACCGGAATATGCCAGGAGGCTCCAGGATAGAATGGAGTCAGCACATGCCTTTGCCCGCGATCAGCTGCAGAAGGCGGGCATGAGACAGAAAAGAAACTATGACACGAGGGCTAGAGGGGGGGACTTCAAGGCCGGGGACCTGGTGTGGGTGTATAGTCCAAGAAGAAAGAAGGGCCGGTGCCCTAAGTTGGACTGTCACTGGGTGGGCCCTTGTGAGGTGCTGGAAAAGCTGGGAGAGGTGGTCTATAGGGTCCAGCTGCCGCCTAGAGGGAGACGGGTGGCCCTCCACAGGGACCGGCTGGCCCCATACAGAGGCGATGCACATCCGCGGCCTAGACCCCCAGCATCGTCTAGGAGAAACCAGACAGTCACTTCCCCCGATTCACTGACTGTGTCCCCTGCTGACCCCCCACATTCACCCCCACCCCCAAACTCACCCCCTGTTCCGGGACAGGATGTTCCAAGCCGGCAAGCGCAGCCGCCTGTGTTCACTCCAAGGCGGCCTCAGAGACCAAGAAGAGCCCCGGGCCACCTCAGAGACTTTTTATGCATTCCCTCGGGGCGAGGGACTTAGTAAGGGGGGGGCAATGTAGCGATCTGCATTTATTGTTCAAGTGTTCTGTTAACTGTTTGTGTCAGGCTTCTGTGAGGAGAGCAGGTAGGGGCGGGGTTGGGGAGCAGAGGGTGGTGTGTGTGTGTCTGTGGGCGCGTGCAGGTGAGTGAGAGGTTGGCGCGAGAGGAGAGAGAGTGAGAAAGGACGGATGAGAGCCGTTGGTTGTTAATAAACCTGTTTAACTTGAGAACGCTTCACTCGTCATTCCGACACGTCCGGGTGGACGTTACAATATGTAGAAAATAAACGTATTTGAGATACGTTCATAACTAACCTAACGTGGGAGAAAATACGTTTCTGGCTAAACGTCATTGAGAATGCAGTTTAGTTCTGTGGGAACGTAATTCTTAGGAGACAGGGTTGACTCATAACACCTATTACAGGTGTTTCCCCCCTGGGAGAGAGCTCCTCTGTTTCTCTCCCTCAGGTATCTTCCAGTTATCCCCATTCAGGCAAACTTTTAAAACACAGATTTTGTGTGAAGCATCTGGAAGGAATATTGATGATATGCCGTTTATTTCCCATCGTGTTTCCCTTTTTGTCACATAATAATGATGCACAGTGATCCTCCAGGCAAACTTGAAAACAGCCCAAAGCTTCCAGTTTGTTTTGGCATCTGCCTTCTCCACAGCTGATCTGCTGAATACTAAAGAATAACATTGATATTAATAATGAGCATTGTGACGCTGAGGAGGGTTAATAAAGGATGCAGGAGCAGAGAGACGTCTTCGGCCCCTCGCGCCCTGCAGACAAATAAATATTTATCCAACATACTGGAAAGTAATGAAATGTTACCAGCCTCATTGAAAACCTCATACACTTTTCATTCATTATTCACTTAGTTGTTCTGAAGAAAGGCAAGCGAAACATCCTAAAGGAAGTTTGGATAATGAAGGATTTGCAAATATTAACATTTATGTTTTGCCATAAGGAAACATCCTTTCTGCTTGTGGTTAACCAGTGAAACGCTGTAATAACGACAGGATTTATTAAACCCAATGAAGCGAGGGACATGATATCAGATTCATGTAATATTACTGCAAGTATCAGAATGTTGAAGTCTCTCATTAAAAAATGTATGTTTAGTGAAACGTACATTTCTGAACGAGAGATTTGATTACAATAATATTTATTTTAGATACTTATTTTAAGACAAAACTGAATATTAAGTTACTAATACTAAGTTAGGTTAAGTTTAGGTAGTTTTGATGGCATTTTGGTTTATTTTCTTTCAATTAGACATTGTTTTTAATACGGTGGCCGACAGAGGGAAACCCATGAAACAGCCCAAAACACTTAGGAGTAATGTGCTGCACTTTCAAAAACAATGCAAATTTAAAAACAGAAATGTGCCAAACGCATTCAAATGAACAGGGGTGGGAAGTATCTGAGTACATTTACTCAAGTACTCAAAATTACAATTTTGAGATACTTTACTTGAGTATTTTAATGTTGTGCTACTTTGTACTTCTACTCCACTACAATCCAGAGGTAAATTGTGTACTTTTACTCCACTAAACTTATTAAATACCTTTAGTTGCTTTGCAGATTTGGATGAATGATGTGAAATATAAACAACTCTTAAATCAGACTTTAGTTCCACCTGGAGTAAATTCACAAGCTACCCTGCAGTATACAAAGTCATTAAAACTAGCTTAATCATTATAATCAAAACATATCATATATAATCGTCTGAACAGGGCCAATCTGCAGAATGAGTAATATATTACATTTGGTACTTTAAGTATATTTTGATGCTAATTTTTTTACTTTTACTTAAGTAAGATTTTGAATGGAGGACGTTTACTTGTAACATAATATCCTACTGATACGATGGGCTCGTAAGAACTCAGATGCTCGATTCCGTTGCTTTGTAATATTCTTTATTGTAAAGAATTCAAAGCTATCAATGATGACTTCTAGGATATACTAGGACCCTCCATAGAATCACTAGGTTCGACTAGGGAATGTAACATAGATCTCTGGCAAACAGGCATGGATATAACGACAAGACAAGACGAACCAACACAAGACAAAGGGAGAGAAGAACTATATATACACATTAGGTCATGGGGCACAGGTGGACACAATCAGGGGCGGGAACAACAATCAGTCTAGCAGGTGCCACACGAATGCCGACACCTGGGGGGTATACTACGAAGCAGGATTTTTGCTTAGCCGGCTAACTTCAGGGAAAACTCGGGGTTTCCAGTCCTATGAAGCTGGTTCTCTTTTTAGCAGGCTAGATCTCCATGGTAACTTATGCTGTGCGGCTAACCTGCCCCGGAGCAGGTTAGGTTGCAGGCTAAGAGCTCAACTCAGTGAAAGCACTGCCTGCTGACCAATCAGAGCTCAGTCTGCGGAGTTTAAAGCGATCAAGTCATATTACAGGAGAAAGGAAATACAGAAAAGCTGCCGTTGCAGAAAAAACGGCCGGCAAAAATCACCGACTGTGTGAACGTGAACATTAATAGAATATCCACTCCCATCTTCAGAGCAATCTGACTATTATAACATTAGCGTTAAGAAAGCTTACTTACATTTCTGCCACAACATAAGTAACCGGATCAGAGTAACATTAAGTACAGTACAGTCCGCGGCATATCACATCATAATGTTTTATATATTTCCTTATCTGAGTCAGCTGAGCCGTATCTGGCCGTGCAACACTCACAGTGTCACGTACTGTATGCAGAAGTATTATTTTAAGCAACACATTAAGTTGACGAAACACTTGAGTCAAATGTAATTAAAGTCAGATCGTGTCTTAGACGGGGCAGTGATATCATAAACCTGTTAATGTACGCATTTAAAGACTTTTTCTTTTACCAGCTGTATTCAGCTTGCAGACCATGACCTTAAGTCATGGATGTTTAAAGTTTAACTTCTTCATATTTTACTAATATTAAAGTTCACTTTTCATTCAGGAAGTATGATGCTGCGCTGTCAGTATGCTTCTCCATGTTTGTGATTGGTCGAATGCTCCAAATACCACCCCTTTCATGTGAACGCGCACCTAACTAGATAGGGCACGGCTGGCTTGAGCGATCCACTTGATAACCCGCGTCGTAGTACTGTTTAGCGAGAGCGCGTATGTTTTGGATTAGGCCAACCGGCTAACTCAAACATATCCAGGTTAGGTTGAACCAGCTTCGTAGTACAGGACTCTGGAAAGAGAGAGTAGAGTCATTAACATAAGACAGATAGACAAACACTAAAAACACAACAACTAATAGGATACTAGCGCTAAAACCTTACACCTACGCTTTGGTACTTCTACTTTTACTCAAGTACAAGATCTGAGTACTTCCTCCCCCTCTGCAAATGAAGAAACACGCTGCTAGAAGCTCAAAACACAACGGAACCAGGGATACTAAGAAGTGACGCACACAGCTGGGACTGGAGCACTTGTTTGAGGATTATAAAATTGGCCTACCATTACAAATTGGATATTCTGAAAGCCAGGACTTTGTTTGTTAAAATATCAACGAAAATCCCCAAATGACCAAAACACAAATTCAAGTTTTTTTTATCACGAATCTACGTTTATCTCCGAATCTCCATTGCGACATCTGACTCATTTCGATAGAGCGGGTCACATATGTTCTTTGCCAATTATCACCTCATGATTTAATTCCAATGCCAATGAAAGAAAGGGTGGGGAGGTCGGAGTGGGAAGTGTGTATCTTGTGTGATTTTAATGCAATTTACTGGAATTACAGAGCGCCAATTCACATACAGCACATTAGCAGACATAATAATATTAAACTCACATTACAAGTTTTGTAGTTTCCGTGCACAGAAGGTGCAGTAAGCAACGGCTGAAAAAGGTTGGGACTGAATTTAGGTTTTCGAAAAAAATGTGGTAAAGGAATCAGAAAGATGAGGAGCGGAGGATAACATGCAAACACTGTTAATTTACAGTATCAATACTGAATGATGCATTTAGAATCCGTGTATCTACCGTCCAATTGTTTTTCTTTATTAAACACGTAAACGGAAGAGCGTCTGACAGGCGTGTTTGCTTTTTACCTTACTAAATGGTCAAATGGTCATTGGAGCGAGGGGCGGGGCGAGACTCATGGAAGTGATTTCAAAACAAAAGCACTCGTTTGCTTGGAACGGTGATAATATTATAAACAAAGGGAAACAAGGTGAATTTAGCGATCACAATGAAAACGGCCAAGACACATATTGAGCCCAGAAAATGGATGTTACTAAGGGTTGTAAATATAATAAGCCTCTGTCTAAAATGGACAACATTGGTAGGAGATTTAAACTATTCAGCGATTCTGCACTGCGGTCACTCAGCCGCCTCTCGAGTTTGTTTTTTCAAATCAGCTGCTCTTCATTCCTGCTATATTTGACGAGTGATGCAAATATGTTAGACTGTATATAATGACTATACAATCAACAAATAGCATCAACGCCCTGTAATTGATAAGCCTGAAACATGCACTTGTCAAGGTTCAGAGGCAAATTTTGCAAATATGGCAGTAGCCATCGATCATCTTAAGATAATATATACTTTATTGATCACAAGTTGGAAACATTTGCGTTACATCAGCATGTGTACAGTAACAGTTGTAAATATGCAGTGGTGTTTATTTGTAAATCATTTAGTATAATCACACAAATTCTGTGTTTTATATTTAATAATTCTGTGTTCTTTATTTATTGATTGTTCAATACCTGACAAGGCCGGAGATGCAATATCTACATACATCTTATAAGAGTATAATATAATATCTGTTAAAATAAGTGCTTCAACATAGTTAACATTGCTGGAGGTATGCACAAATATTGATAGATGTCTTGTAATGCACTATTGAGGAACTTGCGACCCAAGTTTTTCATTCATTGCTTAACTACACCGTTTTGTGTATATGATATGTCAACATTTTGAAATCTTGAAAGGGATGTTCAAAATAATCATTATATACAGTCTTTAATGAACTATTAGTAGAGAATAACGAGTAATGAACATACTTTATAGGGATCCTATTAATATCTAATAATAAAAATAATGAAATTCAATAACATGCTTTAACCACCAGGTGTCCCTTTCTATTAGCTGTGCACCTTTATGGTGTAAATACAGCCTATCTACCAATTGGATCAAATATAATTAATTAGTGTTGATACTGCAAGGAGACGTATTGTGTGAAGAGAAATGCAAGATGTTGTTTAATTGCTGATATATTTATGATCCACGTCACGTTTTCAGCGTTGGCGGCAGTTCCTCATGTTTGTCTTGAAGTCTTCTCATCAGGGCTCTATAAATAAAGAACTACGGCAGATATGTAATATTTAATGCAGCTGGACTGTGTATTACAATGCCGTTATGTGATGACTTCCAAAGAGAAAAGCAACCACACTCGGAATAAAGTATTATTTTTAAAAGATGTTTTCGGTCTGTTTCCGGTATTTGTTTTATGACGATGTGATGTGAGATGACCACCTTGGTAACAATGAAAACGTTGTATAGACACAATTTTCCTGAAGTAATCTTCGTAATAACTAGCAAACTAAAGATCATGTATCCACTGCACACATAATGTGAAATAAAAACTAATATTTCTCGCATCGAATGACATCAAAACGCATTTTAATGGCCAAACTAACTTTAAAATAGGCATTTTCCACCGAGAATAAAACGAAGTTCGGCCATGTTTTTTTATTCTGCAGGGAGAAATTTGAAGATCACGTGACATAGACGCCAGCCATTGGAATGAATGGTGAAAAAAACCGTAGGGATCCTAAAATTTCAGAGGTGTTTTTGTAGACATACTACATCCTACGTTGTGGACCAACGTAGTTATTACACGTTTTTTTGTGAGACTGGGTTGGCGCTTATCGGGCGCCCGCAGCTCACATCCAAAGTGCGAGTGAGCGTGGGAGCGAGCGAGGGAGAGAGAGAGGGCGCACCGATACCGGGCACTGTTGTTATTAGCATCTGGTGCTAGCTGCGCTAACGGATATAAGAAGAAGATGTTTCTACCGGTAGAACCGGCCCCGCCTTTCAGTACCATTTATTGTTCTTCTTTCAATGAAAACACACGTGATGCTACATTTCTAATATAACTATGTGCTACTGCTGCATCCACCATAACTTCTTGCAGATGCTATTATTGTTTAGTCTCTTCATGTCCCCTCAAGCTCCCAAACCATGGCTGTGAGTGCCAGCAGCTCCTCAAAGGACGCTCGTTGATTGGTTGGACGCGGGCTGCTTCCCTTTATATACAGTCTATGGCTGCTTCACAACGTTCACAACACAAACACATTACTTGAATCCTGACAAGATTCAGATTATTTTGTGATCCAATAATTCTGATGGATTCCAGCTGCAAAGTAAACTCTGGCCGCTCCAGTTGGATTTCAAAGTGTGGAAGTGGTGAGCAGAATTCTTGCTACTTCTAGTGGAGCGCTTTGGTCCACACCATGAGAGATAAGAAAATCAAAGATTTCACTCTTTGACTGATATGATTTGTAAATATTCATAACCATTCTTGATCAAACATTTGTACAAAGTAAGTCAGTATTTCATGTTTAAAATTGCAAACATAATAAAAATACTTTATATAAACTTTATTTACTCTATCAAAATCATATTGAAGTTTTCCTACTGCCAAAAAACGTAAGAAAAAAGCCTTAAAACATGTTAAGAAAGGTTTGAAAAAACGCCTTCAAAACGTTTCAATAAAGCTTTGAAAAAGCGCCTTAAAAAAAGTGTTAATAAAGGTTTGAAAAACGCCTTAAAATGTGTTTATAAATGTTTGAAAAGAAACAGATATTACCAAGTGGTGTACCAAGTTGCCTAGCAACGTTGCAAAGCTGCGGTCGTTGTGTGGGTGGGCGGGGCTTAGCGATCGCTCGCTGCTTCGATCTATAGAGAACCGCAGTGGCGCGTCGTAAAACCCGGAAGTAAACTTCTTCCGGTTCCTTCATGAAAAACCAATGCAAATCCTCCATAGGATTTTGGAAAATAGCTCGAAATAAGGTCTGTGGTTGACACACATTTAAGAGAGGGATCACGTTTTGTTCAGCCGGATAATCTCCACATGTCAACTCTACTTTTATATTTTTTGAATCATAAATCTAGTCGCCAAAAGCGAAATGCTAACGTTATGCTATAAACGAACTACAAGCCAGTGCAGCAGCAGGGTCGCACGACTTCAACGTCACGCCAACTTAAGATCGTTTCAACTGACTTGCACTGAAACTGCACTTTGAACACTTTAAATATATTAACATTTTAAAGTGTATACCACGGTTATCTAGGCCCTTTTTGTTTTGTTTAATGTATACCACGTTTATCTAGGCCCTTTTTGTTTTGTTTTATGTATACATGTCACACTGTGGGAAACGATATTTCTTGATGTATAACACATGTAGAATATTTGACAATAAAGCTGAATTTGACTTTCGCGTGCTTGCATATTTTAACAAAGCTTTTCATTTTAGCCACACTGAATTTAACTAGAAGTCATGGCTGTGTCAATTACCAGTCTGATATCGTTTTACAAAGATGACAAGAAGAGTGTAGATAGAGGAGAGAATCACTACAAGTCAGGACACGTAACAGTGCAGCCTAGATGAAGGTGTGCTTACAGGTGTTGTCAGGGCTAGCATGAGGGACAAGGTTTATAGTGTCGGTGAGTAGTGATAGCAAGAGTACCGTTAACCTAGAGTTAATTTATTCACATTAATTCCCATCAACAAATCAATTGTATGTGTCACATGAAATCTTTATTAGGCAAGGCAAGGCAAGTTTATTTATATAGCACTTTTCAACACAAGGCAATTCAAAGTGCTTTACAAAAAATGAAAGACATTAAAAAAATGGCATTTAAAATCAGTCATTAAAAAGAAAAGCTAATAAAATAAACATTAAAAGAAAAAATACATGGATAAAAGTTACAGTGCAGTCTAAGATATGAATAGTTCAATTAAAAGCAGCGACAAAAAGAAAAGTCTTCAGCCTGGATTTAAAAGTAGTAAGAGTTGCAGCAGACCTGCAGGTTTCTGGGAGTTTGTTCCAGATATTTGGAGCATAATAACTGAACGCTGCTTTACCATGTTTAGTTCTGACTCTGGGGACAGAAAGCTGACCAGTCCCTGAAGACCTGAGAGATCTGGATGGTTCATAATTTAGCAGGAGGTCAGAAATGCATTTTGGTCCTAAACCATTCAGTGCTTTATAAACAGCAGCAGTATTTTTGAAATCTATTCTTTGACACACAGGAAGCCAGTGTGAAGACTTCAGAACTGGAGCGATGTGATCCACTTTCTTAGTGTTGGTAAGGACTCGAGCAGCGGTGTTCTGAATCAGCTGCAGCTTTCTAATAGATTTTTTAGTGAGACCTGTGAAGACACCATTGCAGTAGTCCAGTCTACTGAAGATAAAAGCATGGACACGTTTTTCCAAATCCTGCTGTGACATTAGTCTTTTAATCCTAGATATGTTCTTTAGGTGATAGTAAGCTGATTTAGTAATTGTTTTAATGTGACTGTTGAAACCAATAGCTCATTTAACCCGCTGACAAGAGAGCCCACCTCCGAAGATCGTGACTGGCTGAGGGACAGACTCGGGGGCAGGTTTTCAGGAATTTCTTGGCTTCTCTCCCCCGAGCCAGAAGAGGAACACTACAGCTTGGAAACACTTACTGTTCCTGAGATTATCAAATCTGTTGGGCATCAGGGACCTGAGGCAATTGTGGCAAGCATGGCATTGTCTGAAGAGCAACAGAGGGCAATTCAGGTGGCTACCACTGGTCAGCGAACCAACCCAAACTGGCATTTGTTCAGGAAAGGAAGGTTGACTGCCAGCAACTTTGGAGCTGTCCTGAGGTCAAAGCGTGTGACTGCTTCCTTTATTGCCAGGGTGATAAGGCAACAACAGGCCCTTGATGGTGTTTTGTCTGTACAGTGGGGGACTATGAATGAATGTGAGGGCGTCAGGGCATTCACCACTGCAACCCAGATGCAGGTCCATGAGTCAGATTTGTGGCTCTCCCTATCAGGATTGTTGGGGGCATCTCCAGATGGTCTGGTAGGGTCTTCCGCTGTGCTGGAGGTAAAGTGTCCCTACGGAGCCAGGGAAATGACAATTAGTGAAACATTGCAAATCAAGGGCTTCTGTGTCAGTAAGGAAGGAGAAACATTCAGCCTGCGTGAGGAACATCCTTACTGGCACCAAGTGCAAGGTCAGCTTCACCTCACTGCAAGGAAGAAGAAATACAAAAATTGTGAATTGTTTTTAACTTACATTTACTCGCCTTTGCAATGTTGTGGTTGTTAGATTGTTAGGTTTCCTGTCAGCTCGTCTGTTGGGAAGATATAAAATATTAGTTTCATGGAAGTCACACCGTCACATATACTGTAAGAGCATTAAGACATACAGTACATAGGCTAAGACAAAACATCTAAAGATATAACCTTGCACTTTGATAAGTCTCGTGAACATTTTCACTATTTTGACATTTTTATAGATCAAAATTGAACTAAAGAATTAAATGGTAGATTAATCCATTTTGAAAATAGGTGTCAGCTGCTACACAAATTATAATAGTTATATTTCTTAATTAATTAAGATAAGATATTACTGTATTGATCCCAATTTGGGAAATGTTTGTGTTGCAGCAGCATAACAAGAAAAACAAACTATAAGTTATTATATATACAAAAGTATGTGAGGGATGGAATATTAAATTGAATATAAATGTAAAATGTACATGTGATTTTACGTCCAAGAGAAGCTATGGAGCCGAGAGTTCTCTGCCAGCCAGAGGTGATTTGTTATTAGTTCAATAAGTCAAACTGATTTCCCTGACTACAATCTTTAGTTACATGGTGAAACGTTATGCTGCTTGTACTAATTAGACTTATCATATAAGCCACACAGGTTTTAATAGGATGTATTCATTATCTTTACTTATGTTGCGGTCTTTTCAGCAGCGCCATCTCTAAAACGGCGATACAGTCACTACCCATCATTTACATTTCACCGTGACATGGACAAAAATGTAACGTCAGCTTACCTCATGGCACGAATCCAGACTCTCCTTTGGAAAACATTGGCCGGGAAACGATAGAACAAGCACGTTTCATGCGAAGACCTGTGGCTGCAACCCGGAGCAAAGCAACAAACCATTGCGTAGCTAACTAGTAGCGCTAGCTTTAGCTAACGTTAGCTAACGAAACGAACTGCCGAGTAAAATTGGAAAACACTGGTATATATAATATAATATAATTTGTAAAACTACGGTGTTAAAAACGACAATTTCAAAAATACAGATTCTAATAGACAGATATAGATATACAGATACTAAAGATGTCAAGGGGAGAACACTGAGGCATGAACTCAATTGCACGACTCAAAACTCAGACTCAGATAGCGTTTCAAAATAAAGACTTTACTGGAATTTGCACAGTAATAAAACAAGGAAAAACAAAAACACTCTTTCGAGGAAAACTATAATGCGATCTATAGCATAGGTCCGTGAAAGGTCCGTGAAAAGGTCCGTGAGGTAAGCCGATACGTGGTCTTCGAGAGACAACGAACTGACAATTAACAGGAGGGAGCTAACACAATATATACACAGGTAAAGGGGACACAGTTGGAAACAATCAGGGCGGGGAAAATAATCAAGGACGCAGGAGACAGAAAAGGGGCGGGGAGCGTGGAGGCCTGAAATGAGAGGAAGAAATAATTAAGGGTATAGACATAAAGCACAAGACAAAGGGACATGACTCTAACATAAAGAATAAACTTTCACAATAAGTTTCTTGGACATGACAGTACCCCCCCTTCTAGGGACGGCTCCTGACGGCCCAGGCTCCTCTGAGTTGAGGCGGTCAAAATCCTCAATGAGGCTTTTGTCCACGATGAAGCGGGAAGGAATCCATTGCCGCTCCTCAGGACCATAACCCTTCCAGTCAACCAGTAACTGTCGCCCTCTACCCCTTTTCCGACTAGCCAATAGTGACTTGACCGTGTAAACCGGACCTCCATCGATCATCCGGGGGGGCGGGGGGGGTTTGACGGTGGGAACCATAGCGCTCTCCTTCAATGGTTTTAATTTCCCTACATGGAAGGTGGGATGTACCTTCATGGCCCTGGGAAGCCGTAGTCTCACTGAGACTGGGTTTATGACCTTGGTGATGGGAAAAGGACCCACAAACCGGGGAGCCAGTTTTCGGGAGAGTACGTGGAGGGGAAGGTCTCGTGTAGAGAGCCAGACTTTTTGGCCTGGCTGGTATACAGGGGCTGGTCGGCGTTTTCGGTCTGCTGCTCTTTTAACCAGTTGTGAATTCCTGCAGAGTATCTTCCTAGCCGCAGCCCACACGCGCCGACAACGCCTGACCAGAGCGTGGGCAGACGGGACCGTGACCTCCCTCTCCGTGGCTGGGAACAGTGGCGGCTGGTAGCCATAAACACAGTGAAACGGGGACAGGCCCGTGGCAGAAGTAGGGAGGATGTTGTGTGCATACTCAACCCAGGTGAGGTGCTCGCTCCAGGAGGATGGATTCTGGGACACCAGGCAGCGCAGGCAGGTCTCCAGTTCTTGATTTAGGCGCTCTGTCTGGCCGTTAGACTCCGGATGATATCCAGACGAGAGACTGACCGTGGCACCGATGAGGCTGCAGAACTCCTTCCAGAAGCGTGACACAAACTGGGGGCCCCGGTCGGAGACAATATCCTTAGGGAAACCATGAAGCCGAAACACATTCTGCATCATGACCTCCGCCGTTTCCTTAGCTGAGGGCATCTTTGGCAGAGCAATGAAATGTGTCATTTTGGAAAATCTGTCCACTACCGTGAGAACTGTGGTTTTACCTCTAGAGAGGGGCAGGCCAGTGACGAAGTCCATGGAGATCTCTGACCAGGGCCTGTTGGGAATAGGGAGTGGTTGTAATAACCCTATTCGCGACCTGGAAGAGGTCTTGTTTCGAGCGCAGATAGGGCACGCCTCCACATACTCCTTCACCTCCTTCTCCATGGATGTCCACCAGAAACGTTGTTTCACAATGAACATAGTTCTCTTGACTCCGGGGTGACAGGTGAGCAGCGAAGTGTGAGCCCAGTGGATCACCTGTGGTCGCTCGGCCTCCTGAACAAAAATCCGGTTAGGCGGGCAACCCCTTGGTGCAGGAGCTCCAGCATTGGCACGTATTACCTCCTTCTCTACTGGCCAAGTCAGCGCTCCTACCACCCGGTTCAATGGGATGATGGGTTCCGGCTCCTTGGCTGCAGGCACAGGGTCAAACAGACGGGACAGAGCGTCAGGCTTGACATTCTGAGACCCCGGCCTGTAGGAAAGAACAAAGTCAAAACGGTTGAAAAACAAGGTCCACCTAGCCTGGCGGGAGTTCAGTCTTTTGGCCTTTCTGATGTACTCCAGGTTCTTGTGATCGGTCCAGACCACAAAAGGATGCTCGGCACCCTCCAACCAATGCCTCCACTCTTCCAACGCTAACTTCACGGCCAGCAACTCACGGTTTCCCACGTCATAATTTCTCTCTGCCGGGGAGAGCTTCCTGGACAGGAAGGCGCAGGGGTGAAGTTTGTTGTCCTTCTGTTGTTGCTGGGAGAGGACCGCTCCCACCCCCTCGTTGGAGGCATCCACTTCCACCACGAACTGGCGAGTGGGATCCGGCATGGTAAGTATGGGGGCAGTGGTGAACATCTTTTTCAGCCGAGAAAAAGCCTCCTCAGCCTGAGGAGACCACACAAAAGGCACCTGAGGGGACGTGAGGACATGAAGAGGGGCTGCAATAGCGCTGAAGCTCCGCACAAAACGTCTGTAAAAATTAGCAAAGCCTAAAAACTGCTGCACTTTTTTGCGAGAGTCAGGGGTAGGCCAACAGGCTACTGCGCTAACCTTCTCTGGGTCCATCATAACCTGACCTGGGGAAATGATGAAGCCCAAAAAAGTGACTGTTTCCACATGAAATTCACACTTTTCAGCTTTGACAAACAACTTATTTTGGAGCAGTTTCTGTAGAACCAGGCGGACATGTTGTTTGTGGGTGTGAAGGTCAGGGGAGTAGATCAGAATGTCGTCCAGATAAACAAAAACGAAACGGTTCAGAAACTCCCTCAACACGTCGTTGATCATAGCCTGGAAGACTGCAGGAGCGTTTGACAATCCAAACGGCATGACCAGGTATTCATAATGTCCTGAAGGGGTGTTAAAACCCGTCTTCCATTCATCGCCCTCCCTGATCCTGACCAAATGATAGGCGTTCCGCAGGTCTAATTTGGTGAAAACCTTGGCTTCCTGAAGCTGCTCGAAAGCGGACGAGATGAGAGGGAGGGGGTACCGGTTTTTAACCGTAATGTCATTGAGAGGTGAGTAGTCGATACAGGGCCTAAGAGACCCATCCTTTTTGCCCACGAAAAAAAACCCTGCACCTGCTGGGGATGAGGAATGACGAATAAGCCCTGTCTTGAGGGAGGCATCAATATAGTCCTTCATGGCCTCTTTCTCAGGTCCTGAAATTGCATAAAGTCGACCCTTAGGAATGGGAGACCCGGCAATTAAGTCAATAGCACAGTCATAGGAGCGGTGAGGAGGAAGAGCCAGAGCTTTGGACTTACTAAAAACTTCACTAAGGTCGTGGTAGCAGGAAGGAACTGAAAGTACATCCGGAAGATATATTTTTGGGACTGTATCCTGCCTAACACTCCCAGTGTTACATCCCCTGTCAATCTCTGCTACCTGCTTAAAACAGAGATCAATGCAATTCTTTCCCCACCCCTCCACCCTCCCAGATTGCCAATCTATGTGAGGGTTATGAAGTTTCAACCAGGGAAACCCCAAAATGAGTGGATGTTGGGCTGAGTTAAATAAGTGAAAAGACATTGTCTCATGGTGGTTATCATTACATCTTACTTCTAAAGGCTCCGTTTGGTGAGTCACTTTAAACAACAACCGCCCATCGAGAGCACTCGCTTCAAGAGGCTGGGGTAGAGGTTTAGTTTTTATGTCCCATTTTTTAACTAAACCCCAATCCATAAGACTTTCGTCCGCCCCTGAGTCAATGAGAACACCATGAGTAACTACATTGTCTCTGATTTTTATCTGGATCCGGGTCAGGGTGCGAGGAGGAAAGTCAGAGGAAGAGATCCGGCTCACCAACGTACTCCTCTTCATTGGTGAGCCTCCTCTTTTACCGGACAAGCCGCTTGTGGGTGTCCGTGCTGCCCGCAGTAGAAACACAGACCTTCCTTGAATCGACGCTGACGTTCTGCCAGCGACAGCTTGGCGCGGCCCAACTGCATTGGCTCCTCCACGGAGCCAGGGGGCGCTGTTGTCCGGAACGCAGGTGGTGAGGGGTGACGGGGCCTCCAAGAAGAAGTAATATCCAGCGGCGAGCGTCTCCTCTGGAGAGGTGGATCAACCGCATCCTTGGATTTATCCCTTCTCCTCTCCGTCAAACGATTGTCTATACGTAACGCCATGGATATGACAGAGTCCAAATCAGCGGGCAGATCGAGAGGCGCCAGCTGGTCTTGTAAAGAATCCGAGAGACCGCTGACGAAAGCGTCAAACAATGCAGCGGAGTTCCAGCCGCTGTCGGCTGCCTTAGTCCGGAACTCGATGGCGTAATCAGCCACACTCCGCTGATGTTGTCGCAGCTTGATCAGAGCCCGAGCTGCTTCCCTGCCCGGCGTGGTTTGATCGAAGGTCTTCCTCATAGTGTCTATGAAGTTTTCCAGAGACCCGCAGATAGGCGAGCCTCGGGACCATTCCGCCGTGGCCCACGCTGCTGCTCGGCCGGAGAGATGAGAGATCATAAAAGCCATTTTGGAAATGTCCGTGGGAAAAGCAGCCGGTTGGTGGTGATAGTGTAACTCACACTGCACGATGAACGGCCGGCAGCCTTCTGAGTCCCCGGAGTACCTTTCAGGTGGAGCCAGACGCATGGAAGCACTGTGCGGCTCAGTAACCCGGTTGGGATCGAATCCGGTCACCGCTGGAACCGGAGGAGTCGTAGGAGGAGAAACAGCCTGCAGGTGAGTGAGCACACGCTGAACCTCTGCTGCCAGTAGATTAACTTGGGTCGTCAACGATGTTTGTAGTTCCCCCTGGCTGCTGGTTAGATCCTGCACTCCCTGCTGCATGGTGGCCATACGCTCCTCTTGTTGCCCAAGACGTTGGCCCTGAGAACGGATAGCGTTCTTAATCTGATCTGAGTCGGCTGAGTTCATTTTGATGGTCAGTTCGTACTGTCAAGGGGAGAACACTGAGGCATGAACTCAATTGCACGACTCAAAACTCAGACTCAGATAGCGTTTCAAAATAAAGACTTTACTGGAATTTGCACAGTAATAAAACAAGGAAAAACAAAAACACTCTTTCGAGGAAAACTATAATGCGATCTATAGCATAGGTCCGTGAAAGGTCCGTGAAAAGGTCCGTGAGGTAAGCCGATACGTGGTCTTCGAGAGACAACGAACTGACAATTAACAGGAGGGAGCTAACACAATATATACACAGGTAAAGGGGACACAGTTGGAAACAATCAGGGCGGGGAAAATAATCAAGGACGCAGGAGACAGAAAAGGGGCGGGGAGCGTGGAGGCCTGAAATGAGAGGAAGAAATAATTAAGGGTATAGACATAAAGCACAAGACAAAGGGACATGACAACTCTAACATAAAGAATAAACTTTCACAATAAGTTTCTTGGACATGACAAAAGATAGGCAGGTACTTGCTTTCAAGCAGAACACAGGGGAAAACAAACTTAGCGGGACTGTTTACGTGTTCGGCGTAATGACGTACAACGGCCTCGACAATTTCTGTAGTCCTATTCAGCCACTCGGTAACAACCATCGTTTTTCAGACAGGTAAACTCTTCAAAAATCCCCAGTGGGGTCACTGCTGATGTATTTAATGTCGTAGAACAAAATATGATTTACCTCTTAAATTTGTGTCAACCACAGACCTTATTTCGAGCTATTTTCCAAAACCCTATGGAAAAAATGCATTGCTTTTAGAGGAAGGAACCGGAAGTGCTAAAAATGCTAACTTACTTCCGGGTTTTACGACGCGTCACTGCGGTTCTCTATGGCGTCACGTTCTAGATCGCTTTGGTCCTTGAAGTTTACAATGACGTAGACATACCCAGTGCTTGAATTGGAATAAAAACGGTGCCAGTACTCTAAATCAGCAACAAGTATTTGGCACAAAGTCATAGTATATCCTATAATGCTGGTGGGTTTGTCTCTTTACTGTATATTTTAGAAATGCTCACTGTACTTAAACAAAATGACTCAGGGTGCATCTGAGATTAGAGGGGGTGCAGTGGTAAAGTGCTATTTTTCTAAGTGGGGAGTGGACCTGACACCCTCTAGTCTAGGGGGTCCGGGGGCATGCTCCCCCGGGAACATTTTTTTTTAAATATTGAAGTTAGATGCATCAATCTGGTGCACTTTGAGAGCAAAATGAAGAGATATATGGATACCTCTCAACATCCATAATGAAACAACTGTAAACAGATTTACTTTTTCTTTATGGATATAAAAGAAATTAAAGCTTGACTCCTACTGGCTGGTTAAATGACTCCTCGTCCCTGAGGCCACTACCAGTTTTTTGTGCCATTTTGCTGGATTTATTTGTCAATAGCGTTGCTGCACAAAGTGATAGCCCTCTAGTTTAAATCTACTACCCAAAAAGAAACATATGGAGATGGGTTACTATTTAAAAAAAATTGCAAATCTATTTGGGAACAGTGATGCGGGGTTCAAATCCTATAGGGGGGTCTGGGGGCATGCTCCCCCGGTAAGATTTTTTTTAAAATGTTGGACTTAAATGCATCAATCTGGTGCATTTTGAGGGGGAAATAAAGAGACTACACCCATATGAAACAAAAATGTATACATTTAAATAATCATAAAATCATAAGTACAAGGCCATAACCAATAACATACAATATCCAATATGAAAAAACATTGAAACTTGTTTATTTATTTGTTTTTGGTTCATTTATAGTTGTGAGTGTGTCTGGGCTCCTGAATCGGCCTCTCCTGTCTCCCTCCTCTCCCCCCTGCTCCTCTTTGAGGCAACAGCAAAGAATAGTTTTAGCTCTCAACAAGTTTATCTTACCTTTTTTCACCTAGTTAACATTTTGTTTGTATTATTCATGCATATTTTACTAATTACTACCCCCTCAAATGGAAATATGTGTTTACATAAATGGTGACCGAACCGTTTGAGACCCACTGAGATAACTAAAACTAAGTTAACTATCTAAAGACTCAGAGAGTAATTTACCTCACCAGAGCTGTAGTTATCAGCCTCTCAGTCTGACAGCAAAGGACTCTCCCTCCACCTTGTTGTTGAAACAGCTCCTTATATCCGTTAGCGCAGATAGCTAGCACCAGATGCTAACAACAATACACGTAACCGGTGCGCGCGCTTTCTCGCTCGCTCGCGCCACACATACACCAACACACACCCTCCCGAGCTTGAATGACACACAGAGACCCATCGAGGGCATAAGTATGATCTGTATGAAAGTGGCAACGTCGGCAGGCCACGTCATGTAGACAGCCAGTCACCCTCTGTGAGAAGGAGTCAGACCCACATTTGCGCTGCGTTGAGTTTACAATATATACGTATATTGCCGGCGGCTGAGTACCGGCATTTTACAGAGTACCGCCACCTTGCCGGTACTCAGTAAGAAGTGCCGGTACCACATGGGTAAAAATCAGAAGTGCCGGTACTGCGTACCGGTGAGTACCGGCCCAATTCAAGCACTGGACATACCTTCCTGCAGATAGGAGCAGCTTCTACTGTCAGACAGTCACCTTAAGACCAGTTCCTTCAAATTTAGTACAGTAGTCCACACAGCATTGACAACAATCCACACTATTCTTTGAACAACAGGATATCTAAAAACAATCCACATTATTCTTTGAATATCAGGATATCTAAAAATAATTCAGATTGTTTTTTAAATTGCTAAATATTTAAAATAATCCCCATAATTTGTTCAGTTGCTAGATATTTAAAAATAATCAATAAAAGTATTGTTTAAATTGCTGGTTAGTGGGTTAATACAGTTGTAATGGCCATGAACAGCCAACAGACAGAGGCAATGCCAGAGCTCAGAGTGACTATGTTTCCTATTGTTGAGCCCTTTGTTAAAGGGGTGACAGGAGATCAGTGGCTTCTATTAAGATCAGGCAAACCTGATGGCGCCACCTTAATCGTGGTGGCAGACCTTGTTCTCGAGGTTGTAACGTCCCTAACTAAGGCCAGTGTTTCCCACACAATGTTAATACTTGGGCGGGCCGCCCAGGTATATTAAGGCCCGCCCAAGTATATTTCGGACCTTTTTTTATTTTTTTTATCCGTCCGCGAGCGACGCCATCTGCGAGTGATTAACTAATGGACAATGAGCCCTCGCTCTACGTCTCCTGTGCCTGTTCGCTCTGCGGTTGATTAACTAGGGGACAATAATCCCCCCCTGTTCGCTCTGCGATCGATTAACTAGTGTATGATCCCTCGCTCGACACCTCGTGTTCGTGCTGCCATCGCGTGGAGGGAAACGAGAAACGGAGAAGACGACGTTAATTTAGAAGACGTGGACACTAAGGTAGAGTAACTATTTTCTCCTTATTGTGTTGTTGTTTTCTGACTTTGGTAGGAGATTCGAATTATTTGAAGTTAGTGGCAACTAAGAGTGTATTTAACGTAATCAGGCCAACTTTGCTGCGTGCAAGTTACGTGTGCTAAATTAAATATAAAAAAGATTATAATTCGTTTTCTCTTCGAGCTATGCCAGTTAGAAGGACACAGATGAACTTTAGGTAAGGTTAGACTGTTAATTTCCCCTGCATTACTCCTCAGATATGAGTATTCAAAAATATTTTAAGAGAATATGGCGTGAGGATGAGGAGGAGAGACGAGGAGAGGAGGAGAGACCACAGGTAACTTAGCCAATGTTAGCATTTTGCTTGCAATGGCAATAATAAATGCATAAGTCTCAATAATGATATATGTCGGTTCATTTGACCTGAAATTATACAATTGCAGTCAACAGTGAGTTGCAATGCAGAGACCAAACTAGATTCAAGCTTGTTTTCAATTCTAGCCGGTGGTCAGTGAAGATGCTGGCACAACTAGTCAGAGTACTGAGGGAGAGGCAGCAGGTCCCAGTGTGGTAGAAGCAGCAGCAGGTCCCAGTGTAGAAGCAGGTGCAGGTCCCAGTGTGATACAAGCAGCAGCAGGTCCCAGTGTGGTACAAGCAGGTGCAGGTGAACAAGCAGCACAGTTCCAAGCATCACAGACACAGACACAGACATAGTATAATAGCAAGGAGAACTCTACCATTTAAATGCAGTAATACCAATGCATTATTTTCAGATTCCAAGCATCGCCACTCAGGATGGAACCCTGATTGGCTCAAAATGCCACAGTTCAAGAATTGGCTCTACCTCACCCAGCATGGTATGAATGGCATTTGCAAGTTCATATTTGTAATAAAACTTATTTTTTGTAAGAATTAACACGTTTTTCTTTTTAAAAAGGAATGTTTTGCCGAATCTGCAGGCAACACAAGCCTCCAATAAAGAAAGGCCCCTTAAAACGGGCTTTCATAGAAGTTGGGATTCTTGTTTTCCGCAAGGATTACATTGAGCGCCACATCTCCTCAGAGCCTCATCAATATAGTGTAAAGCATCAGGTCTCACTTGCATCAGGTATATCATTTTTTTATGTAAAGCTAATTTCTGCAACCTATCAACCATGTTTGGCTCATATAATGAATTATGTCTTTGCCCTTGGTCTAGGCTACTCAGTGATGCAGGCTTTTGAGCCCACAGTTATTATGGAGCATGAGGCCGTCATTGGTGGATTCAAATGTCTTTACTGGCTAGTAAAGAACGAGATTGCTCACCACACCAACTACCCTAAGCTCTTAAGTTTAGCTCAGCTTTTGGGTTGTGATTACTTTGAAAAGCTGAAGGTAAACCTAGTACAAAATGATGCTTGTGAAACTAAGAACTTTAACCAGCTAAATGTTAAATGATCTCTTTTTCTCAGGTGGATCAAAGAAACAATTATCAATCACACAGAATAGTGGATGAAATGCTGGAGATCCTTGCAGAGATAGTAGAGTCGCCTATTTTGGAAGAGATAAGGTAATCTCAAGCAATCAGCCTAGAGGTTGATGAAACCACAGATGTATCTGTAAACCGCCAGCTGGATTTACATGTTAGGTGGGGTATTTTTTAAAGGAATGATGTGCATTTAAATAAAGGCCTAGTTAAACTTAATATTTATTAATATGTGTGAAAACCTATACATTTTTATTTTAGACACCTGGATAAAGAGGGTTATGTTTTCAACCACTTCCTTGACCTGGTAACTCTGGAAGATGGGAAAGCTGACAGCGTTGTTGCTGCCATCAAGAGTGTACTACAGAAGAAGGATCTCCCGGTAGACAGGCTCTACGGACTCGGGACAGACGGTGCAGCAGTGATGACGGGTATGGAGTTTATTGTTAAATCTAATGGATTGTGTGAAATGTGTATTGTCAGCTGTTATTAAAGGAAACAAAATGACGCCCTCAACACTGCATTTAATTCTTAAACTTAGGCCGTCTGAATGGAGTGGCAAAGCAGCTCACAGACAGTTTTCCAAAGCTGGTTTCTGTAGCGTGTGCTGCTCACAGACTAGCACTGGCATGCAAAGATGCCTCAAATGCTGTCAGGTATATGGCAAACTTCAGGAACCACCTGCAGGAACTGCACCTATTCTTCCGAAATAGTGCAAATAGGTCAGCCACACTGAGTGCTGCCGCTACCACTCTTGGTCTGAACGACTTGAAAGTCAAGGTGTGTTTTCACCTATTTTCATAATACTATTGTGGTGTCATATTATTTACATATATTTTACTTACCAGTGTTTCTACTTGTTGTTAGGAGGTGAAAGATACAAGGTGGCTATCGCAGCACCTAGCCGTTCAAAACCTCCAGAGGAACCTTCCAGCTGTGCTGGCTGCTCTGGCGGAAGAAGCGAGCACAAGGAAGTGCCCAGTGGCCAAAGGTCTATACACCTTCTGTGCCACATACCGCTTTGTGGCTGCCCTCTACCTTCAGGCAGATGTGCTGCCCCACATTGCAATGCTGTCCAAGGTGTTTCAGAGAGCTGATGTGAACTTTCTCCACATAAAGGAGCAGGTAGATTACAAAAAAATGCATTTGATGCTCCCAGTTATTTGCATTATCCATCCTATTATATTGTTGTCTTTTTCCACATTTAGGTGCCAGTCACACTTGTTACTCTGAGGAGAATTCTGGAGGCAGGCGAGACCCCACTCCCCGGAACGTTCCTTGCTCGCCTACACCAAGACTTGGACAACCCAGGTGGACTTGGGGCGTTTAGCATTGCCGGAGAGGAGGAGAGGATCAGGAGGGGACACGGAATTCTGGAGCGCCCCCGGGAAGATATGTGGGCCAGATTTGTCAGAGATGTAAATACATCCCTTCTTACTTTTACATTCCAATATTTATTTTCCTTGAACTGAAAAATGTATAATATCATTCCAGGTCCTCAAACCTTACATCTGCAGCCTGGAGAGCAACATTGAGAGCAGGTTCCAGCATATTGAAGTGCTGGGGGCCTTCAGTGTCCTGGGTCCAAAGGCAGTTACCTCAAATGATGTAACCAACATTTCAATGTTGCAGACCCTTGCCAACAAATTCATCCCAGGGCAGGATGCCACAGTTATCCAAGAGTGGACCTCCTACAAGCAGCATGTTCTTGAAGGAACATTTAAGGTTGGTAAATACTTAAATTAATATGAACTTGACGGTTAGAATTGCTTGTTTTGACATCTGTAAATGTTTCAATTATACTTTATACTCATTTGCCCTGCCTTGGCTAATCTCTGAAGGACAAGACACAAGCTGAGATCATGCAGCTCCTGGCCAGTGAGAAGGACGAATGGGCAGAAATATACCCAAACCTCAGCCTTCTCTCTTCAGTGGGGTTGGTCATCCCTGTCTCCAGTGTAAACTGCGAGAGGGATTTTTCTACGATGAACAGGGTAAGTGTCATTCCCTGTTGCATGTCATTCTGTATAGTTCATTTAAAACAAACTGTCTGTTTTACAGGTGAAAACTGACATGAGAAACCGACTGAAAGGGGAGCACCTGGCTGCATGTATGCGGATAGCAGTCAGTGGACCAGCACCAGAGGCGTTCCCATACACACAGGCGTTGGAGCTGTTCTTCAACAAACCCAGACGGATTAAGTGCTCTGACAAACAGTGCCATCTTTGTACAAAATGAATATTGCCATACAGTAATGTAAAGTTAATGAATAAACATGTTGTTAAAACTTGTTGTTTATCACATGTGTTGCACATCACAAAGCCCGCCCCGTGGTCCGCCCGCACCGCGCTCCGCTCGCAGCCCCCCCCCTGGCACCTTCCCCCCCAAGTATATTTCAGATCTGTGGGAAACACTGAAGGCCATTTTGGCTGCTTGTACAGGCATGAAGACGTCTGTCTCTGAGGAGAGCATCAGGTCCAGCCTGGGGGACGCGCTCTCCCAGAATATCGCCCAAGCTCTGGACGTTGCGAGCCAGGTGGAGGACGACAGCGTGGAGCTTTGTGCAGCTGTCATTAGCAAAGAGGTGGCCGAGAGCGTAAACTCTGCCCTCTCTACCCCGATGCACACTGCTGAGCGCGTCCCCCCCCCCCGCAGGCTCACCATTATGGTGGGGCACACCTGCACAATGCTGAAGGCCTTTGCAGGAAAAATTTGAATTGGGAGATGCCAAAGTAGAACGTGTCAGAGAAAATTAAGTCCTGCCCCCCTGGAGAAAGCATGTGGATAACGGGGAGCCCAGAGCTGAGTCACCGGTCTCAGTGGTTTCCTTACTACTAGGAGTCCAGGAGCAGAGTTCGTCAGGGGACTCAGTGATCGACATCCGCAAACCAAAATCCGTCGAAGAACTCATTGACCAGGAGCTGAGAAAAATCACCGATCCTGTCCTGGACGATTTGCCTGACCAGGTTTATGCTCTGCTGCAAGAGGAGTGCTCTCTGGAGATCGCCAATACCGCGATGGGCATCACAGCCCTTCTGACCCAGCAGGAGGAGAATCAGGAGAGGACGCATGTTGGCAAGTCCACCAGTCAACAAAAACAGAAGACCAAATGTAAGCAGGGCGTAAAGCTGAGGGTGAAGAACTGCTTGGCAAAGCGTTTTGCCAAAGCTTGGATTCATCGCATGGTGGTAAAGCTTAAAAAGAAATTCCACCCAGAGCCCAAAGCTGAAACTACGAAGTCCATGTTGTCACTGATGAGCGGCGTAAGTGCTCTTCTCATGACTGAGGGAGGTGAAAAGGGGGGGAAAGAAATTAGTGTCTTTAAAAGGTCCAAGGACTTCTCCAGTGTCAAGCATTTAGTATTTATTGAGGCACTCACCGACATGTTGTACAGACACATTGCTAGTGGTATGTCGCACAGTGACTTCCCAGAGCCTGTCAGGCACTCGTCTGTCAGGACGTTGCTCGTTCCTCAGGTGCCTGCCAATATGTACGCGGAGATCCGCAAACAGCTGTGGCGTTTCGTGTCGCTGATGAGCTGGTTTGTGAACACTCAGGTCGCCACCCAGAGTCAAAGGGTCCAATAGGCCATAATGGGGCCTGAGGCTCCGTTTCAGTCAGAGGCCTTGGTGGAGAGGGGCGAGGTTTTGGAGCAAGCCACGCTTTGTGAGGAGAAAACTGCCAGTCCTTTGAAGGAGGACGCAAACAGGCAGCGGGATTTGAATAGAGTCTGCATTCAGATTTTTGTGGAGAAAGTGGTCACGCTGGCCTTCAAGAAATCTAAAGTGGGGCGCACTATTGTGGATGACAGGGACATCATTAAGAGCCTCTTTGATAGAGTTTGGGCTGAGGTGCAGCACAGGGACTTTTACACCACCCCAAGAACCTTCGCTGACCTTGACAAGATTGTCTACCAGCGCTTGTGCGAGATTGCGGGCTCTCAAGATATGGTCCTTGCCCATTTGATTTTAAAGGACCCAGGACTTGGAGCTTGTATAGTCTGGTCCGTCGATGATCGCCTGCTCAACCCACCTCAGAAACATAGAACCATCTGCAGATTCTTTAGGTCTCTTGGAAAAGCCTTCTCCAACATCTGGAGGAGCGTTCAGTAAGTGAACTGTGCCGCAGGGTTCCTCCAGGTTTTCCCTGCATTTAACTGCAAATGAAAAACCTGTAACGTGCAATATTTAGGGGGATATTAAGGGTAGATCTCCACGGGTCTTTGTCCTTCTAAATCCACACGGGTTTCCTCCGAGGGAAAAATGTGCTTCGGTTTTCCCAACTGATTCCAGAAATCAAGTAAAAAAAACTCTAAGAGTGGACAGCCATTTGGAATGAAAAATGTC
Source organism: Notothenia rossii (assembly GCF_949606895.1). Classification (NCBI taxonomy): domain Eukaryota; kingdom Metazoa; phylum Chordata; class Actinopteri; order Perciformes; family Nototheniidae; genus Notothenia; species Notothenia rossii. The sequence continues at coordinate 26,036,828 of NC_136906.1, forward strand.
CAGGGGCATTTTTCCGTTCAAAATAGAGGCGGGGTTGCTCCAATTTCCCCACATTGATTACATTAAAAAAAAACTTTTACATTTCTTAAAATGAACAATAAAAGCAATCAGAGACAAATGTCTCGAGGACAAAATCATGGAAATTAAGAACATTTAACGAGGAAGAATATTAATGATAATGATATTGTTAAGAATACTGTATTAAGCATTAACAGTATGCACATTCATTCAATACAAAAATATTGTAGCTGATTCAATCAATTAAAATCAATAAATAATTATAATCTATTCATCTCTGTATATTTTACATCTTTATTCTAAAAGTTATGTTCATATATAATTTATAGCCTAATTTGAATCATATTTTTTCATGCATCTTATTCATATTTAAAAACGTTGGTACTCAGTGGATTATCTCATTGCCACACACATTACATGGATGGTTCCCTGTTATGTTTTTTGCAAGAAAAAATTATGAGCACTCATTTAATTGAATTATGGGTATCTTAAAGTCAAAGTATTTGTGCTATCCAGCTGATTAAAATACACACACACACACACACACACACACACACACACACACACATACACATACACATACACATACACACACACACACACACACACACACACACACACACACACACACACACACACACACACACACACACACACACACACACACACACACACACACACACACACACACACACACACACACACACACACACACACACAAGAGGAGGGAAAAATGTACACACAAATGACCTAACGACCCAGGGTCGTAACAGCATATTAACACAATTAATTAAACATACATATCACGGCGACGGTGTACTGAGATTATTATTATTATGTTTTTCACAATTTTTTTTTGTTGCTAGGGGGACCCTAGTGGCTGCGGGGCCCTAAGCGGCCGCTTATGTCCATGAAATGTCCAAAATAAACGTTATTCTGTGTTGATAAATCGCTTCATCACTTTCCACTGTTTCATTTGACATATCCACATCAATGATTCTTTCCATAAATACCCCCCAAATAACATGAAATGTGTGCCACTTTCCCGTGTTATTCCGCTCCGGTAGCGAAAAGCTTGCCAGCCATTAACCCAGCTGTGTGACGTCACACGTGGCAAACAACAGCCTCGTCTGGATTGTTTGTTTTGTATCCTTCCGCTATTTTTGCTCAACATATGTGTAACCGGACCTCGCTAAACTTTTTTTATCTAACAATTCATGATGGGGAAGCGATGTGTAGTTGTGAGCTGTGAATGTTTCCTGATTGCTATAAACATTGATCATGGGTGCTGGAAGATTGTGCACAAAACTCGGGTCAGAATTAAGTTACTACAGGTGTTATGCCAGCTTGAGCTAAATGTCACCAGAGTACAGTGAACTTGCCTAGTGACTGAAATATATAAAAGTTGAAGTGAAATAAGTAAGGCCAAAAATGAATTACGTCTGAATATCTTTATTATTTTTACCACTTTTAATTATTTGTGGGCTCGCACATATACCAAAATAGACTAATGTACACTGCAATAAAGATCAAATGTTACAAGTGAAAAATTAACAAAAGAACCCTTTTTTATTTATCAAACAGTAAATTAATACAATCTTACAAACTTGTGATTTGGAAAATGTTGTTATATTTAGCTACATGTTTCTTTGGAAAAATAATATTATAAATGATGTACTTTGTAAATTATTTACATCATGCGAAACCATTTTAACCAGTTCAGCTGCATGATTTATGTCAAATTACAGATTTGGCCATTGAAATCCTTGATAGCGGCCTCCCGGTTCAGGGTAAGTCTTCCGTATCTCGGTTACAGCACATGCAGGCAGCGGGACTCTGATTTTTGGGCCGAGTACACCCCAGCACCAACGTACAAACTGTCGATAAGCTGTATATCAATACTCCCTAATGAAAAAAAAGTATACAGATTATAAATATATTTGGAGAAAAATAAAATGTTATGTAGTACTATTATGTAGCAATGGTTACAAATTGGCTTATAACATGATATTTGTATTTTACTTGTACAAAATAAATATGAGGTTGTACATGACTGCTTGACAGAATCATAGACCTCTTATATATTTCCTCACATGTGTAGTTGTTTCTTTTCCCAAGCATACATTGAACTTGCATACACAGAAAAAATAAAAGCCAAGCTGTTTTTGACTGCTTGAAAGAGTTTAATGGTATCTTTAAAAGTGTACCATATCTGTAGCGACTAAAAGTATTATATGAAAGCAAAGCTGCAATAGGCAGTTGGGTCAATCAATATTTACTTACTGGTGTAGTGGGCCATCAACTGCTCTGTGTTGTTGTTTGTATTGAAGATACGTTATTTTCAGTGTCCAAACACTGAGACAGCCTTCTCTAAAGCCTGGGTGGCTAATAATGCACCTTGGTTCAGAGTCCTGCATCGGGTCGGGTACCCGCGGGTACCTGACGGGTGACCCGCAAAAAAGGTGATTCGCGGGTGGTATTTTTTCAAACACTTTTTTCCGGGTTCGGTTCTGGGCAAAACAAAGATGATGCGGGTCGGGTCACGGGTGTTGCATAATAAATATATTAAAATAATAATAATTTAGTTTAATGTTTAAATCCTCAGACCTCTCCCCCGCGGGACCGTGTATAATCATAACCTCTGCAGCGCATCAATCTGCTTCTGAGCGCACATTCTGAATGGCTGAGGTGAAGCTCTCCAGCGGAAAATACAGCATTTTCCAACACTTCCTCAAGAGCGAAATCCAACGTCTGGGAGGCTTTTGGTGTCCTCCTAGATGGAGAAAATAACCAACATCCCACGCTTTTTGAGACAAATATGCAACTGCGTGTGTTAATAATTGCACGTTTTCACTGCTCAGTGCTCATATATGCGGGTTCGGGTCGGGGATCCTGTGCCGACGGGTCGGGTCGGGTTGCGGAAATAATTGGTAATATGTGCGGGTAGCGGGGCGGGTTCGGTATTGCACGTTGCGGGTGCGGGGTGGGAGCGGGTCTTGAAAATCAGACCCGTGCAGGACTCTGCCTTGGTTTGTCGTCGGTGTTTTCTATCTGGTCAGTAGGTTGCAAACTGTCTATTTGTTCTATCACCTGCCAGATCTCTCTGCAGCATACACATTCATCTGCAGTGGGCATGCTTTCACAGCATTGACATGCACACCTGAATATTGTACATAACATTAAAAAAAACAATATCTGCCGGACGTGTGAGGAACAGATGACAAATTAAGATCGACATTTAGTGCAGGTCAAATTAAATAAAACAGAATTTACCATTCAGTAGCCTATTGCCGACTCGAGTCTCGCCGGCTGCGGAATCCGCTTCTCTTTCACAAGTTTCTGCCTCGTTGTTCGATTGCCGGGCAGGAGGCTCGTACTGATAAGGCAAGATGCCTTGAAGTGAAAGGCTAGCTGGTTCACTCTCTACTTGTGTAACTGAATCCAGATAACCCACCGAATCTGAGCTTGAATGATCGCTGTCGCTGTCGCTGTCTGAAGTTGTCGCGTTGCTTGCCATTTGGACTGATTTGGTCAAATGGCAATATTTGCCACGTGTGACGTCACCGCTCGTTCGGGAGTGATCGGGGGCGTACTCGGCAAACTTCTGAACCAACATCGGTTTTTAACGTATATGTCATTTAATTATGACCAAACTTTAAACATTTTTATTTATTTTTATTCTGGTGATATCTAAACTACATGTTAAAAAACACCTGTGTTAGATGCATTACATGGCCTTTTTAATGGGTCGGGCCGGCTCTGATTATTTCTCTGCTCCTAGTTCATTCCTCGCAGATTCTTCCATCAGTCCCAGTCATTGCATGTCAATCAATAGAGCTTTGAAAAACGGGTCCAATTCAACTAAATGTTTTTTTGTGAGTGAAGGCCAGAGCTAAATTATAGATTGTTTGATTGTGTAATTACAAGGTGAGAGAAAAATAAATCCACATCCTCCTATGAAACGTATTTTATTTCCTTTTCCATGTTATACTTATACTTACTTGCATTAGAACATTTGCATGTTGAACTACATGCTGGATATCTTCCCAGCCTCAAGGAAATACAATAAAAATAAATGGATTCATAATTAAAACATTTTTATAAAAATGTATAAATTAATAATGTTGTGGGCAAACATTTCAAATTTAAATATAAAATTAAAAATAAGTTTACTTTTTAAATGATTTCTCACAAAAACCTTTCTAAATGATAGTAAATTATTAAAAAAGGTTTAGTCAATATACGTTTTTCTGCCTAAAATAGTTAACCTATTTTGGCCCGCTATTTAAATTGACTTTAGTTATTTAATACAAATATTGATATTATATATATGTATATATATATATCTATATATACAGTATATAGCATATATAAGATGCAGTTTTCTGAACACTTTTAAAAAAAAATACTGCAAATGAAGAATATTTTAAATGTTCTGCACAGATAGTGCCCTAACTTACATCAGTTGAAAATATGTGTGGAAGGATACATTATTGATGGACTTCAATGGCTCTCTAGATAAAGGGCGTTGTATGGTTGCTTGTATTATCCTCAGATAGTGGTATGTTTAAATAACTAGTGACATTTTAATAAATATTGCAAAAAAGGGCTCCAAAAAAGGCATATATAACCTGTCCGGATTAGCCAGTGTGTATTTCTTCAAGCACCACAAGATTCATAGTTTATAAAGTACAATTCTGGGACATTGATTGTGTCATTTCTCCAAACACACACAGTAAAAATGCCTGTTTTGAAGCCTTCAAATGGTGCAGGAAAAGGACTTTACATTGTATTATACTTAAAGACAGGGCTATTCAGTTAAGAGAAGAGAAAAAGGAAAGCAAATAGTTATAATGGGAGATTTAACATTAATGACATAATATGAGGTCCTTGGCACTCAGACTCTAGAGGGGTCATGTTGTGATCATGGGGCATCACCCTTACAGCATCAGGACAATATAATATGTAGTCAGACACTGGAAGTGTGCTGGAGGCTGAGGCGTTGACTGGGACTGATGGAAGGATGAGGCTGATGAGACTGAAGAATCTGCGAGGAACGAACTAGCGGCTGAGAAATAATCATATATTAAAAGACAGCAGCATCATAAGAGGCCAACAAGAGTGACAGAGTGTGTCATTGTACCATCCTCTTAAAATACTCTGTCCAACAATATCAGTCTCATGAAGAAAGGTTTTTTAACGCTTGTTCAAAATAGCTGAGAAACATGCATTCTTGTTCTCAGGAGGGGACATTGACAGAAGATTGTTGGAAAAGTACACTGTAAGTACTTCATAGTACTTGTGGGGGTAGTTTCAGTACTACTGAGTCGAACAGGATCGATCTCACGAAGAACTAATGGCAACAAAAAGGAATTCCCTCATCAAACTTAGCAGAAGTGGCTTGATTTTGTTCTCAGCAGGGGACTTTGACAGAGTATTTCTCAAACAATACACAGTAAAAGTACTTCAATGTATTGTAAGTAGTAGGCTAGCTAATACAAAGTCAAACAGTATCAATTTCATTAAGAACTAATGGTAAAATTATATTTTTATCATTCATCAAAGATAGCAGAAAAACATGCATTACTATGGAGGGGACTCTGACAGAGGATTACTCACAAAGTACACAGCAAAAGTAGTTCATTTTATTTCTGGTAGAAGTCAAACTAGAACCGATTCCAACAGTGTCAGTTTTCTTAGGAACTTGTGGTAAAACATATTTGTATCACTCGTCAAATATAGCAGGAATAATGAAGAGCAGTTGATTTGAAAAAGCAAACTCGAGAGGCGGCTGAGTGACCGCAGTGCAGAATCGCTGTTTACAGCCCTTAATAACATCAATTTTCTGGGCTCAATCTGTGTCTTGGCCATTTCCGTTGTGATCGCTAAATTCCCCTTGTTTATAATAATCACCGTTCCTTCAGCAGGATACTGTAGTGATTCAAAGTTAGACCCTCCAGAAAAACGCGATCGCAGAATTCACCGCATAATCAGCAAAATGGCGCAGATTTTTAAAAGGCCACATATTTATCAAAAGGCCGCATAATCCCCGCATTTTTCCACACAAAGTTGAGGGGAAAAAAAGTTAACTCGTCTTGACGTGAAGTAGTGATGATGATGATGACGTGACGTCATCAGCTCGCGCATCACAGAAGGTAAACAACACCGTAGAGTGAACGTGTGGAACTCACACGACGAAGATTTCTGCTAAAGACCAGGCAAAGCAGTACCCCGATGTCTTTCACGAAAGTGGGGGGAAACTATTCTGCACCCTGTGCAACTGTGTGTTGGAGCATACGTCTTAGAGAAAGTCGACGGTGACGACCCACTTTGATTCATTCAAACATTCGAAAATGCTTTCTGCTGCTGCGGACAAGAAAGCCAAACAACTCATGTTCACCGAGGCATCGACCTCCAAAACCCTTTCGAGGGCTACAAGAAACGAAGTGAGTAGCCTACAAGATTGAAGCTGGTCAGAGAACGAACGAGTAAATGAAAACAGAATGAGGCGGGGAAGTGTGTGTGAGAGAGAGAGAGTGTGATTAAAATAGCCCCATTGCTTTTACAATAAATAAACATTGAATGTGTTTAATTGAATAGGAAAGGGGTTTAACGTTAGTGGCAGGTTGTGTGTGAGAGAGAATAAATAAGACAGCCCAATATTTGAAAACAAATCTATTCTTTTTCGCAACTTTCCGCATATTTCGCAACTTCCCACAATTTCACCACATAAAATCACATAAAAACCCTGCATGTTTAATCACATAATCAAGGACTTTAGCCCGCATAATCAAGGATTTTTGCCCGCGTTTTTCTGGAGGGTCTACAAAGTGTGATTTTAGCAAACGAGTGCTTTTGTTTTGAAATCACTTCCGTGAGTTTCGCCCCGCCCCTCGCTCCAAGGACCATTTGACCATTTAGTAAGGTAAAAAGCAAAAAGCAAAAACGCCTCTCAGACGCTCTTCCGTTTACGTGTTTAATTAAGAAAAACAATTGGATGGTAGATACACGGATTATTTAGGCAAAGTTGTATAGTTGCTCACACATATTTCCCCTGACTGTCTAACCGTTCTGCTGAGAGGCTTTCACTGACAAATCATCTTCAGTAATCTCTGCTTTAAAACTGTTTGTGTTGTGTTGTTTCTCAGTTTAAGTTAGTTTTTTCTCTTTTGTTAGTGCCCAACATAGGAGCAGACGTTAAGGCCACACTTCGTCTCTTTTAATTCTTCTTCTTCTTTCTCTCTCATGCAAACAAACCGAGGCAGGCACAGTAATTCTCTCCTCTATCTCCCTGTCATGGTGCCTAATCCAGGTCCCAGATGCCCTGTGGTCCTTAGCCAACTCTCTCTCTCTCTCTCTCTCTCTCTCTCTCTCTCTCTCTCTCTCTCTCTCTCTCTCTCTCTCTCTCTCTCTCTCTCTCTGTCTGTGTGTGTATGTCGATTTAGCATCACACACACACACACACACACACACACACACACACACACACACACACACACACACACACACACACACACACACACACACACACACACACACACACACACACACACACACAGACACACAGACACACAGGGATTCTGTTTGGAACAAAGCAGGAAACAGCTGGAATCAGGAAGTGCGTTGTTAATTTTTTTGGAGACTCTGCAGACTTTTGGATGTGAGTCACAAACAGCAGGTCTTGCACTGGCTGATTGCTAACGTTCATGTTAAACTAGGAAAACGAGTTGGCCCATAGTCAGCAGAGACCTGAGGAATCGTAGAGACGCTGGACAATGCAGCAAAGGAGTCCAAATAAAAGAGAGGTCTTGTTAAAAAAAGCAGGACATATACGGACAAAAAGGACCTACAATTGGCAGTTAACATGATAAGACATCATAAAAACGATTTATGGAGCATGCTTTGTGTGTTATAGTGATAATAGTGATGTATAAACTATTTTCAAAGTATCTTTTCCTCTGAGTTGATACATGTAAAGTTATCAAACCTTTTGTATCTTTTGAGTTTTGGCATTTTTCTTAACATTAGTTACCTATGTGATGAGAAATGTACGGGGTACTCAAGACTTACCTAACTCCCCCACCTCTCAACACACACACACATTTATCATTTATGGGTTTTATTTCTATGTTATAGTACATTTAAGTAAAAAACTTCTTATGTCTAACTTTACATAAATAAAATATAACAACCTGTTAATTTGATTGCTTTGATTTACCCCCCTCCTGGCCCTGACAAAAGAGAAAAGTTAAACTCTTTGTTTGTTTGTCAAAAAACCAGTGTGCTCCCAATCATCATGAGGCATGAGCAGCTGCACTCCAGGCAGTGTGAGTAGTAATGGGCGACCAGTGGAACATTTGGGATTCATGACCACTCATATGTCCGACTGGCTTACCCAGTAAATACCGGACAAGTTCAAAAATACTTTTACTGTAGGTTATTTTTTGCACATCACTATGAGGTTAGTATGTGTTCCTGCATTTGTGACTTCAGCCGGATGCAAGAGGCAGGTGGAGAGTAATGAAGAAGTGGAGTGAGACGACCAGAAGGGCTGCTGCTTTTTTCACCATTTACAGAATTGTTACTGAGCAGGCTGGCAACCCCACAGGGCAGAAAAACACATATATCATCTGAAAAATAAAACACTGTTAAAAGGACAGAATGTGATCAGGCCAAAAATGTATAGCATCATCTCTGCATTTAAAACAGATCACATATTCTGGACCCTTCTTTCTTCACCAAGTTCTTTACTTGAATTTTGTAACATATGGACCACCAGATCCGAAACTTGAAGAAGTGCCTTCCACCTGCCTTGTCTCTGATATTCAACAGGACTCATTTGGTTGCCAAAGTCAGATTGTATAGAAATTTACAAGAAAATTACCGTATCGCTTGAATGTATCACCTCAGTAAACATTTTTTCTTAAAGAGTTTATGGTCTTAATCTCAAGTGTTTTAAAGTCAACGTCAATACAGCACTACACTTAGCTTAAGTCTGGCTTAATCATGAATGGGGATAGACATAGTTATATTTCGTATTGAAAAGTATTTGTAGATTTAAAAAACGCTGAAAGGAATTTATTGATCCAGAATTTTGTTTATAAAATTAGGTTGAAAACAGTCTCCCATCAATATTTCTTTCACTAGATTTCTTTTTGTATACCCATTTACACATTTAAAGAAAATGCTGGTCACATCAGTGAATTTCGAGTGTTTGGCTTTTGAATAAAGATTATTCAAAAACGCTGTTCGGTGGGTCGCTGTTATCAAGGTTAATGAGTTAATGAGCACAGCTTAAAGGTTTGGTGTCTAAAAAACATAAACTGCAGGGATTTTTTCAAAGCTTTACCAAAAGTGACAGGTCTTTTTTCTATATACTGAAAACTCAACTTGACAAGACGCCTTTCACAGGACACTCATGAGAAATGTTAGGCGACAGAGGTGAGGCCATTGGGACAAGGCCATTTTAAACGGCAGACACCTGAAAATGTTAGCCCAACAAAAGAGGTTAAGGTAACGTTTCCCATCTAGTTTCTTGACGGCTCTGCTGACATTTACAGGTGCCCGAGGAGACGTCGGGTCACAGGCTGTCTTTCAAACAGCACGACACATGTGTCGCAGGGGACCCAGGGGAATAAATTGTGCAGGATAAGGACATTTCCAGACAAAAACTGTGGGGACTTACAGGCTGATTAGTGTGATTGCAAGTCCTCCAACTCATACGACCAAATGGGCCGATTGTTCAGGCCCTTATTACGACCAAATATGTCGTTTATACAAGCGCTTAATACGTCCTATAATTAAGTTTTAAAGTTTTCACCCTCTAGTGGTCCCGTTGAATGCAAACGTTACAGATGGTCGTTTCTTCACAAATAACCCTCTCTGTAAAATCCTAAATTGTATGATAGTTTGGCCATTAAAACGCTTTTTTATTCGATTTCTAGCGAGAAGTGTATATTGTACTTTTAGAATCCACATCCAGTCGATATGTAGGATCTATAGTTTGATAGATATTACAAAGATGATTTGAGGTATGCGGCAGCCTCCATGTAAAGTTACGGGTTGAAAACAGTATTTCCGGTCTCGACGTTTTCATAATAAAACCAATGGTCAAATGATTTAACATTGACATCTGCAGTACTCATCCACTAAAAAACATCAGTTTATCCTTGTTAATTATACGACATTTATTGGTTTAAATTGTGTACAATGCTTTTGTGTTTTTCCCATAGGTTTTTCTCTTTCGATTCTGAGAGACATCTTTTTTTTTTCAGAGGTTTTGAGCTAAAACATAGATTGTTTTAGCCGCAATGCATTTCGGGATATGGTGTTTATAGGATATGAAATCGGAAAAACATTTTTTTAAAATTAAATAATACTCTATTCCGAGTGTGCTTGCTTTTCTCTTTGGAAGTCATCACATAAAGGCATTGTAATATAAGCTTTGGCTCCATTAAATATCTGCCGTAGATATTTATTTATAGAGCCCTGATCAGAAGACCTTTTGACAAACTGTAATAAATGTCACCAAAACTGAATACGTGACGTGGATCATAAATATATTAGCAATTAAACAAAATCTTCCATTTATTTTCACACAATACGTCTCCCCGCAGTATCAACACTAATTCGGCTGACTTTTATATTTGATCCAATTGGTAGATACACCATATTATATTTACACCATAACGGTGCAAAGCTGATAGAAAGGGATTTTTTTTGTAGTTTTTAAAGATATTATTTACTACCTTTCCAACTCCTCATGCAGTTGACTGTTACAGGTCTATACAGGTTCATGGTACAATGCATAAGCTTCAAATCGAGAGACTGAAACTGTATTTTCCTTTACCGTTCTGTTTTAATTTCACAATAAAGTTAATAATCATATTATGTTTGATATTATTATGTTTTATTAACTACACCACTGGTTTTTTAACCCACACCACCTAGTGGTTAAAGCACGTTATTGAATTTTGTTGTTGAATAACTTTTATTTGATGAAAACATTTAAATATTAAAAGTAGCCTTCATACAACATTGGGGGAAAGTAGAAGGCATGATGGAAATATAGAATAGAAAATATCAAGAAGATACTGTAGTGATCTCTACAATAAACAGTTTAGTGCAGGACATCCAAAGATATTAACAGGAGGATGTGCAAAACAGACAAACTAATAAGGCTTTATTTAAACATGCCAAAGAACAAAAACACAACACAAAGAATACTTTAAGTTAAGGTCTTCTTTTGAATAAGATAAAAACGTTGGGGTTATCCACAGATAAATATGAAGTCTGACAAAGTACTTAACGTCCAATATATTGCATGGTTTATTTTGGCACTTGACAATCACCTTCCCTGAATTTGACTCAGGTGTAACTAAAGTCTGATTTGATTAAGGGTTGTTTATATTTCACATCATTAATCAGAATCTGCAAAGTAACTAAAATAAATGTAGTGGAGTAAAAATACCAGATTAACCTCTGAATTGTAGTGGAGTAGAACAAAGTAGTATGCTGCTGTAACAAAAACATTTCCCAACTTGGGATCAATAAAGTATATCTTATCTTAAACCTGTTAGGCCCCAAGCCTGTTATTCAGGTTTCAGGCTCGAAAATGACATTCCCAGAACAAATGACCATATCTTCCCTTCTAAAAGGGTTAAATTAATAATATTTTTTCTCAAAGTAATGATAAACCTGTGAGTTGGATGTAGAAAAGTCAGAATCAATATAGATGTTTTTTATTTTAAAGAAAATTCAGATTGAACATGGTAAAAAACTGTAAATTATAGTGTCCGTCCAAAAAATATTTTGTACTTATAGTGAAAACTAACCTTGGATGATGGGTTAGTAGACTAAAAGCTTTAGGAATCCAAAGTACAACATATAATAAGTACCTTGTATCAAGATTGATGCAAAAACAAGTGATATTTGACCTTTTTAGACAGATTTAGCAGAATCATAGAAAAAGCGAAAACGTCCCACACACACTCACGTAAAAAAAAAAAGGTGGCGTCTCTGTGCATGCTAGCTTGCAGCAGAGGGGAGAAATATCGCTGCTCTGATGTCAAGCAACGGAAAAGCTGTTTTATTGCTTATGGATTATGTATCGTCAGTTAGCTGAGATTATTCCCGTTAATCTGGTATAACACATTAATAGGTTCTTAAATATTAAGATCCCCTGAGACACAGTGTCGTGAAAAACAAAACAAAAAGTACCCACCGGCGGGGACCTTGGGGTTTAACAGGTTGCTGATCGATGGCTACTGCCATATTTGCAAAATTTGCCTCTGAACCTTGACAAGTGCATGTTTCAGGCTTATCAATTAACAACAGGAGGGGTCAAATACATAAGACCAGCTGTTAAATAAAGCTCTTCTGACCTTAGGTGTCATGTGGCTATATTAATTCACCCATTTATTAAGTATATGTTTTAAATTTGATAACACCACAGTGTTTCGTGTATTGGACCCGTCCAATTCTAGTTTTGGAAAGTCTGCCGTGGTTTCAATCCATTTCATAGAGCTGTGACACTCAGCGTAACCTCGTCGCACTGCCACTCCAACATCCAATCACAGGGCTTGATGACTAATCACGGGGTTTGTAAAGCAAGGCGGATGTTGTAGTCCCAAACAATAGCTGGGGATTCTGGGTAGTGTAGTGTCTTCGGAAACTGTAGTGTCTTAACTCAGAAAAAACTATTTGTTTCTCTGAATCGAAGGTTAAAAACACAAAAGCTGTTACGTCCCGTCCCTCTACCAAGCGGTAGTGGCTCGTGGGAAGACCCGCAACATAAAAACAACCACGCCAAACACAGAATTTAGTTATCGATGGGCATTTATTTTCAGCACAGCCGTAACTCACATGCATGCCTACCGGCAATAAGGAACCAAGTCTGGAGGATCGTAAAACCAACAGAAAGAAATAAGAAGGGGGCCTGGGCCAGCCACACCATGAGCCGTAGGACCCAGACTTCCCTCCTCTACCCAAAGGTCCAAACACAGCCTACTGGGAAGGAAACAAAGCCGCAAAAAACCTATACTAATATCCTCGGGAGTTCACACAAAAAGAATACAGCAAAATATATATAAATCCACACGAGGTGAGAGGAAATCCACGGTCGTATTCCCTTGGTTTCAGGACGGGGAAAAAAGAGCCCCCTTCTCCTCCAGCTTTTCCTCTTTAAGTAGTCCCCAGCTAAATGTCATCAGGACACCTGGGGAAGGCGGAGCCAGGGGCGGACCAGGTGTACCTGCGCAGCAGAGACAGAGAAAACACATAGAGCACGTAACAAATGCATTGTACACAATTTAAACCAATCAATATTGTGTAAACAAAAATGTTTTTTAGTTGATGAGTAATGCAGATATCACTGTGTAATCATTTGACAGTGAGGGGAATATATCCGGTTTTATTATGAAAACTTCAAGACCGGAAAAACTGTTTTCACCCACGCTAACTTTACATGGAAGCTGCATACACGTTATCCTGGCGAGACCTCAAATCGTCTTCGTAATATCTATCAAACTATAGATCCTACACATCGACTGGACGTGGATTCTAAGAGTACAATATACAGTCCTCGCCAGAAATCGAATGAAAAAGCATTTTAATGGTCAAACTATTCCACAATTTAGGATTTTCCAGAGAGGGTTATTTGTGAAGAAACGTCCCTCCGGAGCGTTTGCAATGAACGGGCCGGGAGCATGTTATTTCTTAAGGCCGCTGCACACCAACCCGATTTTGGGAGTCAGAGGCCGTCAGAGGCAGTCGGGCATTCGCGGCGCCCTACTCAGGTTGGTGTGTCCCGCACAGTCGTCTCTTTACGGCACATTTTCACACCGATTCAACATGTTGAATTGGCCGCGGGAGTCCAAAGAAAGTCGGGACAAAGAAATCACTCTGATTGGCTGTTCAGCTTAGCGAGAAGCGAAGCGGAAGTGAGGGACCAAAACAAACGGACGGTTAATCTTTTTCATTTTCATCTCACCTGGACGCAAGAGTTTCTTTTTTATGTTTACATGTTTTCGATCGACGAGAGAGAGTGAAAATGGAACCCAGACGCTATTTGTTGTTTGTTTATATCACGCAGTTTGTTGTTCTTCTCTCGGTGTATAGTATGTCTTCCGGTTGTTCCCTCTTTTGAATGACGAATACACACTACCGCTGCCTGCTGGAAAGGACAGTTATTGCCACTCGTCAACTGAAGTCTTTGCGGTGTGTTCGTAGGCGGGCGGCGTAGGCGGGCGGCGTAGGCGGGCGGCGTAGCCGACGTAGCCGACGTAGCCGACGTAAAAGTCTGGACGCCTTCGGTACGCATTCTTTGGTCTCAGGTTTGTGTGTAGCGGCCTTTACACGACCACTAGAGCACCTCTAGTGGTCGTGTAAGAAACAATATACACTTTAAAACGTGTCTCTGGGTCGTAATAAGGGCATGAACAATCGGCCTATATCGTCGTTTTTTGTAGGAGGACAGGCTGTGTGATTGGGATTGAGAGACGATGGAGGCTCCTTTTTCTATTTTCTTCTTTGATTGAAGACACCAGGAAATATAAAACCGGAAGCAATATGAGTGAGCTATCGAGGCGACTTCTATGTGATCGTGTTTGAAAGCTTAGAGGAAAATAGATTAATCTGAGTCCAATCAGTCCAAACCAAAGCTGCTGAGTTCTTCGTGTTAAATTGGTTGAATTGGGAAAACCGTTAATCACAGTCTATGATCAATAAACCTCCACCGGGTAGAAAACAGCAACAGAATGTGAATTAACTCCCAGTTCAAGAGAACTAAAAAAATGGTGACCCTATTTTTTAAAAACCCTATAAAAACATATTTTTAGGTTTAAAAGGTGCCTACGCTTAATAGATACATCTTATTTATGCACAAACGATTAAACAATCACACATTAAATTGTTCTTCCCTCGTCATGAAATAAATAAAGTGAAAATCAAAGAGAAAATTTGAAAATCAACTATGATTGAATGCCTGTAAAGGAAATTTAAATTATAAATACATTTATACATTATAAATGTCATATTCAGCCAGTTTTTTTGCCAAGTGCTCATAACACAAAACCACAAAAACGTAGTCATGTCCTTCCAAAGCGAGCCATAACACTGTTACCTAAATTAATTATATCAATATTTATTTATTCACATCCTCTGTGAATTCACTGCAGTTATTAAATCCAACAGCAAACACCAGTCATGAAAAACTAAAAACACAAACTGTTAAAACCACTCCTGCAGTTGAACCATTTCTAACATAACGACTGACAGATAGTGGTTTTACTACCCAATAATGGGTCATTTTGACAAGCTGCATGATGAACAAAATACTGTCTGATACTTATTTAAAGCAGCCTCCATTGGACTTTTTTCTTTTCGGCCGTGACGTAGTGACATCACTTCATAACACTTGCACTTTTATTGGATAGCACTTCAACACATTGTTATATGCTAAGGGAAGGGACATCGCTTAGTGTTTGACCAATCAGGGATTTTAAAAATAGTTAGTCCAGATGTCACAAAGTTTGACTCATTTAAAGAAGAGAGCAGGACGTAAAATAGAGACACAATACAATAAATAAATGTTTCCTGATATTGTTTTTGCCTTTTATATACATCTTCTTGCTTGTTTTTATTTCTCCTTAATGACTGCCTTCAAATTTTATAATTGTATCATGTCTTATTTTTGCACTATGGCTTAATGCTTGTAATGTTCTTTGTGAAGCACTTTGAATTGCCTTGTTATTGAAATATGCTGCCTTGCCTCGCACCACTCTCACATTGTAAAGGTTTATACAACGTTGCGGAAAAACACAGGACATTCAGATGTATTTTAATGAGTGTGCTACAACACACAACATGTTCTTTTCCAATCTTAATAAATTGCTGGAGTGACAATGAGCATGCCGTGTCAGCTGTCAGCTCACACTTGTCCTGTGATTCACTCAGTGTTTCACTTTGAACTCACAAGGTCAGACAGTAATTGACCTGCCAGAGATTCACTGCCTGCGATTTAGGAGAGTCACAATATGCAGCACATACAGAATTCCTTCCGGGATGCAGAAGAGAAGGTAAATAATGCTGCTGTCCCTACATTATAAGAAACAGCAAGAAAAAACATTTGAAGTGAGAATTTGATTAAGTAAGAACAAACTTTACTTAATTTCAGAAACAACACAAGTTGATTTAGAATTTTGTTTGCAATTTTGAACCCATATAAATATTTTTTCTGCAGCTTTTTAGCTCAAAGATTTATTTTAAATCAAAGAATGCAAAGTGAATTTGAGGTGAAACAATTGCAAAGCTGGTTAGCCCTGCTTAGATATTTGAAATGAGGAACAATTTCCTGCATTTCTAGGGGATTCAAAGCTGCTACATAAACATACATGGACAAAGGGGTAGTACGTAAATAGCAGCGTTTTATGATGACTATTGTAACTGGCTAACGTACAGATGCCATATTGCCTGTATCAGGAAAATGTATAAAAGCTCCAACTAAACAAATGAAAAAATGACTATGTAAGCCCAAAATAACTAATCAATTTCCAACTCTAGAAGAAGATTTATGAATGTTTGTGGTTAATTTGTGGAGGATTTATTAACCATTGTCTGCGACAGATACTACAGATATCATAGCCTTCCATTCAAAACCCAAACTGGTTTCTACTGTAGCAGTGAATTAATATCAAAATCATAAAATCGCTTAATTTATCTGCGTCCCAAACTTTGGTGTTATTTTGGTGACATTACTTAGGGTTTGTACAACCTTTTTGTTTATGGACAATGAACCCTGCATGAGTTGTTTCCACAAATATGAGATGAAATGATTTTGAAATTGTATCAATCAATACATTTCTTTACTGGAATCAGTGTGTTTGAGTGTGACAGAGATTTCCTTCCAGTGGGACAGAGGAGCCTCCACTGTCATCTGATGCCAACCATGACAGATGTACCCACACGCACACGCACACACACACACACACACACACACGCACGCACGCACGCACGCACGCACGCACGCACGCACGCACGCACGCACGCACGCACGCACGCACGCACACACACACACACACACACACACACACACACACACACACACACACACACGCACAGTTCCAACCTCCTCCGTCTGCTCTATCTTCGTGACTGGCCTATGAATGATACATATATGTGTGTATTTGTGTGGAAGTGTGTGTGTGTTGCGCCCTCGACTGAAGGCCATGTGGGCCCCACGGGCGGTGGGACTGCAGCCCATCTACTCGCCTGTCTGGATGTCAGTAAGTGTTCATTTTTGGAAATGTTTTGCACAGACAAGAATGAATGTCTACAGTATGTGTGTTCATGTTTGTGAGCTTGTTCAGATCACACGGAAAATCTGAGACTCAAGACTTGTATATCATCTTTATACATCTTAGTAAATAGTCTCGTGAACAAATTCCCTGAAAAAAGTGTGAGGGAATAATTCTGTCTTTACTCCTAGATATTTAACCTTTTCTGTGTGTTGACATTTCTCTGTTATCTCTCTTAAGGAATGGGAGGCTCCAGCTATCTTGATAAACCAGTTCAACTCTTGGTCACAAAATGGTTTACGGCTGTGGGAACGCCGGCTTAAAGGCCATTAAGGGTCAGACACAAGTGATTCAGGGTGCCCAGTTGTTTAGTCTATCTCCCCAAATATGTTGTTTACTCTCTCTGAACTAGTTAAAAGGGCTATCGAGAGAGAGGCGCGGCAGATTTGACATGGCAACCCACCAGTGCAGTCAGAATCTCTGGCTGCTGTGACTTGTGATGTGAATCTCTCCGGCCGATACTTGTAAATAAACATCAGTGTTTGACATCAAAGCTCCAACTCTCCTCGTGTCTCTCTGAGTCCTGACTCTCCATTGCTGCAGAAGTTTCCCTTACAAAAAGGACTATTAATAGTCTTTTTAAAAAGGACTATTAATAGTCCTTTTACCTCTCTACATATTTTTTTTAAAACTTGTGATACACTGGAGCATGCTTTACCAATTAGATAATGCTGTCTCAAATGTAACGTGACATATGTCAATAACATTCAGGTTACAATAGCGGGTGTAAGGGCAGCAGGATTCTCTTCTTTTACACTTTCTTTTCCTTGAAATATTCTCTCCAACTCATGAGGTTTTAATCAAGGTCAAGAAAATAAAATAGAAAATACATGGGACGTAATTTATTTTCACTTTTCCACTGCATCTTGAAACCAAACAAATGATTGACTTGCTGTCTGTGTCTCTTAGCTCAAAGCTAGCTAGCATACTGAACGCATGCATTTAAAAAAAAAAAAACAGTAGGCTATAGATTGATTTTCTTTTTAAGTTCTCAGTTACATTCACTGTTGTAATATTTTATTGTTTTAAAAAAGGATTCCCTATCTCTTAGCTTTGTCATCATACATTGAGAAAACTACTTGGCTTTTAAGCTGCTAGCCTTAAGGCTCCTCAATGTTAACAAATTGTCGCTAGCTTTGTCTGTCTGCGGGTTAATTTGAGACAGGTGAAGCTGGCATGAAGTCGATTTATCAGAGCTAAATGCTGGAATGTGGTGACGTAAGAAGCGAGGAACCCTATCATCATAACATTTTTTAAATCTTTATGGTAATATTTTAAAACTAACTCTATAAATCAACATCATTATTAGGCATGCAGGTTAGCCACATTTTATTCAGTACAAATATTTTATTTCTGAACAAAACAACATTTGGATTAGCTTTTTGTAGGTGTAGTCATACTTGACAACCCTCCCGATTTTCGTGGGAGACTTCCGATTTCATTGCCCTCTCCCAATTTCTTCCCGGGGGCATTTTCTCCCGTATTTCTCCCGATTTCTGACAAAATCAGATTTACTCATGAATTCCTGTAAATTGAACTATACAGGTCCAGCCCACACATATACTCCATCAAGGATGGTGCTACATGCAGCAATGCATTGCACCTACAACAACAATAAGCCTGTGTAGATGCTTATTATGCTTATTGCGGACGATCTATGAGCGAATATGGCGCAATTACGCTCCACAGTTTCAGCCGAGGCTCCGGCACTAACAGTTCTAACAGTTCTAACAGCTCCAGCAATCCACTAGCCCTAGCGCCCCCCCTGGGCGGTGGTTTTTAAATGCTCCCGATTTCTGAGGTTTCATGGTTGGCAAGTATATGGTTGTAGTTGGGGATTTAAGCAACCGAATAAACTTCAAAACCAATTATTTTTTAAGTAAAAGACAGATAAAAAAGTCTATGCTGTTGATTTGAATATTAAAGTGTTTTGTTTTTTTGCCATCTCCATGTGCAAGTGTTAGGTCCCGTCTTTCATAATCAGAAGCAAACTTTGTGTCTCCTCTCCACAGTTCTGGGCTCCATCTGGACTCATCAGCTCTGTGAACAAAAATCCATTTATCCTGTCGATGCGAAGCATCCGGGGAGCGGCGCATTACGCTGACGTAGAGCCACAGTGGTGCCACCACATATCGTAAAATGCTGAGAATGAGAAAGTCACATAGAGGAAGAGTTAGAATCATAACAGAAATGCCATATTATGCATATTCTCTGAGTTTTTTTTCTTCCATTAACGCTGCTTACTAAGTTCACACATAAGTGTTCATAGTCTTTAACCTGTTTAACCCTGAGCCTGTTTTTCAGGTCTCAGGCTCGAAAATGACATTCCCAGAACAAATGACCATATCTTCCCTTCTAAAAGGGTTAAATTAATAATCTTTTTTCTCAAAGTAATGATAAACCTGTGAGTTGGATGTAGAAAAGTCAGAATCAATATAGATGTTTTTTATTTTAAAGAAAATTCAGATTGAACATAGTAAAAAACTGTAAATTATAGTGTCCGTCCAAAGATTATTTTTTACTTATAGTGAAAACTACCCTTGGATGATGGGTTAGTAGACTAAAAGCTTGAGGAATCCAAAGTACAAAATGTAATAACCCTGTATCAAGATTGATGCAAAACAAGTTAAATCTGTCCTTTTTAGAGAGATTTAACAAAAAAAAAACACTTCTGGGGTCATTTGGGTGGATTTTCCATATCTCTGGCCCCTACACTGTAAAATGTTTGGCTGTAAAATTACAGTAAATTACTGGCTACTAGTTCCATGGATCTCACAGTAATTTACTATAAATATTTCACAGTAATTTACTGTAAATATTTCACAGTAATTTACTGTAGATATTTTACAGTAAATTAGAATAAAAGTACAACTAAATACTGTGACTTTACAGTTGCCAAGCCCATGGAATTACTGTGATATAGCAGAAAAGATCTGAGGTATTATGGTACCTTGCTGTACATAAATTACAGTCATTACCTGTATTTTCATACTTTTACTGTAGAAGTAATGCAACACATTAGCCAGTAATTTACGGCAAATATAAAAATGTAAATAATACGATATTATATTGTATATCTCACTAGTTAACTGGGATTTTACCATAACTACACAATTCAATCAGCTCAATCAACAAAGAAAAACAAAGAAAATGCCCATTTTAACTTTGTATTACTCCATTGAAGTGCAAAGTGCATTTCACAGTGCCTTGGACACAGCCTGTCCTCCTACAAAAAACGACCAAATAGGTCGATTGTTTAAGCAGTGTTGATCACGATATTACGACCCATAGCCACGTAGCTTTCCCATTATTCATTTCTAGCAGCAGTTTATTACAACCTTTTGTCACGTTTTGTCACGATCGTAATCCCGTGAACTTTAACCTTGCGCATCAATAAAAGTGCGACGAGCCAAGAAGATGAAGATGAAGAAGAAGATGAAGAAGAAGAAGGATTGTTAAAGAGCGTCAGAGCTTTACAAGTGGTAAATCTGATTTCTGTATTTCATTTGATTTGTTTACGCTTTTAATTAATCCTGTCGTTTTTCTACTAATCATGTTTAACCACGATATTTCAGTTTTACGTTTTAGGGCTGGCCCGTGGCATAGGCAGTATAGGCGAATGCATGTTGTTAGCAATAGCATGGCTGTAAAGGTTAGCGCTTAGCGCTTAGCTTAAAGGACTGTCTCAGAAAATTAGAATATTGTGATAAAGTTCTTTATTTTCTGTAATGCAATTTAAAAAAACAAAAATGTCATACATTCTGGATTCATTACAAATCAACTGAAATATTGCAAGCCTTTTATTATTTTAATATTGCTGATTATGGCATACAGCTTAAGAAAACTCAAATATCCTATCTCTAAATATTAGAATATCATGAAAAAGTATACTAGTAGGGTGTTCAACGAATCACTTGAATCGTCTAATTAACTCGAAACACCTGCAAGGGTTTCCTGAGCCTTGAAAAACACTCAGCTTGGTTCAGTAAACTAAATCACAAGTATGGGGAAGACTGCTGATCTGACTGCTGTCCAGAGGACCGTCATTGACACCCTCCATCAGGAGGGTAAGACACAAAAAGAAATTTCTCAAAGAGCAAGCTGTTCACAGAGTGCAGTTTCAAAGCACATCCACAAAAAGTCTGTTGGAAGGGGGAAATGTGGCAGGAAACGCTGCACAACCAAGAGAGATGACCGCAGCCTTAACAGCATTGTGAAGAAGAGTCGCTTCCAGAATTTGGGGGAGCTTCAAAGACAGTGGACTGAAGCTGGAGTCCAGGTATCAAAAGTCACTGTTCACAGACGTGTCCGGGAAATGGGCTACAATAGCCGTATTCCCATGGTCAAGCCACTTCTGAACTCAAGACAACGGAAGAGGCGTCTGACTTGGGCTAAGGAAAAGAAGCACTGGACAGTTGCACAGTGGTCCAAAGTCCTCTTTTCAGACGAAAGCAAGTTTTGTATTTCATTTGGAAGTCAAGGCGCCAGAGTCTGGAGAAAGGCTGGAGAGGAGCAAAATCCAAGTTGCTTGAAATCCAGTGTGAAGTTCCCACAGTCAGCGATGGTTTGGGGAGCCATGTCAGCTGCTGGTGTTGGTCCACTGTGTTTCATCAAGCCCAGAGTAAATGCAGCTGTGTACCAAGAGATTTTAGAGCACTACATGCTTCCGTCTGCTGAAAAGCTCTATGGAGATGAGGAATTCATTTTCCAGCATGATCTGGCACCTGCCCACAGTGCCAAAACCACCAGTAACTGGTGTACTGACCATGGCATTACTGTCCTCGATTGGCCTGCAAATTCCCCTGACCTGAACCCCATAGAGAATATGTGGGGTATTGTGAAGAAGAAGCTGAAAGACACCAGACCCAACAATGCTAATGAGCTAAAGGCCGCTATTGAAGCATCCTGGGCATCCATAACACCTCAGCAATGCCACAGGCTGATTGCCTCCATGCCACGCCGCATTGATGCAGTAATCCGTGCAAAAGGATTCCCAACCAAGTACTGAGTGCATTAATGGACATTTTCAAATGTTTGATTGTGTTTTGCTGTTATAAATCTTTTTTTTTTACTTGGTCTGAGGAACTATTCTAATTTTTTGAGATAGGATTTTTGAGTTTTCTTAAGCTGTATGCCATAATCAGCAATATTAAAATAATAAAAGGCTTGCAATATTTCAGTTGATTTGTAATGAATCCAGAATGTATGACATTTTTGTTTTTTTAATTGCATTACAGAAAATAAAGAACTTTATCACAATATTCTAATTTTCTGAGACAGTCCTGTATATGCGCTAACGGATATGTATTGCAATATAAGAAGGTTCGTCTACAACAAGTTGTAGGGAGAGTTTTCTCCTTCGCACAAAAGGAGCTAAAATCTTGCCTAAAAACAAAACCCTTGGTAGCACGTGACATAACACATAACAATGGCAAAAGTATGTATATTCAGCTAACCAGACCAGGACATGATATGAACGTAAACAATGCGAAAGGAAATGGCACTTTAATAATAATAATAATAATAGTTGACATTTACATGGCGCTTTTTATAATGCACACACTTTTTCTTTCTTCGAAATGTCACCTAACATGTTGCATTAATGATAGTTAGGGTAAGTTCAACACTTGAATATCATCAGGTCATAGTTGTTTTACTACTTTAAACATTCGCTAATTCAACTTAAGTTTTGTGAAAGCATCACATCTAGTTAAAAAGAGAAATATATTTCCCTGTAATTACTGATTTACCTGGGACTTGATTGATTTTGGTGCCTGTAGTTTTATTTTGGCGAATGCTTAGTTATGAAGCAACAATTAAAATACATGGTAGCACAGCTAATCTGAGTTCATCTGTTTGGTTTTTTTCAGGTCATCTATCAATTCAATTATATGAAGTAGCCTATTATCATAAAAAAATCAACGGTTCTTTTCAGAGCCATATTCCTCTTCCTACTCTCTTTCACCCCTCTCGTTTTCTTGTCTTTTGTTTTGTTTTTCTCCCTCCCTGTATGTCAGTTCATCCTTTGTTTGTTGTTGCCCTTTTTATCCTCACTTAAAAATGTCATCCAAGCAACTGAATGAATGGCTAGAGATAGGGAATGCCCTCGCAGATGAGTTGGCAAATAAGGCAAGTACAACATTATCCAAAAATGTATTATAACATTTACTCAAATGATAACAGACACACACATTACAAAGATGTGTGTGCAACAATTAAGGGAAATATATAATCTCTTTTATATATTTATATATTAAGATACCAAAGAAACCAAAGAAACCGAAGATACAGAAGATACCAAAGAAAATAACGCAAGGATCAAATGTTTCCTGGAGGAAGAGGGACCTGGATGGGAACATTATAGCCCAACATTGGAATAAGAATCGATTTGGTCTGTAAAATATAATCTAGTTCTAGTGTTTCATTAAGTTTTAATGTCGTTGGTCGGTCCTCAATAATGTTTCCCATATCATCGTACTTTGTTTTATGCAGTTAAACCTTCCAGCTCTCAGAAGTCCCCAGAGGTCGAGGAGACACATGAGATTCCTCTACAGGTCCCAAGTCTTGGTATGCACAATGAATTCTTAAATTATCCTTCAACTTGAAATGTAGGTAATTGTTTGTAGTATGTAATAGCTTTGTTCATGATACATTGTAAAGTGAAAAGCCATGTATGGAATATCTTTTTTAAATTAAACTAAATTCCATGATTTGTTTTATATTTTGTTATTTTAGATCAACATCTTCAGACACTGAGAAACCTGTTGGGTTCTCTCACTGTCCCTGCATCATCAGAAGAAACACCCACTGCATCAACATGGACCCAAAGACAGTTGAAACGTGAACAAAAATTCAGAGCTGCAATGCCAGAGCTCCTTAATTTGAAATTGGCTGCAGAGATTGTCACTACACGTTCCTGTCTCCAATGCAAAACTGCTGATGCTGTGGTCCGGTGCTTGGACTGTGTTCCACCAGGAACTCCCTTTCTTTGTCCGGCATGTGACCCTATTATCCATGGTAAACATGTCTTCCATGACAGGGAAGCCATCTTTGATGGGTTTTACAGACCTATTCCTCCCACATCCTTAGTGGTTGTGGATGAAAGTGGCCAATATGGACTCTGTGAACAAGGTGGGTTCAAATAAGGTATTACATATTCCCTTACCATGGTTTCCTAATGTGCACTACATATACAGCGGCATCATTTTCACCATGTCGGAAGTTTGCTTTAACAGTTAAAATGTCTCAATTTGTATTGACTACATTTCCTAACATGTCCTAACATGCATATGAATCTCTGAAATTGTCTTTGCTGCAGTGTGTCTGCTTCCAATTCCTCCGCCATCCCAAATCTGCTTCTGTGGTCCAAGCCAAGATTTCACCATCATCCCAGGAAAGCAGACCGTGTTGGTGACTATCAATGGTTTGTTGCCACCAGAAGACGATCAAGCAGAAATACAGGATTACTATTATACTTTTGTCCTACATTGCATAGATAGCTGTCAAATTGCACATTTATATTTTTTCTCAGGTCCATACAACGTTCGTCTGCCTTCTGTGTGCTGCCCAATTTGTTCCGCCAAATGGTCCCCGAGCATAGGTGACTTGCTGGGATACAAATACTGGCCAGCAACCGACAGCTGCAAAATTATTTTTAAGTTTGATGTGTTCACATCATTCGAGCAAATTAAATTGGCCAGCCCAGCATTATCCCAGCAAGTATTTATAAAAATGCTTGAACATCGATCGTTTTCCACAGGAAGGGTAAGAATAAAATGTGGTTTTCAAGATTTTTGAATACCAAACTTTTAATTAACCAAATGAATACCATTCTTTTTTCCAGACAGGCAGAATCTGTAGCGATATCTTCCACAGAGTCTTTCGGGAGTTTGCCTTCTGTAATTACAGACAAGAAGATCTATGCCTGGTGGAGCCCTTTAAATGCCCAGCATGCACACCTGACATGCTGGCTATTGCTGTAGATGGCAATAGAAAGCATTATCGCTTCAAGAAGTCCAGAGGGTCAGTGAAATCATATTCTCATTTTAGTTGTTGTTTTATTGACTAAGCTGAATGTCTTTGCTGAAATGTCTAACTTTCCCCAACTCTGCAATTTCTTTTTCCAAAGTTTGTAGACCATCAGAAAACAATGGTTGGTGTGAAATTACACATAATTATATAAATCCAATTCATAAACATTATTATATATGACGCCTGTAAAGTTAACTCAACTTTAAAATGTTAAATGGTTGACGTTAGTTGGATATGTTGGAGCTAAGAACCAGTTTTGGATATAATCGCTTCATGAAAAATGTATTAAATTGCCCAGGAACCTTTTTCTATGCCTTCCTCTGCCCTATTCCATGCCCATCAATATAAAGGATGTACTTTTATTTTTACCTTTTTACAAGAAGTCAGTAAACTTTTCACTAATGTTAAATAATGGTGGCAAAAGACTTTACACAGAATTACAGATCAAATTCACAAAGACCTTTTCCACATTTATGAAAATGTTATGGCAAAAGCAAATTGGCCACATTAAATAGAGGACACAATCAAACTTATGTATGTATGATAATGTTGCTTACAATGTCTTTCTCGAATTTCGCAGGACAGATGAACCGTCTCTATTTGATGGACTGTTCATTGCCCAGGACAGTAAAGTGTCTGCCTTTGTCGACAAAATCAGGAGCCAGATGACGATTGTAAGAATCTATTCAATCCCCTAACCCTTTATTTATTTATCTTAGCACAGGGTTAAATGTAACAGATTGTGTCTATTTCAGAAAAGTGGTCGTGATGTTTGTGGACCGGCAACATTCACAGCTTGCAGAGAAACCTCACACAAGTCCAGGGCCAAGGTGGATGAGGAAGGACTGCAAATAGCTGTGTGCAGACATGGCATCTTACTACAAGGCCTAAATCACTACCGTGGTGAAATAAATGCCTACCCAATGTTCCTGCAGAAGGAGCTGGCTGAAGTTGCGAATGCAACATTCTTTTGTATGGATGTTGCCTGCAGGTAGTTATAACTATTGCAAAATTGGAAGTGTTTGTGGGAAACGTGTTATCTATTTAATTCTTGCACATCCAGTAGATGTAAAGCAAAAAAAACATTCATTTGGATAAATGCTGATGTTGGTTACAAGGATTGTACTGGTAATTTTAAGGACCTGGTTTATCTTTTTACTATTATGCCATCATGCAACTGGAAGAGCTAATTGATTTTGTCATTACAGGTACTGGCCTTATTTGGAGAAGATGGCAGCAAAGTTGCCTGAGCTCCAACCACTTACAGAGATGAAACCTTTTCTCTCTGTAATGCACGCCAAGGCCCACACAGGCAAATGCGAGGTACAGTATGCAAATTAAACATTTGTGTCACTAGATTCAAATGTTTTAGAAATTGTAGTGCACATAAGAATATCATGTAGTATATTCTATTCAAGCCTGTGGAATAATTGTAATAGTTACAAATGTTGACAAAATTGTTACAAAACAGACTGTCACAAGGATAGGCTTCCAAAACCCATTATGTTTATTTTAGTAAATATATCCGCACTGTAGAAATAATTAATGAATAGAGCTTCAAATAACTGCAGTTGTGACATTGTAGTTCAAAGCATAATTCAATATCAGAACATTTTAACTTTCTGAAATTGCTCCTGACACTGATGATAACTAAAGATGTACAGTACAAGAAATTATAATATTGAACTAAATAGCTAGATCTCATTGTTTATGATTCTGAGCAGGTGAAGTGGGGTGGCAGAAGCCAGGAAGGTGCTGGAAATACTGTCGGCGAGGAAGTGGAACAGGTTAACAGCTTCCTCTCAAGGGCAGCTCTGACAACAAAATACATGACCAAATCAGGTTGGTAGAGGAAAACAAATAGTTTAAGTAGTGCCACATTGTAAAGCTCATATGAATTTTCATGTTTTTGTGTTTACAGCTAGAGCAGATATGATAACCGTGCTGGCTATGCAATGGAACCACAGGAAGGTGGAGAATCTCCACAAGACACTCTCAAAGAGATTTGTCAAAGTAAGACGTCCATGCTGCATTTCAAAATGTATATTAAGACTATCCGAGTTTGTTGTTGTAGTAATTTAACACCATCCTTAGCTACATGTTGTTGAATTGAATGTATTCTGCAATCATTTCATTATGATGGTGCTGCCATGGCACACTGTTCTGCCAAGAGAGTCTCTGTTATGTTTGTTTTTAATAAAGCACTATAGGTTGATTCATCTGAATTTCTGGATAATAATAATAATAATAATAATAATGTTAATCCTGCTTGATCTTGAAAAAAAAGGGACACTAAGGTGATACTTGCCAACCTTGAAGAGAAGGTGTTTAGCATTTCATGTTGTTGTCTGGTCAGTTAATGTGCATAAAGGAATTCAGTAAAAAACAACCTTCTCAACCAACTGGAACGCATATTCACTTTTTCCTTTGAAACATTCTAACCAGACTACACAGAGAGCACAAACTGA
Organism: Notothenia rossii; assembly: GCF_949606895.1. Lineage (NCBI taxonomy): Eukaryota > Metazoa > Chordata > Actinopteri > Perciformes > Nototheniidae > Notothenia > Notothenia rossii. The sequence continues at coordinate 26,064,699 of NC_136906.1, forward strand.
AGTGGACAATCTTGAGAGTCTCAAGCAAGAGCTGAACATCTCCCTGGAGGACACGGAGCAGTGGGTGTTGGAGGTCAAGCAATGGGCAGCCACTGGTATGTTATATGATCACTGTGGTATAGATTTGGTTCCATATTTCCAAACATTTGGCTTCATGTTTTATGATTACACCTTGTTGTTTCTGTTTTCAAGAGAAACATGGAGCCCAGAGTAGCCAAGAGGAGCTCCAGAGAGAAATAGATGAAATTATTTATTCCCTCCGAAGAAAGAAACACGACCTCTATCGACAAAATGGTATTTATTATTACGTTATCTAGAAACAATATTTGTTTCTTGTTGTTGTTGTTTGTATTATTAATATTAGTTTATTTGTATTTTGTTTTACTTTACAGACAGCAACCAAACAAGGCAACGCAAACGGAGAAGACTGACAGAGCTCAAGAAGAAACTCAGAGAGAGGATACTGCAGTACAACACCATTGATGCCTGTTCAGAGAAAATTGACACAGAAGCAGCATGCGGTCTGTCTGAGGATGTCATTCTGCCCTGGGAGGCGCAAGGAGATGGTAAGAAACAACTTGTTTTTGTTTGCCCTAGATATTCCATAAATTCAGTTGAAGTACTAGAATACAATCACCAATGTAACACAGAGCTATCAACATAGGTGTCACAAATCATCATGATCACAACAAATCATTTTAAAATAATTATATTGAAAGGTCTGTATGATGTTGCCCTATCAAGTCTTAATAGTCTAGTCTCACTGGGACAGGCATATCTATGGAAACAGTAAAACCCTTCCTGACCACCCTGAACTGCATACTAATGTTGAATCTCAAGACATACTGAATGTAATTCTGCCAACATAGACAGAATTGAAAAAATTCAGCAAGCGGCGAGGTTGAATTTTTTTTTACCAGATTTTAAGGTTTTGGTCAATTTAATTAAAAAAGATTGAATACAAACTGATATTATTTGTTTTATTAGCCTTACCATTGTGGTTGTTATATTTTGTGTTTTTTCCATTATAGTGGTGAACCTGCGCACAAAGAGGCGACTTTTTGACCAGGTTATGCTGGTCAGGCGTATGGAAGAGGAGAAAGTCATCATTGTGAAGGAGATGACCCAGCATTGTCAAAATCTGAGGCAGGCACTGGACAAACTGGACCGCCTCCTTCATCAGACAAAAGACGACATCAGGAACCAAAGTATGTTCCACAAATACCGATTTATAATATTTGCCACTGCCCCCCTCCCAGTGTCAAATGTCTATCACTGAATAGCATCTGTAATGATTGCATTTTTTCTGAATCACAAATCTTTTTAGCTAATATACAGCCTCGGAGTTAAACATTCAAATTGCTTATATGGAACCAACATCAATGCTAATTAAAAGTTGCCTTACATAGACTGTCATTTTGTCTTTTTATTTTAGTTTCTCCAAGCGATATAACAGAAGAGGGATACAGGGGACTGCACTGCTGTATTTTACACTATCAATATCTTCTGGAGCAGAAACTGAGCAGAGTCACCAGCACCTACAGCTGTATTGGCTCGGACTCGTCTTTTCTCATGATGGAGGAAGACATTGAAGACGGTAATGAGGACGACGAACAGGACGGTGATGAGGACGGTGATGAGGACAACGAACAAGACGGTGATGAGGACGGTGATGAGGACAACGAACAAGACGGTGATGAGGACGGTGATGAGGAAAACTAACAGGACGGTGATAAGGACAACAAACAGGACAACGAACAGGACTTAACAAGTCTATTGTGTTGTATGCATGTCAACGTATTAAAACGAGTATTACGATTGAATGGCTTGTTTATTACCTTTTTTTTTATATGATCCTGCTTTGCATTTACTATGTCTGGTATCCAAGTAAATGCCATTAGCAGTTATCAGTCACCTTCAGATCCGAGTTACCTCGAGGGCCAGAGGTTCCCCACCCCTGGTATAAGGTTTTGGTGATCACCCTTATTATCATCATGTCATTTAATCATGATCTGTTTAATTAGCCAATGCTTACATCCAAAGAATGTGTCTAGACTTTACTCCTACAGACACACACTAACAATACAAATTGAGCTAAGTAATACACTCACGAGCCACTTAATTAGGTACACCTTGCTAGGATGGGTTGGACCCCCATCTGCTTTCAGAACTGCGTTAAGTCTTCATGGCATAGATTAAACAAGGTACTGGAAGCATTCCTCAGAGATTTCACTCAATATTGACCTGATCGCATCACACAGTTTCTGCAGATTTGTCGGCTGCACATCCATGACGCAAATCTCTCGTTCACCATATCCCAATGGTGCACTGTAGGATTTGGATCTGATGACTGTGGACTGTGACATTTGAGTAAAATTCATTGTCATGTTCAAGAAACCAGTTGGAGAATATTTGAGCTTTGTGACACGGTGAGTTATCCTGCTGGAAGTAGCCATCAGAAGATTGGTACACTGTTGTCATAAAGGCATGGACATGGTCAGCACAACCCGGTATCACGGCAAGACGTGAACATGTGACGATTTACCATGATGGGAGACGTGAAGCTGTCACGATTTCGTCCCTTCAAACGTGACATTTACACAGTATTGTTAACGTGGCCCAACCAGTGGAGATATACCCGGAAATGCCAAGCAAATGCTACCCCGACGGTCGGTTGTTATTATTATCAATATTAATATAATAATGATTTCATTTGTAATAGTCACACTCAATTTCGCTAATTTTCTGTTGCCCCAGCTGGTCGGCACCTCTTTTAGCAGATACAAAGGCTATATTCATTTATTAAATCGATGTGTGTGGATGTGGAATTAACGGACGTGACGTTGCACGATTGCGTTACCAGGCAACAGCTTCGGTTCATGTTAATTTATAAACTCTTCAACTCGAACCGTAGTTATATTTTAAAACATTTTAGAAAGCCTCATGAAATATTTTAATGTACATTTTAAATTAAATGTGAAGGAATGTGTGTATAACAAAATACATCCGTCAAAAACAATACCGGAAACAGACGTAGGCAAGATCCTCGGTTATGGCTAGAAAGGATCCTTCTATTGTAAATATGACGTCACGTTCTCGTTGTAACTCTCGTTGTAATCGGAGCGGCTCGGAAACACATCTACAGCAGTAACATGATGCAACATACACATTAATGCAGCAGCAATATTAATAGAGAAACATCAGACATAATAGTAAAACACTGCAAGGGAACATTTTATTGCACCAGGAGCTATCTTGGGACTTTTACTGCGACAACGTTGACTTGCCTGTGAATAAAAAATAAACCATAGTGTTGGTGATCTACAGTGTTGTCATTCTTCTTTGAACACCAGCAAGACCGCTTTTCAACGATCACACTCCCTTTCATTGACATAATTAATAGATGGTTTAGCTTCTCACCATCATTTGCTGTGGCCAACTGATGTTAACGATCCTAACTGAAAGGCTGCCTGCCAAATTTAAACATTTAGCCACGTGACATTCAGCCGAACTCTCGCGAGAGTTTTACACAAGACGGATCCTTTCTAGCCATAACCAAGATCCTCAGCTCGGTGATTCATGGTTTAGCCGCAATGCACGTTGGGAAATGGTGTTTATGCGATGTGAAATCCGAAAACATTTAAAAAAAATAAAATAATACTTTATTCCGAGTTTGCTTGCTTTTCTCTTTGGAGCTAATCACATAACGGCATTGTAATACATGGTTCGGCTGCATTACATATTACATATCTGCCGTAGTTATCTATCTATAGAGCCCTGATGAGAAGACTTCTATACAAACAGGAAGAACTGCCGCCAAAACTGAAAACGTGACGTGGATCACAAATATATCAGCCATTTAACAACATCTTAGATTTATTTTCACACAATATGTCTCCTTGCAATATCAACAGTAATTCGGCTGACTTTTATATTGGATCCAATTGGTAGATAGGCAGTATTTACACCATAACGGCGCACAGCTGATAAACGGGCACCTATTGGTTAAAGCATGTTATTGAATTTTATTATTATTATTAACTAACAGAATAAGAGACCTGACAGGTGATGGTCAGACGTTGACCTGGCTGCACAGTCACAGAAGCTGGCTGTGTCAACTGTTCACACTTCACACCTGTACAAATACAAAAAAAAGTTATATGACAGATTATCCTGTTAAACAGCAGTATAATAAGTGTTGACTCACTTCCAGCTGCCAGCAGCAGCAGCAGCAGCAGAGAGAACATGATGATGATGACTCTCATTTCATTTCATTTCAAACCTTTATTTATACAGGTGTATCCCATTGAGATCATTGATTTCTTTTTCAAGGGAGACCTGCTCAAGTAGGTTCCACACGAAACATAAAAACATAAACAGAACAACAAAAGGACATCATACAGCACCATTTACATAACTATCCACATAAACAGGTACCAATAGCTTCCGATTGAGTAGCATCCAACCGAGCTTTAAAAACATTTAGTGGCACCAGATTGCTCAGTTTCCATTTAATTTGCAGACTATTCCAAGACAGAGGAGCTGCGCATATAAAAGCTGTCTTCCCTAAGACAGTCCTAGCAGTTGGCACATTTAATAAAACCACAGCATTCGATCTCAGGCAGTAGCCACTTACAATTTTCCGTGAGATCAGGGAGCAGATATAAGATGGAAGTTTCCCTAACATGGCTTTGTATATAAAAATGTACCAGTGACTGAGCCTCCGTACAGTTAGTGAAAGCAAACCAGCCCTTGCATATAGGGTACAGTGATGGGTTAATGCTTTACAGTTTGTCACAAATCTCAGTGCACTGTGATACGCAGCATCTAACTTGACCAGGCAATTGGCAGGTGCATTCATATAGATCAAATCACCATAGTCCAGCACAGGTCAAAAGGTCACAGTGACTAGCCTTTTCCTGGCCTCAAGCAGAGAAACAGGACTTGTTCCTGTAGAAGAAACCTAGCCTAACCCTCAGCTTTTTAAGCAGGTTATTGACATGAAGTTTAGAAATGTGAGACAATCATCAAGCCAGATACCAAGGACTCTGAGAAGACGTGAGCTCCTGATCCCCTTTAATCTCCACTGACAGTCTCTTGTGAAGGCCTTATAACTGTATCACAATGGATATTACTGAGTTTGCATAGAACCAAACGTGTTCACGTGTGAATGTGAACATTAATAGAATATCACCTCCCATCTTCAGAGCAATCTGACTATTATAACATTAGCGTTAAGAAAGCTTAATTAAATATCTGCCTCAACATAACTAACTGGATCAAAGTCACAGTACAGTCCGCGGCATCACATCATAATGTATCATATATCTCCTTATCTGAGTCAGCTGAGCCGTATCTGGCCGTGCAACACTTACAGTGTCACATACTGTATGCAGAAGTATTATTTTAAGCAACACATTACGAAACACTCGAGTCAAATGTAATTAAAGTCAGATCGTGTCTTAGACGGGGCATATCATAAACCTGTTAATGTACGCATTCAAACACTTTTTCTTTTACCAGCTGTGTTCACCTTGCAGGTGCAGCTATGTGGCTTTTATCCTGGATAAAGTGTTTGAGTCATGGATGTTTAAAGTCTTCATATTTGTCTAATTATATAGTTGACTTTTCATTCAGGAAGTATACGCGCTGCGCTGTCAGTACGCTTCTCCATGTTTGTGATTGGTCGAATGCTCCAAATACTACCCCTTTTATGTGAACGCGCACCTAACTAGATAGGCACGGCTGGCTTGAGCGATCCACTTGATAACCCGTGTCGTAGTGCCGTTTAGCGAGAGGGCGTATGTTTTGGATTAGGCCAACCGGCTAACTCAAACATATCCAGGTTAGGTTGAACCAGTTTCGTGGTATACCCCCCAGGTCTTGTCCTGACTGAGCACAGGCACCTGTAGCCTTGGCTACTGTGCTCTCAGTGTTTTGTCTCCCTGTTCCTGCCTATTGGCGTCAGCTGATAGAGGTGTTGGTTTTATCTTGTTATGCACAATGTTGATTCTTCTCTCAGAACTAGCTAAATATGGGTCTGGGGTAGAGATCTTCAGAATTGGTTTGGCATCTTTTGTGTCAATTCGTGGCACACAACATGTCTTGTGAATAAACCATCAGTTTGCCATCAAAGTTCCTGCTCTCCTCGTGTCTCTCTGACTCCTGTTTCCATTGCTTCAGAAGTTTCCATCGCATATGAAAGATTTTCACATGTTTGTAAATTATTTTGGTTTCAGTGTGTGTGTTTCACATGGGTGAACAGTATATTTATATGTTATGGAATGAAATACAATGTCAGATTAGGGGAAAGTTAGGGGAGTGCATGTTAATGTGTCTGGAGGTGGCGTGTTCCAAAAGTGTTTGGGTTTGTCTGCCGTGTGTGGGCTGCGTTCCATTTCAAATTGCCGCCTGTACAATGTATGCACCAGTCTGTGATATGCCGATGTGCAGGCCCGCCCCTCCATACACGCCGATCACACAGACTGCGTCTGCCTCTCGCCCTCATCTTGTGGAGGGAGCCTCATCTGATGCGCAAATGCGGCGCAATTGAGCGCGCCACAGTTTCTGCTGCGAGGCTCCACTAGCTGTAATCGGCTTGGTGTGTCCAGGGTTTACACACCACCCCCCCGTCGACGCTCGCGAGGGCCTCATCACATCACAGCCCTGCCGATGTGATATAATGTATAGGACCTTTTTCCTCATGGGTGTCATTCACAACAGACCAATCATGACAGTTTTAGAGAATGAGTTTGTATGGATACACTTAAAACATATTTGTATTTGTCTTGGCTTCAGCTCACTGATAACATAAGAACACAAATAGGCACAACACTTACATAGATGTTTTTTTTATATGTATTTTATTACTCCAAAATAGAAAAAAAAAAGTCAGCCATATTTAACTGGAAAAGTTTTCCTTTGGCTCCCAGGAATTTTTCCACTTCGCCCCACTGTAAAACAGAAACAGTCAATCAATCAATCAATCAATGTTTATTTATATAGCCCAATATCACAAATGTTACATTTGTCTCAATGGACTTCACAGTTTGTACAGAATATCAGTATGACAATACTGACACAGCAAAAAGTATTACTTTTTGGAATATGTAGTTCTACAGTATGTTGACAATGCTATTTCAAATGAGAAGATATACTAAGTCACTCAAAAATATCATGATGAAAGTGCAGTATAATGTATATATTTATATATAACACGTACATCATATATAATACAAGGTACATTTTTTATTTCAAAGTCAATGTTTCATTTGACCAATTCTTTGAATTTGCTGTCTTATCAATGCCCAAACATACAGCACTAAACTTAGACAACTGCCTGCAAGACTGCACACAGAAATAATACTACTTATTACTACTAACTATACTTATAGTATAATTGTTAAGAACAAATGTAACAAGTCAGTAATTACAAAAGAGATCAAATACCATCCAGCCTCACATATCAATCATTTAACCTTTAGTGATATTGATCAATGATAAACTCTATTGTATATTTTAATTTCTATTTCAATGTAGGCTACTTCCCTGCTTATGTGTTACAATCAGACAACGTTTCTAGGGCGCGATGTCTGAATGACGAAGGGCAGAGAACTTGGATGTCTTACTTTATGGCGCAAACGTCTGATAGAGCCATTGATGACATGGCTCCCCACCCCCATGTGATCAACTAAATTCAATTTACTGCTGAGGAACCCAAAATGTTTAAGTTAGTGATCTCAGGGTTGATGAAGTTGGTTGGTAAGACTACTTTGTGGCCCCTGTTCTGCCAGACCCATCAGCTACACTGAAGGAAACTTCAGATTAGATACATACCATCCAGAGCAAGACTGCCACTGCACCAACACCTCGGTATGGCCCTGAGTAAAGAAACACAGATTTTAGGTAAACTTCATTTTTTTCAAATGTCATACATGTAAATACAAAAAGTCCAGTGAAATCAAATGATAATTTGAAATAATAGTAGGTACGATTAACTCAAACATATGAAGGACTGTAACATAGTCAATAGCATTTTCCCCATCAGTTTAATATTTTGGAATACTATTATTATTTAAAAAAATATTTGTACTGCCAAGAATAGGAATTCACCTACAAAGGATTACAAGAAAAAATGTAATATACAAATAAATGGCTGGACATGATGCATTAATGCGACATGAAGCATTACACAAGTACCTCAACCTTAAATTAATAATAAATTATTGTTACTGTAATTTCAATATTTACATTAGCAGTCATGCTTAAGACTGAAACACTCCTTTTAAACAAAGTATACGAAAATCCAATAAGATAAGACTTGGTTCCACGGAAACATTATTGTCATTGTTTATTTATTTAAAAATATTTTCTAAACAAACCTCCCTGATTCGTTCCCTCAGTAGTTTTTTGTAGGGGAAAGTGTCTGACCCTTGATGAATGGGACATTCTGCAAGGAATTAAAAGATGGTAATAAGTTGAAGTTCAGCAATAACCTCCTAAACATTGCCTAACATCACATTGTGCTCAATTAAACTGTTCAAAATGGCACTGAGACTTTTGATACTGCAAAGTCTTAAACAAAACAAAAGGTGGTGTATTCTAATTGTACCGATGATTGTTTTCTCTCTCTTTAACTAATTCAATGTGCAAAATCAAACACAGTTTCAGTCGATGTAAATAAGATAATTACTAATTAACCCGCACATACCATTAATTGCCACTTTATTCCTCGTTGGTCTTCTTTTCTGTGAGGAAGACACTGAGGAGAGAGCAGGAGTCAGGCCGGAGGAGAGAGCAGGAGTCAGGCCGGAGGAGAGAGCAGGAGTCAGGCCGGAGGAGAGAGCAGGAGTCAGCCCGGAGGAGAGAGCAGGAGTCAGCCCGGAGGAGAGAGCAGGAGTCAGGCCGGAGGAGAGAGCAGGAGTCAGGCCGGAGGAGAGAGCAGGAGTCAGCCCGGAGGAGAGAGCAGGAGTCAGGCCGGAGGAGAGAGCAGGAGTCAGGCCGGAGGAGAGAGCAGGAGTCAGCCCGGAGGAGAGAGCAGGAGTCAGCCCGGAGGAGAGAGCATGAGTCAGGCCGGAGGAGAGAGCAGGAGTCAGGCCGGAGGAGAGAGCAGGAGTCAGGCCGGAGGAGAGAGCAGGAGTCAGGCCGGAGGAGAGAGCACGAGTCAGGCCGGAGGAGAGAGCACGAGTCAGGCCGGAGGAGAGAGCACGAGTCAGGCCGGAGGAGAGAGCAGGAGTCAGCCCGGAGGAGAGAGCAGGAGTCAGGCCGGAGGAGAGAGCAGGAGTCAGCCCGGAGGAGAGAGCAGGAGTCAGGCCGGAGGACACAGGAGTGAGGAAGAGAGTGAACTCAGTGTCAGTCTCGGTGGTAAGAGGTACAGACAAGTCTGATCCTGGGTCTGCGGCCATTTCTGCCTGTGTGGTACAAGGGCCCTCAGGTTCAACTGCCAAAGTCACTATTGAGAAGAAAAAAAAGTAGACGCATGGTGAGTAAATGACCAAGTATAATCCGCCATATACATTTATAATCTGAGTAATTACAGCTAAAAATGAAACAGCGGAACATCAGTGATTCTGTGTTACAATGGCGTTTGTTAGCAACCAGGAAATGACACCACTAAGGACAAACAGATGAGAATGCTGCGTGGGGTCTGGGTGCCGTGTTGGCGGGACGTTGGGGGGCTCGCTGCTCCGCCCTTTGAGGCTCGAGGAGCAGACAGTGTGAGCTGGATTACTGGTGTTGTTTCCTGGTTGCTGTGTGGGGTCTGCGAGACAGCGAGGAACTCAGCCTGAGCGCACACACACACACACACACTCACATCCAGGCTGTGAGTGTGAGTGCGTGTGTGCGTGAGGAGATCCACGGAGCCTCGGCTGAGAAAAGATAAGGCTGAGTGAGTGTGTGTGAGCCGGTACGTCACTATGCCCGTTACGTCACTATACTCAGGAAGATTTTTTTTTGAAAAAGAGCAGCATAGACAGGTATTTTCTGTGTTAGAGTTTTACTCGCTACAGGGTGTACTTTGAGGGTTTGTGACTCTGCAGACCGTTTACATGCAGGAAAAGCTTCATAACACAGAAGGGGACGGGTAATAACCAGAAAAGCATGACATGGGCCCTTTAACTGACAAAACAAGACATAACGACATATTTGTACTACTTGGTAAACAGTGATTCACATTTTTTTACATTTAAAACCAGATAACTGGGCAACTAATTTACAAAAAATGTTAACAGATAAATTGCTGAAATATAGCATGCAGATTTGTATACTTTACCATTAATAAAGCTTTCGTAAATCCTCTTTATGGTAACAAGTGCATTGTTACCATCTTCTGTCTCGATTTGCCATGGACAGATGCAATCGGCAAAAACCATTTGTGCCTCTCTTGGCAAGAAGGAGGATGGGACGCCGATCTAACATTTTCCATTTGTGGAGCTGGAACACAATGGACACAAAAAAACAAGAAATATTATGTACACAACAGTTCTAAACATTTTCACACACCTAAAGCCATTATAACTCCATTTATTTTGCCTAAGTGAAAAATGCACTGATGTGATACGTGTGCACATTGAGGAAGGCACCCCACAATTAACCAGGTGTGATTTTAGACCCCTTTTAGGGGAGCCCCTAAAAAAGAACTGTAAAAAAAAAAAAGAAGTTTATCGAGCTCGGGTTCACTTTGAGTTTTTTTTACATGGGCATAGTTATTTTTATATGGGTTAGGGATGCCAGCGATTATTCTATTTTTCGAATATTCGTTACAGTCTCCATAATCGAAAATTATTTTTAAAATTCGATTTTATTTATATATATTTTTATTATTATTTATGTATTTCTTTTTTTTCCTGGCTTAGTTTCAATTCGGCGGCGAATAATCAATTAATATTCGCCAGGGCTGTCCGATTTTGATCATGGTCAGTTTCTGGCATGCCTAATATTTGTCCATTTAACTCTCACATTCAGATATCTGAATAAGCTACATTTAGCTTTGAAACATGTCAGCAAGCTATAACCTATATCATTTCAGGTTCAAAGTTCCGCATTAACAGCACTTCAGATGTAAAGCTGGTGTTACAGGGGAATTTTTAAAGGACTGTTCGAACACGGCTCAAAGTCAGAGACTCTGGTAAGCTTAATGAAAGTGCTTTTAAGGGCCTCTTTATTAATACTAACTCTTTCCAGGTCTTGATTGTCTTTCAAGCACTATATTAATATGGGCTGGTTTTGATTCACTGACATTCTTGGTTTTACCATTTATTCAAAAATGTATATGATATTTCATTTATTTTACTTTTGGAAACCATAGTCACATAATTATGTGTTTTCTATACTATGAAGTTCCAAAATAAAATATAAAACACCAAAATGCAGGTTTTTTTGTAAGATATAATTAGAAAAACATGTACATTGAAGCTCTGATTCTAGGAATTACCACTGGCCTGAACTATGTTACTTCTGGTTAAGAAATAATGTTTTACTAAAACTGGGTGCTTGCAAGTACAAACACTATCTAACATCAGTTCGAAAAAATGTGTTATGCCTTTACAGCTTTAAATACAACGGTGACAACAATTTTGCTTAACACATTACATGAAGTGCAGTAATCGTGCACTAGTCTGTACTTCTCACATAAACTTACTTAAGAAATTAGGATTATTTTTAAAAAGTAAATGAGGGCGACTGTTGGAAAGTATAAATCAATTCAGTAATTTAACAATTTGTATAAAAAGATTAAGATCAGGGATTATTTACACACTTTTTTATGATAACTGACATCTGCAAGAGAAAAAAGCTTACCAGTAAATGTGTCGAGTCATACACTTTGTTGACACTGTGGTTTTTCTTTTGCGTGGCCTTCCACTCCTGTGCAACCTTTTCTTTTTGCTTGGAGAGTTTCTCTTTGTCGGGTTGGATGGCACCACATTGTTTGCATTTTTTACTTGCTACTCCTATGCTTTGCCTGCATGTCTGGCACACTTTTTGAGTAGGCGTCTGTAACAGAAACACAGATAATGTCAGGGAATACCAAAAATAAGAATACTATACTACAAATGTTTACAGGATTCATGTATTTTATTATATCGTGAAAAATCTTGTTAAAACAATGAACTCATGTTTTTTTATCTTTTAGATAGGATGAACAAAAATCACAAGAGTAAGGAAAACAATGTTATACAGAATCAGTCACATGTTTAAAGTGACTGTTATGAACAACCCTAATCTGTCAATATCTGGTTGATCCAAAAGTTGATGCTCCATCATCACAGAAAATAATACTAAAATCATCATTACCAGGGGTGTATTGCTAATTCTATAAGTTCTGCACGTGTGCACGCGCAGTTGTGGCTTGTTTTGAAGCTTATGTAACTACTGTCAATTAACACTCCAGCCAGAATCAACAAAGAATGGTCATTTATTAAGTCTGCATTATTGAATAAATGTGTGATTCTTACAGTAAATGCTGCACACAGCTGCGTGATAGTTAAGTGATCAGTGAAGGACCTTTATAAACTAACTCCCTCCTGCTGAGGTACAAAGGTTACTATATAAAAAGTGTGCACATGTATTTAGTATCCTATCCATGTGAATATGTTTTAAGTGGGGGTGGACCTCATGTCCTCTAGGGGGGTCCGGAGGCCCCCGTGAAGTTAAATGCATCAATCTTGTGCACTTGAGGGCAAAATTAACTAAATCTATGGATACATCTGTCAACACCCATATGAAACTTAACTGTATACATTTCAATAATAAAAAAAATGATAAGAATAATACTTTTTTTAAATGTATCTTTGTGCATATTTAACTATTTACTGTTTTGTTTTTTTATGCATTTGTTGTATGTCCAATAGTATGAATTGTAATGATTTCATCGATGTTTTAGATTCATTCGATTTTTTTTAGGGTGCTGTGTGACGTTGAACCTGCGACCTGCAACCTGTGAACCTGTATTTGTATACTACCAAAGGAGCTATTGAACCTAAGAACTTGAATTTCCGACTCCTATTGTGGAACATTACAATAATATAAAAGTGTGCCTTGGAAATATGTATTTCCATATATGGTGACCAAACTGTTTCAGACCCACTGAGATAACTTAGACTAAAGTTAACTGTGTAAACATTACATTAGGTACATTAGCCTCTTAGCCTATCCGTTATCATAGCTAGCTAGCACCAGATGCTAACAACCATCCCCGTTTTAGGTGCCGGAGCGGTGTTCCGGCAGTATTACACCCCTGGTCACTCTTCACTTAATAGATAAATAGTATTTAATATAGTTATAAAGAATGTGACGTTTGATAACATTTGGATCAACCGCATGAACCGATGGATCACATAACTTCCATGCTCACGTTAACGTTAGCTGATTCTACTTTTGGCTAATTTAGCTTTGCTATCATTATTCCTAGGTAAACATAGTAATCTTAGTCACTGTACTAGACGACAAAATAAAACAACATAATACATATCCCAAAATGAATATACTTTTGATATCTGACTACTCACGTTTATTAGCTTGTCTGGGAAATAAATGGATGTTGTCTGATGCAGTGACGAGTCCAAAACCCCGGTAAGTTAGCATTTGACCACTTCCGGTTCCCTCGCGTCAGAACCAATGAGATTTCTCCATAGGATTTGGGAAAATAGCTCGAAATAAGGTCTGTGGTCGACACAAATTTAAGAGACGGATCACGTTTTGTTCTACGACAGACAGCCGTGATTTTTGAAGAGTGTACGTGTCTGAAAAACGATGGTTGTTAACAGAAGTTGTCGAGGACGTTGTACGTCATTACGCCGCCTCCCGTTGATTTAAAACGCGCCCGTGGGTCGTAAAGGTATACAGGCTGACGCACCCGTTGATTGAAAACGCTGCTCTGGGTCGTATTAATGGGTCGGAAAACGAGGAAAACAATCGACCTATTTGGTCGTATTAGTTGGAGGACTTGTTGCGATATTTAGCCGATCTCCTGCGTGTTTTGCACTGTTGTGAACGATGTGGGCCACACAGTTTGCCTTCAAAATAGAACTGTTGTTCTCTTTCAGTTTCTGGAAGACAGAGTTGTATCTCCCATAATTCACACTAGCATTGTCAGCACTATACGCAGATATCATGTCTAGTCCCAGTCCGTTTTCCTCCAGCTTGGTGACTATCTGGTTGTGGATCGCGTAAGATGTTTCATCACTGTCATCATAGAAATCAATGACCTTCGTCTGTACTCCCAAGTCTGGCGTCCAGTAACGCACTGACAGTGGGAAGAGCTTGGTGGTCCCATGATTGGAGGCATCTGAAGCCACTGAGAAGAATGGCGTGTGGGCTGTGTAGACACACACAGATGGGGTGAACTTGAGAGAGATTCTCTAAAAACAGATTATTACAAAAATACAAGACACTACTTTACTGTTTTGATCATTATTGATTTTATATAAATATAATCTATACAATTATTTAGGCCTACATCTTTTCAAAAATCATAGTTGCTTTTTTTTGTGAAATCATATAAGGTACACAGAGCCTGGTTTCACAAAGGCACGGAAGAGCCTTTAGCCTTTATGTTTGCGTTGGCTACTGATGCTATTTAATTTCATTGAAGTGAAGGAAACGTTGACTTTTAACATAGTAGAAGAATATCAATATGATTAGACATCAGTTAGCTAACGTCAGATAAATAGCTAACACAATATTACATCCATGAACATAACTTTAAATGTACCTTTAGTTGTTGCCTCTCGTTGCTCATGTAGTGGTCTTTTGAGGACTTTGAAACAATCTTCGACAGAGGCAGGGGCAAGCACATCAGTGACAATAGCTTCTGCCTTCGTCCGACCACAGGCCATCCTCTTGGCAATGTCCGAGTCCGGATAAATCGTTGGGGCTAGCTTTATGCCACAATCTCCTGCTCGATATGATGTAGCGTGTTGGACAGTGTGATACACACTCGTCACCTCTGCAGCAGTGACTTTGTCAGCTAGACAGTCGTTTTTGGGTCGGAGGAAAGCATCCATAGATTTCGATGTCTCTTTTTGTTGGACATTTTTCTTGTGTGTGTCAGTCAGTCTGTGTCGTTTGACATCGTATTCGCCTCCATGTCCGATTGAGAAGGACGTTTTGCAAATGTCACAGAAAACCCTCTCACTATCCCCCTCAACAGCCTTCAGCCACACATATTCCCTCTCCCACTCTTTCCTGTACCCACACCTTCTCTTTTTACTTACTGGTGCTTCAGACGCCATTTTCTATAGACAAGTTCACGCGACAAAACCACGGGTAGCGCGGCATAACCCTACACAAATGCACTTCATTTCCGCCGGAAGTCTTTTGCACAGCGTCTGTCGCCGCGCGTGCGGCCGTTTGCTGTCATGACGACGACGCAAAATTTGACAACCTAGTCAGCAGTTATACTGGGGGGTGGGTGTGGCAACTGTAGCGTGCTGAACTAGTCTCAAGTAATGCTAGTTTGGCTGCCAAGAGCTCAAGAAGCTAGAGCGAGCAATTCTTTTTTGAGCAAGCATTGATTATGCGTGACATGGTCTCAATTTGCGGGACGCATGAATTGGGGTTCAAACGCTGTGCGTGCACGCGCTACGCGGGACGGGTGGTCACCCTATTGCAAAGCCATGCCATGCTCCCCACAATGCAGTTCGGCGAAGATTACAAATCTTCTACGTCACCCCATTCAAGTGAATGGGCGAAGCGTTGAAAGCATTTTTTGATGCCTGTAGTGTAGACGTAGTGGTTCCTAAGCTAAAGGAGGTTATAAAGGAAGTTTGAAACCTCCTTTCCTATCATTCTAGAGAATTTGAACGGCACTTATCATGGCTGCCACTGAGGGACTTCCGGGTCATTTCACTCCATTAGGAAGGTTCCTAAGCTAAATGGACTTCAGTCTAGGTGCACCTGGGCAGAGGCGGAGTCAGGGGCAGAGACCAGGTGCACCTCGGCAGCAGGGAGACAGAAAAGAAAACAAGGAGGGGAGCAAATGTCTACACAGACATCCACTCAAAGTCAACAATTTTCTGAAGAATGTGCTGACATGGGGGTTTAAATTGCCATGCCTCTTTTTGGCTTTCGAGGGTTAATGCCCAGGAAGCACCTTTAAGTAAAACCTGCACCAAAGAAAGAAATTAATATTAAAGCCAAGCAAGAGCGATAAAAGCAAGAAAATCACTTAATTTGTTGTGTTATCACAGAGGATGGTCTGAATACAGTATTTTACTATGAAATAATACAGTAACATGTTGTGAAATCCTGGTAATCATTTATCCTGTACATTCACAGTAATTAACTGTGCCTGCATTGATTTCACTGTGAAATTCAAAATTACAGTATTATATTGTGAACATCACAGGTAAAGACTGTAAAGTGGTAAAACAGTAATTTATTGTAAAATATTACAGCTAAATATTGTGAAATCATGGTAATATTTTAAAGTGTAGGGTTGGGAACCGAAACTCGGTTCCAGATGAGAACCGATAAGAAAACACCGGGTACCGGAACCCGGTGGAATACAGGGCGGACCTGGAGAATCACAGAACGGCCGGTCGTCAGCGGGCTGTTGACGGCCGGCTCGGTACGCTGATGGCCGGCACCGCCCTTAATAATGGCATCATGTAAGTTGCGCTGACAGGCGACAGAGGTCCACAGTTGCCCCGCAGCGAGGCTCCCCCTGCCCTCCCGTAGACAATTCACAAGCTCAGTCACTTCATAACACGAAAAATGGATCGCGGTAAATGCTCTAAAGTGAGGCTCCACTACACTAAAAAAGAAAAAGGGAAGGCACAGTGTAATGCCTGTTAATAGCTTGCCACAGGCTCAGTTAAAATAAAGCACAGCTATTGTGCAATATATTTGTACTGCATGTTTATTTTTTATTTGTAACAATTGCAGTTAAAGCTTAAAAGAATAAAGATATTTTTGTTATCCAAACGTTTGACCTCTTTTTTTTTTTACAATTTTGGAATCTAAACGGGGAATCGATAAGAACCGGAATCGATAAGCAGAAGCGGAATCGGAATCGATACATTTCAAACGATACCCATCCCTACTGGGCCCCCTTTGTCGATTTTGCTGATTGACATCTCTTTCTGACCGTTAGAGCCAATAGAATTGAAGGGGGATTTCCCCACACACACACATGGTAAAAAAAAAAGGTGGGGGCTTTGTGCATGCAGATTTGCATCAGAGCGAATCTATCTCTAGCTCTGACATCTGGAAACGGAAAAGCAGGTTTATTGCTTATAGATCATCAGAAATCATTTCAAAGGGACACAGACACATTGGATTAACCTATGGATTAACTTCAGCAGCGTTTTAATCGTTTTAATGCCATTGAAGACAACTTTTGACCAGACTACGACACAGGTAAACCATGTTAGCATTTTTAGCTACCTAGCGCCACATGTTTTGATGTCTGTTTTTGTTTATAAAGTTGCGAGTTCGTATCATTGAGTGATAATGTCTGTACCCATCAATTCTGTGTCATCTCACGATCAGATCGATGGGTTGGATATACAGAATGGATAAATAATAAGGTTTTATGAGTGGGTTTCGGTGCAGTAAATCTGTTAGCATTTTTCGCTCGTTGCTAATTCAGAGGCTCAGCGTTAGCATTGTGTTTTTTTTTTTTGAATAAATAAATCAGTTAGATGAGTTTCTTCCCGTTACATGGATATAACACATTCATAGTTTATTAAATGAACATGCCCTCAGACCAAGCGGCAAACTCTGTGGAACAGCCGGGACGCCAATACGGAAGTGGCACACACTGCAGTTCATATATTGGCCGATAGGGACTGACTGCAGAAAGGACCAATTTCCATAGACCACCATGTTAAAATGCCCAACTTTACGAGAGGGGTCTGCCTGCAGACCTCCACTCTCAGGACAGTTCCGGTGCAGACCTCCACTCTCAGGACACCTCCACTGTCAGTACAGGAAGTGTCTATTCTGACGTGTGCTAGCTAATAGTGATGCTAATGATAGCTAATTCCTAATAGTAGTATGTGTGTCGTTTGCACAGTGCTACTTATGTGTTATGTAAAGCCTGCATACTTATGTGTTTTATTTCTGTATTGTTACAGTTTTACAAAGTAAAATAAGAACTGTAAAGTCAAGAAAGAAAACCTTGCATCTTTATTGGAGGACTTTTAAATGTTAGCTAACTGTCTAGCTACGCATAGGGATACGCGCTGTAAGGGCAGAATAGTTCAATCAATCTAAGTGATGAAAAGTGATACTGTACTGATATTAACTACAATACAAGGTGTTCCTATATATATACGCGGCGGAGGTGGGGAGGTTCCAGCTGGGAACCTCCACCCCGCTGCGGGAGTGGGACCCCTGGACGGTGCGTCTTGGTCACGCTTCATATCGGCCGGCCCGGGAAGGAAGAGACACGCAGAGTGGGGGAAGTCCCCCACCCCAACGCAGCACACCCTCCCGGCCATCAGAGTCGAAACCGCAGTTCGGAGGAACCGACCGCCGGGCCGGCGCGGAGGCCCTCCGACAGTGGGTCGTGTTTGCCATTCGATCAGTGAGAGGAGAAAAATGCAACAAACATTTTCAAAATCAGTTAATATATGGATGAGTGGGGGGGGGGGGGGGGGCTGGACACAGGCCGTGGGGGGACACCCGAGACCGGGCAATGTCCCCGGTAGAAACTGGGTGAAATAGCCAAAAAATAAATAATTAATAACACCGGGGAAAATAGGGGGGAAAGTGAAAAAAGTGTCAGAAAATAGGCACTCGTGAGGCGGGCAGAGTCCCCTGTCAACTCCCGTTATATTCTTGCATGGTGTCATTTGAGCGAAAAACTTTTACGAGAACCAGGCTGGGGGGGTCAGGGCTTGACCAAGGCCGACCCAAAGTGCACGGTGGGCGGACTCATCACCTCCGTGATGAGTCTCCATTGTGATTGGAAAAATTCCTTCGGTGGGCGGGAAAAAAAACGTGTTCGTCAGAATCGTCACTTCCTGTACTGACAGTGGAGGTGTCCTGAGAGTGCAGCCTGCACCGGAACTGTCCTGAGAGTGGAGGTCTGCAGGCAGGCTCCCATGAACTTTACAGCAGAAAAAAATATGTTTCTACCCATGGATGCAATACATATTATTATGAATATAGTTAGATTCCACCTTCATGATTATGTATCTGTGAGTGAATTGTTTTCTAAGACGACCCTTTTATTTATATTAGGTCTTAAAGTTTTTGCATAAATTAGGGCGTGGTCACATTGAGTGACGGCTCTGTGAAGTGACTGCTGCTGTTAGCTTCTTGTCTCTCTGCTAGCTGCTCCGTGAAGCTAAAGGGACTCTGCCTGTTCAGCTCATCCAGGGAACACAACTTGCCGCCGGCCGTGTTTGTTTGTTCTTCATGCTTATATATCGGACTATTGTGACTCGTTCTGCGGTTGAAACAGACGGTGCATGAGTGCGGTTTTGCGGTAAGTGAAATTCGAGTACTTATTTATGTGTTAATAATTTTAATCAGCTACGTAATGAATTTTAAGGCTCGGGTTAGCATGTAAGCGAGTGGTAGCTACATCGGTGCTAACGATGCTAATAGTAGCCTCCAAGTTAAAATCATAGACTATATTTATAAAGGTGAAAACGAAATAGACAAGTGTTAAGCGTTAAGTGGGATAATACTGTTGAACAAACGGCTTCTGTTTGAGGTTGATAAAATAAGGTCATCCTTGTAACTTAGAGAGATGATTATTATGTAGGTAGGAACTGTATGCATCGCTAAGGTTAATTTAAATTGGCCATGCTCAAGTATGTAGAAAAGCTAATGTCGAAGTAGTGTATGTGAAATCAACCTCACAATAAGATGTGTGTATATTACAATTATTAATGTCATATTTCAAGATGATTACTTAGATACAGACAATATGGTTGGTTGAGCTGGAGTTCATTATTGAGCTTAACCGTTAACATCTGAAGAACAAACCCAAACCTTGTTGTTTTTATGAATTGTATTACCAAATTGGTATCAAATAAACAGTAAGCATTGGTAACACAACTTCCAAAGCTACAGTAGAATAAAAAGGACCCTGACTTGGACAATACATCATCCAACATGTTCAACAGAAGGGAATCAGTTATATTGTTTGTACACATGGTACTTTACATATATATCTGTTTTTTTAAGGTGTCCAGGTGATGCAGACAGGCTGGACCAGAGAGTGAGAGACAGAACTGGACTCCTCACAGCAGTGAACTTCAGCTCAGGTACAAAGACTCTTTTGTTCATACTGTACAAAGAATCAAGAAAGATATTGGTTTAAATAAATGAAGTATTGACTTTAATACACTGATATACATTCCATTAAACAATACTAGATCACCTACACATCAGTGAAGTTGAGGGTTTTTTCCATGCAAAAAGTTAAATTTAGATGTTAACAAATAATGTGATTTTGTCAGCTTTCTAATTTAATGTATTAAAGGCAAAGATATTTAACACATAGTGCGAACTGCTACTATTTATCTCTCAATATTGTCTGTAAAAAACGTTGTAAAAGTTATTCTTTCAGTGAGACAAAAGAGCAAGCTTCTACAGTTGCACTACGTTTTGATAACAGTTAAATATTATTTTGATAATAACATATATTTCAATGTTGATGAACTTCATACTTTTCATTCATAATCTGATTGTCTTTGTAGCTCACTGTTGAAATAAAAAAAAAACATTACAATTACAAAATAATTATATCTACAGCCCCTAAACACACAAACACACCGCTTTCACAAATAACACACTTGTTCTGCAATAATATGTTTTATGTTTCATGTATTTTTTGTTAGGAAAGGACATGCCTGGAAGACACAACAATTTCTCCTTCTCTGAGGGTCAAGAAGAACATCCAAGAGGAAAATTAAAAGCTGATGCTATGAGATTTTAAGACCAGCACACTAAGAAACTACTTTTATTGTAAAAACAGTCAGCTGATCGAATGCACCTATTTCCACATCTACACTCCATCCGCTGATTATTTCTATTTGCCTCGCTTTATTAGTTTCACATCACTTGTGCCTTGTACCGCAGGGTTTGCAACGTCACAAATAAAGGGGGCCAATCTTCAGTGAGATGTGAATGTGTAATCTAACATTTTCAGTAAGAATAATGGACGAAAGGAGTGCAAATACAAATACAATTTATTGAAATGTGAAAAAGTTAATCAAATATTTTACAGTAAATAGAAAGTACATATGGACAGAAGGTGTAAACCTATTAAATGTATAAATAAACACATTTAGTCAAATAAACTGACAGACTAGGCCTGTGCAGTTGGTATCAGCTTTGCCCAGCATGGGCTCCTCCATCAGTCCTCTCCAAACCAAGAGACGGGACATCCATCACACGGAGGTTTCTCCCTGAAGTCTCTGCAGCTCTATGGACACCACACTGTCTCAATCCGTCCACACTGAATATGAGAGGGGGAAAATGAAAATAATAAATGCTTTAGACAATAAGAAATATAAAGTTGACTGTTGAGTTGCTCAGTTTTTTTAGATTGTCAATACTATTACTGTATAACTAATATATCAGGTTAAGAGGCACATTCAAATAAAGATTGGTCTTTAAATACATTTTGTCTTTTGAATTGTTTGTCTCAAGTCAAGGATCTAGAACTGGTACTTAGTTTTAATGATACAGTCTGGTTATTATGCTGTTTGGAGGAGGCCTCACAGGTAAGAGCACTAACTAGCTACCATGAAATGTACCTTAGCTTGACTTAAATGTATTAAACATATAGTTAAGTGATATCAAAATATAAATAACTAATGTCATGCAAACATATTAATATTTGCTTGATTCCAGTGTTGAATTTAACACAATTGCATACAAACGTTAAGGGATTTTAAGATTCTGAAGTATTATGCTAAAAACTCATTAACTTATATTATTATTTATAGTTTTGCTGAGTAGTCTCATGTCCGCTTACCTTAGAAACGTAAAATGCCACGGCAGTGTGCAGATGGGGAGCATGTTAGCTTAGCTTGGTAGCTTCAGCTAGCTCTGGAACTTTCAGCTCGGTGGCAGCAGGTCCCGCCTTGGCTCCGCCTCTTTGCCTTTATTTGGAGCAGGCTGAAGAAGGGGGGAGTTGAACTCTGACGTCACTGTCGAGCCGTTAGTGGCCGACTCCGCCTACTAAGGGCTTCTCGGCAACTCTGCAGAATCCTATGGGTGACCTCACAGACCCTACGTCCATTTATATATACAGTCTATTCCTCAGACACTGTTTCCTGCAAGATGTTGCAGGAGGGCCCCGGTACCGGGGTCTCTTTGGCTTAACAGGTTAACTATATCCGACTTTTACCATACTTTAAGGTTATTTATGTGTGCACTGTATATATTGTAGAATACAATTTTCTAAGATATTTAATATTTTTTACATATTTACTACTAACTAATTCTGTATATAAACAATATATATTGATGTTAAAAACTCCAACTTCGATAAAGATTTTGCTATTCTCAGATTTCTTATTCTAAAAACCTTTCTGCTTAAGGAAAGTAATTTAAGTACTATGAAGGTAAAACACACACATACACACATGCACAGATGGACAGGTGTGAAACCCACCAGGTGTTTTAATAAAGAGTCTCCACGGGTTAGAACTTTGATGAGATCACACACACACACACACACACACACACACACACACACACACACACACACACACACACACACACACACACACACACACACACACACACACACACACACACACACACACACACACACACACACACACACACACACACACACACACACACACACACACACACACACACACACGCACATGTAATGTCATTCATTTTATCTATATAAGGATACCTAAAGAGTGCCAGGTGGTCGGTGTCACACTCCACCACCTGTGTCATGGTGACCAGATGCTTCCTGTGGCGTGTGTGTGTCTCTGTGTGTGTATGGATGTGTGTGTGTGTGTGTGGGTGGGTGTGAGACTGCAGGAACTCACCGAGAGATCATCTTCTTGTTATTGTCCCCATGAGGTCTGTCAGTAGGAGGTGATTCATTAGGGTGGAAAGATTTCACGGCTCACTGTAGATCGGCTGAAACTTCACGTGGAGCTGAGAGAACGTCACGGTTGTAATGAGAATATATAACTCTAGCAACTGGAGATAAGTATTTTACTTATTATAGCATTTCTCCTGTGTTTAAAAAGATGTTAACTTGAATTTCAACAACAACAACATTAACAAAACTAACAGTTTATAACAGTACTGCAGATTAAATTGGTAGTCCTACATTAGAAACAGTTAGGACATGTTTAATTGCAGACTGAAAACACATAAAAGAAATATATACAAATATTATAAATATAGTACTTGCTGCACTTTCTGTATGTATATAAGTGCAAATTATCGGATGCTAACTGCATTTTGTTGGCTTGTCCTACGGGGTCCCATTGCAAACACGCTACAACTACAACTACAACTGCTTTTAAAAAAAACTATGCAAATACATAAACACAAATGTGCCAAAACACATGCAAATGAAGGAACCTCATCACCAACTTGACATCACTGCACAGCATTTAAAAAAAATACAACATTGTGACCGAAACTGTGACAACTTTTTTTTTGTATTTACATTGCGTTTGAAACTGCAGCGCATTTCTCCTAATGGCATGTTTTTGGGTCGTTGTAACTGTTGCATCTTTTGGCCGCCATATATTCCTGTACTATTACCCTGCATAAAGTGAAAGGGCCCATGTCATGGCCATTTCTACTGATCATATTTCCATTGTTTCGGTCTACTAGAATATAAAAAATTGTGTAATTTTCCAAACACACATTGGTTTCTCATACAGCATCTCTGTAAAGTATGTGTATTCACCGGTATTCACTCTCTGTCCTTAACGGCTTGTTGGAGCTCCTGCCCCCCCCCCTCCCTCCCTGTGAGCCCAGTGTGCTCTGATTGGTCGGGACGTTGCGAGGCTCGTTGCTGCGAGGAGCGGACAGGCTTCCGGTTCGGCGATACAGCGACAACAAGCAAAACTCATCCTGAGCACACACAAACACTCACAACCGAAGTAAAAACAATAAGTGTGACTTGATATTGGGTAAGAAAAAGGTTTATAACGCTGTGAGCATGGGTCTGCGGAGAGCATTTCTCCGCGATCCAAACTTAGCAGCCCGAAAAACGTTTACCCATTTGAACAGTACTACAATACTTACAGGTTGTGTACCCGAATCTCCCGCTGGTCCAAACCAAGCAGCAAACTGTGGGGAAGTATGGGCTCAGAACAGTCTCATAATACACACATGCACACAGAAGGATTCACACTTCTATTTAATGATCCGCAAAAGGATTCACACTTGTATTTCCGGATCCAAACTTGTGTTTTTCAATGCACACACAAATGTGATCCGTTTCATATACATGTAAATAAAATCCAAATACAGAAAAAAGTTTTACATATGTATTTTTGATCCACACCTATTTGTTTTCTGTTTAAAACCTCTGCACCTGCAAACACAAACCGCTTTCTGTCCATGGATCGCTATGCATTCGTGTGTGGGTTTTTTGAGACTCCCCTGATGCTCACCCGATTCGTACTTGTAATTTTTTATCTATCTATAGCCAATCAGATGTCTCCTCAATTCTAAGCCAATCACATGAGCGCGCCCCCACGAGGGTAGATTTCTTGCGTTCATGACGTAGCGCTTCATGTACGTATTTTGCGCAGTCCGGAGCTGACAGGTCCATGGAGCCTGCCTGCAGGCGCTAATCTCAGGACACCTCCACTCTCAGTACATTGCCACTTTCCCAACAGGAAATGCACGCAAATACAAGCCTTTGTATTACTAAGGTACAGCGCCACTTTCCAAACCATTGATGAATATAAATGTAATATATGTGTGTACCAGGGGCGGATCTAGACAAATATTCATGGGGTGGCAAGAGGGTGGCAGGAGAATTTCAGGGGTGGCATCCCCTGGCAGAAGTATATGCTGATTTAATCGCAGTCATATCAATCAATGTTAAATTGGAAAGCCACAATATTGATATTTTAACTCAATAACATTAGGTGACATTATTGTGGCACATCAGTAAAGCCTTAAATATAAATATATAAGGTGGCACACGTAATTTAATGAATTTTAACTGAATGAGTTGGTTTAACTCTTAGACCAGCAGGGGTACCAAATATGCAGACTGCTGCAATAAGTACATTAATTAACTGTCTCATCGATGTGTGTCTGTATGAATATGATAATATTAACAATCATATTATTCCTATCAGCTGTCAATCACTGTTATGATTCACATATTCAGTGTTATTATTAAATAAACTATATTTTTTGGAGGAGTTAATGATTAATGTTCCTCAAGATGCTTGCTCACCCTCCTTCAAATTTGAAAGACCAGTAATTACTATCATAATTCAAAAGAATCAAAGGAACAGTTCAGCGCCCCACAACTTCATTGCAAACAGTTACAACCTTGACTTTACATCAGAAAGAACAAACATTAAAGAAATGACTAACTGCATCAGTTAGGGTTAAAAAAAAAGTGTATTCAGCTAAAACATACATCGCTGCAGTTATTATCCAGTGGAAAGTCCTTACCTACTGGCCTAGTTAAATCAAAGTGGTTACTTTTTTTTGGCTGGGCAGTGAAGTTTTACACACCGTCTTATTTGACTTTCTCAGGACTTGAAACTGTTTTTTGGGGGCAGACCCCCACAAAGAAAAAACATGTATTTACACATGTAAGGTCATCTTCTTAAACAGTTTATTATTCTCATCGAGTCATCCGTGAGCAGAGCATCAAGTTGGCATGTCTATAACAGCTGAATGTGGCGATTACCATCTTGATCAGCAACAAAACGCCACACAAACTTATTAAGATTTAAAGCTATGGTGCGTTTTGAGTCAATGCTGAGTACAGCCAAACTTGACAGGCTCTTCTCTGTCATAGTAGACCGCAAACAGTTGCGGTGCCAGAGTATTTGTGTTGGGTAATCTATGGTAGGACTAACCCATACAGTGGTGGGGCTCAAGTCAGTATTTGCAATGTAATTACATACACGCTCCCCTTGACAGTGAAACGCCACGCGTGAGGGTTAGATTATTTCCCTGCCTCAATCCAAATGTAACTGTATGAAATAAAAAGGCACATTTGTCTTGTAGTAAATAAAAAGGGCGACCTGGAGCCAATCCTGCAATTTCCCCACAGGTGAAAGAGTTGAAAACCCAACCCCTGCAGGGGGGTCTGGGGGGATTCTCCCCCAGGAGATTTTTTGAAATACTAACATCAAATACACATTCTGGTGCTCTCTTGAGAAGAAAAATAAATAAATATATATTACTACACAAGGTATTTAAAAAAATTAATGCCATTTTAGTTTTTTGTTACTTTGTTCTGAAAGCTGAACCTGCTGCTCCTCACAGAGAGGAGAGGGAAGAGGCTGTGTGAATTACTTTACATCGTGGATAAGGGGGGATAGCCCCCATTGTTCTGTGTGTCAAAATGAAAGACAGCCCACACACCTATCAATCATCAAAACGTGGGGTCTTATAGTTGTACCGATGTATATAGAGATGTACTACAGCGCAAGTATTCTCCGTCGGGAATTCCTGCAACAACACCACGCCGTTATCGTGATTCTGATTGGCCAGAAGATATTATCAAAGATGTTCTATTGAGAAGACGATCACTACGTGACAAAAGTGTTCAAAACCGTTTCTAGTCTTCGGTATTTCCAGACAAGTGGCTACTGAAATCGATATTACTAACTGCTGTCTGTGCAATTTACTCCGCGAGTTGGCAGACTTTATTTTGCTTACTTTAACATCATTGTTCATGGTGGGGCTAAGCCATTTATTGGTATGGCTGTAGCCTACCCCAGCCATACCCTGACCTCAAATACCTCATTCCTTCTGTCTACTTGTATCCGAAATGCTTCTCGTTTTGCGCTGTCCTCCCGTGCCACCCCGTAGAACCGCCACTGGTGTGTACACAAAAACGGCAGGCAAAACCGTTTTAAATGTGTGTTTCCTGTATGGCGAA
Source organism: Notothenia rossii (assembly GCF_949606895.1). Lineage (NCBI taxonomy): Eukaryota > Metazoa > Chordata > Actinopteri > Perciformes > Nototheniidae > Notothenia > Notothenia rossii. The sequence continues at coordinate 26,091,742 of NC_136906.1, forward strand.
TACAGCTGCTTTATTTATGTCTGCATGAAGTTGGTGTGAGTGTGGAGGGAGCAGCTACAGATTAGCTTAGCCTAATCGATCAGTGCACTACGAAGCCAGTGCTAGACAGTGAACCGTCAACGGGGGGGAGCCCGGCCCCGCCGGTCATTATCGGCCGATATTCACTCTAAATAGTTTGATCGGTGCTCTCTATAAAGGCCGATCAGGAGAGCTGGATCTGATCGATATGGGCTTAAACGCGAGTGAAGTATAACCGGACGCGAGAGAGAGATCAGATCAGCTGCTGAGTCTGACGGAGACACGAAGCTCTGCATGATCACTTGAAGCTCCGCCCTCTGTTTAGCGAGCTGACCGGACTGCGCAAAATGCGTACAGTATATGAAGCGTCATGCAAGCAATAAATCCTACCCTCGTGGGGGCGCTCTCATGTGATTGGCTTAGACTGGAGGAGACATCTGATTGGCTATAGATGAGAGAAATTACAAGAACGAATCAGGTGAGCGTCAGGGGAGTCTAAAAATCCAGCGATCCATGCACAGAAAGCGGTTTGTGTTTGCAGGTTCAGGGGATTTAAACGGAAAAAAAATATGTGTGGATCAAAAATACATATGTAAAACTTTTTTCTGTGTTTGGATTTTATTTACATGTATATGAAACGGAACACATTTGTGTGTGCATTGAAAAACACAAGTGTGGATCCGGAAATATAAGTGTGAATCCTTTTGCGGATCATGAAATACAAGTGTGAATCCTTCTGTGTGCATGTGTGTATTATGAAACTGTTCTGAGCCCATAGGGAAGAGCCAGGACGCCAATACGGAAGTGCAACACACTGCAGTTAATATATTGGCCGATAGGGACTGACTGCAGAAAGGAGCAATTTCCATAGACCCCCATGTTAAAATGCCCAACTTTACAGCAGAAAAAAATATGTTTCTACCAGGTTTCTACCCATGGATGCAATAAATATTATTATGAATATAGTTAGATTCCACCTTCATGATTATGGATCTGTGAGTGAATTGTTTTCTAACACGACCCTTTTATTTATATTAGGTCTTAAAGTTTTTGCATAAATTAAGGCGTGGTCACATTGAGTGACGGTCTGTCAAGTGACTGCTGCTGCTAGCTTCTTGTCTCTCTTCTAGTTGCTCCGTGAAGCTAGCTACAATGACTCTGCCTGGTCAGTTCATCCAGGAAACACAACTTGAAGCCGGCCGTGGTTGTTTGTTCTTCATATCGGGCTATTGTTAAAACAGACGGTGCATGAATGCGGTTTTGCGGTAAGTGAAATTTGAGTGCTTTATTTATGTGTTAATGATTTTAATCAGCTACGTAATGAATGTTAAGGCTTGGGTTAGCGTGTAAGCGAGTGGTAGCTACATCGGTGCTAACGATGCTAATCATAGCCTCCAAGTTAAAATCATAGACTGTATATATCAGAGCTCTCAAGTCTCACGCATTTCACTCCATTCACACGCTCACACGCCACACCTTGTATTTCTCACGCAGAGATTTCTTTCCAGGGTACCGCCCACCAAATCGCGCCGCAATTTTGTAAACAGACTAGGCTTGTTTGAGACGCGTGCACTACACTGGCCCCCCCCCCCCCCCCCCGTTGACATTCGGGATACAGAGGGCTTCATACTCCACTAGCACCCCCCCCGCCCCCCCCCCCCGTTGACATTCGCGGTACAGAGGGCTTCATGGGAACTTTGAGGGGAGATCTGTATATACGTAATGAATGGGCTTGGGTTGCGAGTGGTAGCTACATCGGTGCTAACGATGCTAATCGTAGCCTCCAAGTTAAAATCATAGACTGTATATATAAAGGTTAAAACAAAATAGACAAGTGTTAAGCGTTAAGTGGGATAATACTGTTGAACAAATGGCTTCTGTTTGAGGTTGATAAAATAAGGACATCCTTGTAACTTAGAGAGATATTTTATTATGTAGGTAGGAACTGTATGCATCGCAAAGGTTAATTTAAATTGGCTATGTAGACAAGCTAATGTCGAAGTAGTGTATGTGAAATCAACCTCACAATAAGATGTGTGTATATTACAATTATTAATGTCATATTTCAAGATGATTACTTAGATATTACAATATGGTTGGTTGAGCTGGAGTTCATTATTGAGCTTACACGTTAACGTCACAGTCATCTGAAGAACGAACCCAAACCTTGTTGTTTTTATTAATTGCATTACCAAATGGGTATCAAATAAACAGTAAGCATTGGTAACACAACTTCCAAAGTTACAGTAAAATAAAAAAGGACCCTGACTTGGACAATACACAATCCAATATGTTCAACAGAAGATAATCAGTTATATTGTTTGTACACATGTTACTTTACATATATATCTGTTTGTTTAAGGTGTCCATGTGATGCAGACAGGCTGGACCAGAGAGTGAGAGACAGAACTGGACTACTCACAGCAGTGAACTTCAGCTCAGGTACAAAGACTCTTTTTTTCATACTGTACAAAAAATCAAGAAAGATATTGGTTTAAATGAATGAAGTATTGACTTTAATACACTGATATACATTCCATTACAATACTAGATCACCTACACACCAGTGAAGTTGAAGGTTTTTTCTGTGTAAAAAGTTACATTTAGATGTTAACAAGCAATATGATTTTGTCAGCTTTCTAATTTAATGTATTAAAGGCAAAGATATTTAACACATAGTGAGAACTGCTACTATTTATCTCTCAATATTGTCTGTAAAAAGTGGTAAAAGTTATTATTTCAGTGAGACAACAGAGCAAGCTTCTACAGTTGCACTACGTTTTTATAACAGTTAAATATTATTTTGATAATAACGTATATTTCAATGTTGATGAACTTCATACGTTTCATTCATAATCTGATTGTCTTTGTAGCTCACTGTTGAAATAAAAAAAAAACATTACAATTACAAAATAATAATATCTACAGCCCCTAAACACACAAACACACCGCTTTCATAAATAACACACTTGTTCTGCAATAATATTTTTTATGTTTCATGTAATTTTTGTTAGGAAAGGAAATTCCTGAAAGACACAACATTTTCTCCTTCTCTGAGGGTCAAGAAGAACATCCAAGAGGAAAATTAAAAGCTGAGAGATTTTAAGACCAGTACACTAAGAAACTACTTTTATTGTAAAAACTGTCAGCTGATCGAATGCACCTATTTCCACATCTACACTCCATCGGCTGATTATTTCTATTTGCCTCGCTTTATGAGCTTCACATCACTTGTGCCTTGTACCGCAGCGTTTGCAACGTCACAAATAAATGGGGCCAATCTTCAGTCAGATGTGAATGTGTAATCTAACATTTTCAGTAAGAATAATGGACGAAAGGAGTGCAAATACAAATACAATTTATTGAAATGTGAACCAAAAGTTAATCAAATGTTTTACAGTAAATAGAAAGTACATATGGACAGAAGGTGTAAACCTATTAAATGTATAAGTAAACACATTTAGTCAAATAAACTGACAGACTAGGCCTGTGCAGTTGGTATCAGCTTTGCCCAGCATGGGTTCCTCCATCAGTCCTCTCCAAACCAAGAGACGGGACGTCCATCTGTCTCAATCCGTCCACACTGAATATGAGAGGGGGAAAATGAAAATAATAAATGCTTTAGACAATAAGAAATATAAAGTTGACTGTTGAGTTGCTCAGTTTTTTTAGATTGTCAATACTATTACTGTATAACTAATATATCAGGTTAAGAGGCACATTCAAATAAAGATTGGTCTTTACAGTAAATACATGTTGTCTTTTGAATTGTTTTTCTAAAGTCAAGGATCTAGAACTGGTACTTAGTTTTAATGATACAGTCTGGTTATTATGCTGTTTGGAGGAGGCCTCACAGGTAAGAGCACTAACTAGCTACCATCACATGTACCTTAGCTTGACTTAAATGTATTAAACGTATAATTAAGTGATATCAAAATATAAATAACTAATGTCATGCAAATACATTAATATTTGCTTGATTTCAGTGTTGAATTTAGCACAATTGCATACAAACGTTAAGGGATTTTAAGATTCTGAAGTATTATGCTAAAAACTCAATAACTTAGATTATTATTTATAGTTTTGCTGAATAGTTTCATGTCCGCTTACCTTAGAAACTTAAAATGCCACGACAATGTGCAGATGGGGAGCATGTTAGCTTAGCTTGGTAGCTTCAGCTAGCTCTGGAACTTTCAGCTCGGTGGCAGCAGGTCCCGGGAGTTGAACTCTGACGTCACTGTCTAGCCGACTCCGCCTACTAAGGGCTTCTCGGCAACTCTGCAGAATCTTATGGGTGATGTCACGGACCCTACGTCCATTTATATATACAGTCTATGGTCCAAACAAAGTAGGAACAGCATCGTTCTTCAGTTGCCCTACGCTGTACCTATCCGGCATGAATCGCTGAAAGGTTTGTGAAGCTTTGTTTCGTGAAATGCTGGCAGAGGGTGTGGACTCTGGGTATCCCCATGTCAGACTACCCAGGAAGTAAACAATGGAAAATGAGAAATCTCCAACGAGGTGTTTTGGGGAGGTCTTTTCTGTGTTAGAGTTTTACTCGCTATAGGGTGTACTTTGAGGGTTTTTTACTCTGCAGACCGTTTACATGCATAAAAACCTTCATAACACACAAGGGGACGGGTAATAACCGGAAAAGCATGACATGGGCCCTTTAAGTCTAATATAATTGAATTACAAGGGACACACATATTGCCAAAAAGAAACACGTTGCATGTTTGGCTTTCAAATTAAACTCCTTCTTGTTGCAGATGCTTCCTCCAGGTGTTGCAGATACTGAGTGTGGGCTGTAATCTTTGTTCATATGGAAATGAAACACCTGCAGTGGATCTGTTCATGTAGCTGTTGTCTGTTTGACTCGTGCTGTGAGAGGGAATCCCTCAGAGGATGTGATTCAGTCAGGTACGGCTGGAGGGAGGGTCTCGACCTTTCCCTGCTGTGAACCCCTGCTGGGCTCCAGCACCCTGCCGTCCTGCCCCCAACAACACGAACACCACAGGGGGGGCGAGCGTCAGACAATCGCTCCTCCTGCTGCTTTAGCCCCTGAAGACAAAATTAACAATCTGTGGGATGAGTTTGCATGCATAAATGTGTTTTAAGGTGAGTTGGGGTCATTGATAGGTTAAAAGACTATGTATGTGTAAATGTGATGCACTGTGTTATCCCGCCGGTCACTATTGTTGCCGTCAACATGTTTACTCTTTCTGTTTCCACATTAAAAAAAGTGAAGTTATTGCAAATGCATTTTTTCAATACTAGATACCTTAAAGATTATTTTTACCAAAAATCATTGTACTATCTTTACGTTAGCATTCTTTATTAACCCTTTTTCTGGGAGTTTTGAGGCAGCCATCCTCTTCTCTTGATGCAACCAGGAAGTGAACAGCTCAAGTCATGTGACAATTTACACTAAACATGTGACACTGCACATATTTAATTGAGACCTTTTATTTATCCAATATTTTCTGGAAATACATTGATATATAATTCAGTGACATTTATAGAGCCTTATAAGTGAAAACATGTTTTACGGTCACTATTGTGACCAATTGGATTAAATGGGTTTAAGGGTTGTTTATATTTCACATCATTAATCAGAATCTGCAAAGTAACTCAAATAAATCGAGCGATATAATTATTAACAAAGCACCTATATACTAATAAAGGACTGGCTTATCTAAAGCCAGTTGAGTAGCACTTGAAATGTTTTAGCTCTATGAAACCTGATGTACTTATATGATTCTGTTTTCTTCAAGTTTGTATTTTGTTGGTCGAACCCACTTATTGTAAGTCGCTTTGGATAAAAGCGTCAGCTAAATGCAATGTAATGTAATAAATGTAGTGGAGTAAAAATACCAGGTTAACCTCTGAATTGTAGTGGAGTAGAACAAAGTAGTATGCTGCTGTAACGAAAACATTTCCCAACTTGGGATCAATAAAGTATATCTTATCTTATCTGAAGATGATCAATGGCTACTGCCATATTTGCAAAATGTGCCTCTGAACCTTGACAAGTGCATGTTTCAGGCTTATCAATGAACAACAGGAGGAGTCACAGATATAAGACCAGCTGTTAAATAAAGCTCTTCTGACCTTAGCTTGCATGTGGGTATATTATTTCACCCATTTATTGATTATATGTTTTAAATTTGATAACACCACTGTGTTTCGTATCCCCTAAACCTCCAGGGTGTACACAGTTTAATACTGGCAACTTCTAATTGTGGGAAATACGAAAACGTCTGATAAAATTGGACAGGCTGGACCTGTTACCAGTTTCTAGCTCTGCATAATTCATGGTATATCAGTGCTTATAAAACGGACAAGTCAAATCAAGCAATCTGATTCGTTCTTAGCCGTGATATACTGAGCGTATACCACGGGTAGAATTGTAAGTTACTTTTCACAATAAGTCAGTATCCCTCCGCGTCTGAGAAAAAACGGTATGTTGGGCTGAAAAGCAAACTGCTTGCAATTAAATGGCTGCTTGCAGTTTGCTTTTCAAACTGGAACAAGAAAACAGCAGAAAAGTAACGGGGCAGAAACCCTCCTTTTTATGCGGCGGTTCAGACATCAAATGGCAAAACATATTCAGTGTGCAGTTCCTTTGGTATTAGGGCAGGGATATCTAGATACTTTCCAAGGTTTGACATAATGAATTGTGCTACTTTAAAGCAAGCAACGAAGTTTTCAAATCTGTAATCAAAGCGGTCTGCAAAAACGCTATCGACCAATCAGATTGCTTGATTTGACTTGTCCGTTTTATAAATATATTTACATTTCTTCCGTTACGAAACAAACTTACAAAGCATAAGATGGAAACATTTAAGATTACGTAACTTCGACCTCCGGGGGGGTCTTACTATGGAGGAGTGGATTGAGGAGTGCTTATTTCCAGAAAAAAAGCACCTAAACGACGACATGCAGAGCTACGTGAAGAGCATAGACCAACTGGAAAATTACCACCATTCAAAAGCTTTCTGAAGCAGGTCTTGAAACAAAGCAGAGAAATTATGAGCTAAGGGGGTTGTCGACCCTCCGCTTCGCGTCGGGCTGAACCACGCTCCTTACAGTAGCTGTGATATAATGAGCATATACCACGGCCTGTCGTGAGCTATTACTTAATTATATCTGTTGTGTGAAACGTATTTACTTCATTACTGTAATTGAATTGTTGGCATGTTGCAAACTATAACTGTACAACAATCCTGCACAATTTACTGTGGTAAACGTACTTTTATGCAACACAGACACTGACCAACCACTATATCTTTGTTGTTTATCTGAAGGACTGAGAAACAAAGAGGTGCAGGTGGAAGGCCAAGGATTTTCAATGAGGCACAGGAAGCAGCAGCTACAAACTGGGTTTTGGCAAACAATGCCATCACACTTAGAGAGATCCGAAGCATAGTAACTATGTGCTGAGATGCATGTTGCACAATGTTATTTTTTTAACAACTCATTTGTATTTCTTCATTTATTGTATTTCTGTATACTCAAGCAATCCTTCTCTGCAGAAACCTCTATGTACAGAGCATAGCCCATAAAAGTTGAAAGTGCTTTAGATTATGCTCAGCAGTGTGTAGTTTGAGTGGTCAAACAATCCAGTATTATGAATGAAGTGTGTTATATTTGGTGCTAAAGTTTGCATTTGGTAAGTGTTTATGTAGTTTTGAGTGCAGTTCTTCACTTAGCAGGAGAAATGAGGTGTTTTGCACTTTGGGTGTTTGGTTTTGTGAATTGTGTTTAGTGTTCTGAGAAACTGAGCAATTAAAAAAAAAATGTGTGTTAGCAATCGAGAAAAACTGTAAAACGTGTCTCTGGGTCGTAATAAGGGCATGAACAATCGGCCTATATGGTCGTCTTTTGTAGGAGGACAGGCTGCTCAGTTTGTGTATGTTTTGGAGTTATTGTGTGTCTGCTGGCCACAATGAGGTCACAATTTACACCAAGAAACTAACATCACACCTTATCGTGGGGAGAATATGTTTACTCAAGTATTGAAATACATGAAATACTTTTCTATTCGCACAGCATAAGGTTTTCAGTTTTTAGTGGGCCAAATTGATTTTCGGCAAATAATTAAATACTTTTAGCCTCATTTTATAGGCTATTCGGACACTAAAAAGTCTGCGTACAGAGGAAAAGCTTGATAGTCTGAGTTGGCAGTCCACCTTTTTACAATTCTCAAAAACAAAATTAATTTGTCATCGGCACATAATGATAATTTCTTTATTGAAATATATCTTTGTTCCAAATTAGGAAAAGAGGTTCACCAACATTTTTATTATTTTCAGCCTCATTCTTAAACATCGTAAGAAAATATATTTATTACACATATACATTTACAACATCAAAGCCTTTTAGCCACAGGACACAGCATCTTAGGCACAGGAATGAGGCAGGAAGTCCGCCGCAGCAGAGGGATCCTCTGAAGACTCAGGCTCACAGCAAAGACATGGCAAAGCTCCCAATGCAATCCCCGCTAGCCCAAACAGTGTAGGTAAGGTTTTTTTAATAAAAAAATGTGTGCAATAAAGTTAACAAGGAAAAACAACTCTTAATATTGTGTCTGAGTAAAAAAAAGTGTGTGTGTGTGTGTGTGTGTGTGTGTGTGTGTGTGTGTGTGTGTGTGTGTGTGTGAGTGTTTGTGTGTGTGTGTGTGTGTGTGTGTGTGTGTGTGTGTGTGTGTGTGTGTGTGTGTGTGTGTGTGTGTGTGTGTGTGTGTGTGTGTGTGTGTGTGCGTGTGTAGATATGGAGGTCATTGGTCCGTCAGAGAACTCAGCCAATTGATTTGATTAATTTTGCCCTGGTGGCATTGAAAGGTCTAATCTAAACAAGGTGAAATTGGAGGTGGGAGGATATACACTACACACACACACACACACACACACACACACAAACACACACACACACACACACACACACACACACACACACACACACACACACACACACACACACACACACACACACACACACACACACACACACACACACACACACAGACATAAAGAAGCAAGGTGACAGACGGCGAAGGATGACAGCCTCCATTGATCCGTTTCTGTTCATAAACTCACCAAGGTCACTGAAGCCTGAACAAAGATGATTGTGACAGTGGATTACATTATTTGATAGCTCTTACTTAAGGAAAAGTAACAATTCTACTTTTATAAAGTTGGTTGGATGGATGTCGTGGAATAAAAAGTACAATATTTGCCTCCCAAATGTGATGGAGTAGAACCACAAAGTACCAGAAAATTGAAATATTCAAGTTAATTACATGTATCTCAAACTATACTTTAGTGCAGTACTTGAGTAAATGTATTTACATGACTCAAATCCACTACTTGCCAAGAGTGATCCTAATTGAAAATGAACATCTGAAATTTACCATGACACATGTTGAGTGTGTATTTGTGAGTTTTTTTTCCACTTTTTAAGAACCTTTAAAGACCCTTTTTAGGAAAGATATAGAGTCTAAGGAATGCTTGGTGTATGAGAATGCAGACGTTTATAAACAACACAGTCTCACTCATTGAACGTCCAGGAGCGACGCTTGGTCAGGGTACTTTGGCGTGCAGTTGTGATGCGCCGAGTCTTCTTCAGCTTCATAAACGGACGCGAAGAGCTTTCAACCGGATTTTACACCCAGAAGTAAGTATTCTCCTTACTGTCGATTGATTTTACAGTGACATCTGCACTACTCATCAACTCAAACACACCAGATTATCCTTGTTAATTACACAACATTGATTGGTTTAAATTGTGTACAATGCTTTTGTGTTTTCCCCCTTCGATTCGGAGAAACAAATATTTTTTTGCCGAAGTGTAACGACTGAATGAACACAAGTGGAGGAGTCAATAGCACGACTCAGAGACAGAGGCTTAGGATGCAAAAAAGGTCTTTATAGCCAAGGTTCGGTACACGGAAGATCAGTCAATAAGGCTACCAAAACAGACGAGGAGTAGACAGGGACCGGGTCAGGACACGATGCTGGGTCAGGTAAACGTGGAATCAGATACTAGGAAAAAACACTGCTGGAACGCTAGGAATAACTAAGACGAACTGGCACTGAAGGGAATGTGGATGCAGACTAAGTAGACAGAGGGAGAAATTATAATGGGGCACAGGTGAGGCTAATTAGGGATGGGAAGCAGAGGCCTGTACTACGAAGCTGGTTCAACCTAACCTGGATATGTTTGAGTTAGCCGGTTGGCCTAATCCAAAACATACGCGCTCTCGCTAAACGATACTACGACGCGGGTTATCAAGTGAATCGCTCAAGCCAGCCGTGTCCTATCTAGTTAGGTGCACGTTCACATGAAAGGGGTGGTATTTGGAGCATTCGACCAATCACAAACATGGACAAGTGTACTGACAGCGCAGCGTCATACTTCCTGAATGAAAAGTCAACTATATAATTAGACAAATATGAAGACGTTAAACTTTAAACATCCATGACTTAAACACTTTATCCAGGATAAAAGCCACATAGTTGCACCTGCAAGGTGAATACAGCTGGTAAAAGAAAAAGTGTTTGAATGAGTACATTAACAGGTTTATGATATCACTGCCTAAGACACGAGTGGATCTGACTTTAATTACATTTGTCTCGAGTGTTTCGTAAACTTAATGTGTTGCTTAATACTTCTGCATGCAGTATGTGTATGGGCAAACTCCCGTATTATATCTGTTCATTGATAAAGCAGAAAGTTGCAAGCAGCTATTGTCTGCGATCACAGGATATAGTCTTGTTAGATGTGCCAAGAGTAAGGACTGTCTTAGGTAAGACAGCTTTTATGTGCGCAGCTCCACTTGCTTGGAACAGTCTACAGGCAAAATTGAAATTGAGCATTTTTATTTCTTTGAATGTATTTAAGGCATGTCTAAATGAAATGCTTTCTGACACTCTGGGTATTTGTAAATGTTGAATATGTAAATATGATATCCTCTGTTGTTTGTATGTTGTTTTTATGTTTCATGTGGAACTAAATGATGCAGGTCTCCCTTGTAAATGAGATCGATGATCTCAAGGGACTAATCTGTCTAAATAAAGGTTTGAAATGAAATGAAATGAATGTGACACCGTGAGTGTTGCACGGCCAGATACGGCTCAGCTGACTCAGATGAGGGAATATATGATAAATTATGATGTGATATGCCGCGGACTGTACTTAATGTTACTCTGATCCGGTTATTTGTGTTGTGGCAGATATTTAAGTAAGCTTTCTTAATGTTATAATAGTCAGATTGCTCTGAAGATGGGAGGTGATATTCTATTAATGTTCACGTTCACACAGTCGGTGAGTTTTGCAGGCCGTCTTTCCTGCAACGGCAGCTTTTCTGTATTTCCCTTCATGACTTGATCGCTTTAAACACTGCACACTGAGCTCTGATTGGTCAGCAGGCAGTGCTTTCACTGAGTTGAGCTCTTAGCCTGCAACCTAACCTGGGGGGTATACTACGAAGCAGGTTTTTCGTTTAGCAAGATAACTTCTGGGATTTCCGGCACTACGAAGCTGGTTCACTTTTTAGCGGGCTAGATCTCCATGGTGACTTATCCTGGAACCTAGTCTGTGCTCCGAAGCAGGATAGGTTCCAGGATAAGAGATCAACTCAGCGAAAGCACCACGCAGCTCAGTGTGTGGAGGAAATACAATTTAAACTGCCGTTGCAGGAAAGACGGCCGGACAAAATCACCGCTGTGTGAACGTGAAAATTAATCGAATATCCCCTCCCATCTTCAGAGCAATCGGACTATTATAACTATTATTATACTATTATGTTAAGAAAGCTTAATTAAATATCTGTCACAACATAAGTAACCGGACCAGAGTAACATTACGTAGCCTACAGTCCGCGGCACTGTGAGTGCAGACGTTGATGTGTCCCATTATCATTCATATCACATCATAATGTATCTCCTTATCTGAGTCAGCCGAGCCGTATCTGGCCTTGCAACACTCACAGTGTCACATACTGTATGCAGAAGTATTATTTTAAGGAACACATTAAGTTAAAGAGTTAAAGAGTCAAATGTAATTAAAGTCAGATCCACTCGTGTCTTAGACGGGGCAGTGATATCATACAACTGTTTATGTACGCATTCAAACACTTTTTCTTTACCAGCTGTATTCACCTTGCAGGTGCAACTATGTGGCTTTTATCCCGGATAAAGTGTTTAAATCATGGATGTTTAAAGTTTAACTTCTTCATATTTGTCTAATATTATAGTTGACTTTTCATTCAGGAAGTATGACAATGCACTGTCAGTATGTGAACGCGCACCTAACTTAATAAGACACAGCTGGCTTGAGCGATCCACTTGATAACCCACGTCGTAGTACCGTTTAGCGAGAGTGCGTATGTTTTGGATTAGGCCAACCGGCTAACTCAAACATATCCAGGTTAGGTTGAACCAGCTTCGTAGTACAGGCCTCCGGTCCCGACCAGGTTAGCCACACAGCATAAGTTACCATGGAGATCTAGCCTGCTAAAAAGAGAACCAGCTTCGTAGGACCGGAAACCCAGAGTTTTCCCTGAAGTTATCCGGCTAAGCGAAAATCCTGCTTTGTAGTATATCCCCCAGGTGGATTTCAATCAAGGGCAGGAAAGCTGAGACTGAAATGAGAGAAACAAAATGAAAACAGGAACAATAACAAAAACATCAACATGCTGTCAAGGCCCTTACACAAAGACACTACACTACCCAGAATCCTCAGCTATCGTTCCGCTTTGCTGGACAAACCCCGTGATTAGTCCTCAAGCTCTGTGATTGGTTGACCTCCTACTGTATTCAATATGAAAAAAAACGTTTCGTAAAAGATAAAATCATACTTTATTCAGCAGTGCTTGCTTTACTCTTTGAAAGTCATCACATGAATGCATTGTAATAAATGGTTCGGCTGCATTAAATATTACACATCGGTCGTAGTTCTTTATTTATCTACAGAGATTGGGCCTCAGAGTATACCGGAAACTATTCTTTTACTGTTCTGTTTTATTTTCACAATAAAGTTAGTAGTAATAATTTATTTTGATATTATTGTTTTTTATTAACTAGACCGCTGGGTCATGTTAAGACCATCTTTTCTGTGTTGCTGTTTTTTTTTTTAACAAATCGTATTAAATAATGTGATGACAGAACTTTAAACAGAATAGCTGAAACTTTAACAAAAATAAATAACTCAGTTACAATCATTAGCCCCTGTTTGTATCATTGAGTTAACTCCGTGTGTTGCTGCTAGCATACATAATACCTGACGTGAAAACGTTACTCGTGGATGGGGCTACAGCGCTACTAGAAAGACAGTCGAACCCGGGGCATTTCTCCGTCTGAATGTGGTGCACTTTAGCTAAATGTTTAGACCAGGGGTTGGCAACCCTCGGGGTCCGCATGCGGCCCTTTAAGCCCTCTGCTCGTCTGGCTCCCTTGAGTTTAGACAAAAATAAGAAGGAAATAAAATAAAAGTATTTGTAGGACTATTTATATTATGTTGCATGGTTGAAAATATTTCATATCTTGTATTTTGAGGTGATACTGTGACACATAAATAAAAAACAAAACGGTTTTAATTAGATCAACTAAAATATGCGTCACATCCTGTTACGGTCCCGCGCGAGCGCCTTTTCTTGGAGGCGGAAAACAGGATTTAATTCTGTGTGGACAGAGTTATATGCTTTCAAAGCAAACGATGCTGGTTTACCGGTATGTTTGATATGTAGAAAGAAGTTGTCAAAGGTACTGCAGCCTTTACGCATCGAGGAACAACACGGGAGAGGAAGACAGCTGACGATCTTCAGTCATAATTCAATGGGGTATGTAATTTATTTCAGAAAACACTTTTTGTTATATTCCATGGAATGCTCTTAACGTCCCGATAGCAATGAATATATTAAATGCTTTGACAATAAATACATACTCAAATTAATCTCTGGAAGCCGTAGCGCTGTAATAAGCACGACCAATCATTTTAGCCGGCCCGGCTAAAATAACTGGATGGCCTAACTGCCTGTCAGCCTTCGATCTGTGCACAAATGTATCTCGTGGCCTCATTGATGATGCACGTTCGTCTATGTTGGAGGAGGGACTCTGTAAGAAAGTCTGAAGGAAGAGGCATATTTTTCCGGTTGTGTATTTTCAAATTCTAGCGCACTCAAGCTGGTTTCTCCATTCTTACCTACCCTACCTTTAACTCTTTTTAGGGTGCAGCTATATGTTTTATTTATTTCAAAGTGGGCCCATTTAAAAAAAAATGTTCCCTTCAAATGTGCAGAGGACTCCCCAAGTGCTGTGTTTAATTTATTTTAAGGTAGGCCTGTGTATCATTTTGTAATCCTCCTTATAGGAGTTCTTTGTTTCTTATTAGAGGTTAACAGTTTTATATAATGTTATAAATAGCCTAATAAATGCAAAAAAAACTGTAGTTTTTGTCTGACATAACAATAAATACAACTTTATTAGCTATGAAATATGTTTTGCGGCTCCAGACAAAAAAATGTTTTGGAAAAAGGAGCAAAATGGCTCTTTTGGTCAAAAAGGTTCCAGACCCTTGGTTTAGACAAATTGCTCGTGTTACCGCCCTTACATGCTAAACTCTTATTGCACTTTTGGTAACGAGCATTGTACACATCGAGACGGGTAAAGTTTAACCACACACCTCGGAGCGCGTTTTCTCCGCCATGTGTGTGTGTGTGTGTGTGTGTGTGTGTGCGTGTGTGTGTGCGCGCGCGCGCGTGTGTGTGTGTGTGTGTGTGTGTGTGTGTGTGTGTTTGTGTCTGTGTGTGTGTGTGTGTGTTGCTGAATGCAGCAGCTGCGTGTGTGTAAACTGCCCCGCCCCCTCAGGCAGGGGAGAGAGAGATCTCTCGACAGGATTGGAAAGATCGAAAATACTAAAAATAATCATAGACGCATTTTGCTGTCTTATTGCATATTAGAAACGGAGTTGGCAGCACTAAAACTGCAATATAATGTTTGTGTAGCAATAATATACGAGATATTTTGTACATGTCTCATCCAGTACCGACCGATAACGTCGGAGCTTAATGGTACAACGGTCTTTAATAATTCAGTCCCGGGGCCCGTTCAATACCGGGGCTCGGTACTCATCCCTTCACATGACTGGCTCGGCGGCCACAGGTTGTTTATCATTGACAGTCGCACAGTGGGCACACACTGAGAGTATTTTCATATTCAGCAAATGTGTACACGCTTCACTGCAGACCTCAAGAAGAAATAAGACTTTCATTCACTCACAGCAAAACTTACTTTACTTACTAATTTACTCACGGTAAAAAAATGACTCCCTATTCCATTGTCATGAAGGTGGAATCTAACTATATCCAGAATAAGTTTGATTGGATCCAGGCTAGAAACATGTTTATTTCTGCTGCAAAGTTGGGCATTTTAACATGGGGGTCTATGGAAATTGCTCCTTTCTGCATCCATCCCCTGTTGGCCACTAGATGAACTGCAGTTTGTGGCACTTCCTTCTGGGCTTCCCGGCTCTGCGCTATAACGCGCTGATTGGCTGTGGGTGGGCCAGACATGCATGTGGGTGGGCCCAGGCCAACCCGGGCACGTTAAATGAGCCGAATGCGGAATACTTTTTTGAAAACAAATTCGGTACGTAAACGTTCCCGTGTAAATGGGGTCTGAGACAGTCTTTAAACTTCAGTCTGTGTTTGTTTCTGTGCTTAGCACCTAATCATAACACCTAATCATAACATCTGTGTGTTAGCCCATGTGGGTTACCATGGTGACGACGCTATCAAACACCTTGTAGCGGCCAAAATCATATAGAAATAAAACAGATAATTAACTTAAAATAATACAGCCGCTGAGGCACTAGTTAGCGGATTTTACGCAGGGCAATGATCCAGGTCCAGACAAGATTCTCCATTTGTGCAATTTATTCCAATAACAAAAGTACAACGAACAGGTTTTCTATATCCCTTTTCCTTAAGCCTTTCCTATGGCTTTCCTTTTGCTGGCTTGAAACACCCTGGTAAAAAACCATTTGCCTACTAGTGCTCTGGCTCCCACCACCCACCTCTCTTCAATATATACAATTACACCAGGTGCTCTAATCACCCAGTGTCCAAAACATGCCTTCAAAATAAAAGCATAGAAACTACTTTAACTTATGACAAAAACTAAGAATACATATAAATAAATAATATAAACCACAAGAGAATACATTTCAAACTATTAAATAATATAAAGAGATATATAGCTCCAACATTACGGCCCCTAAGTGTGGCCAGTGTAAACACACAATTACTTAAATATATATTAATGGAGCTATACTCTATCTTTATCCTAACCATACAAATAATCATCTATAGTCTTCAGGCAACAGCTTCCTGGAAAAGAAATAGAGAGAAAGAAAAATAGTCTAGAGAAACAGAAAGAATAAATGTTCATGATGCTACGCTGCTTTATCCCGGAGCAGGCGGATCTTCAAACAGGTCTCTCCATGACACTGGTCTTCATTTGGGGCTCACAGAGCTGACCAATCATTGTCCTTCCTTTCCCTCATCCAGGGTCAATGATATGATATTGGATCATAGTAAATGTACAACGGAGAATCTTGTCTGGACCTGGATCATTGTCCTACGTAAGATCTGCTGACTAATGCCTCAGCGGCTGTATTATTTTAAGTTAATTATCTGTTTTATTTCTATATGATTTCGGCCGCTACACACCTGTTTATGTGAGGCCAGAGATCAAAGGTTTCCATGGAGATGTGCTGTAAAAGGAGAGCCTTTCCATTGTTCTAATAAACCTATTACATTTCTAACTATAGTTTAAAAATGGTAGCTGCGTTCGTAAAATGTCAACGCGCGCGCGTGTGTGTGTACCAGTCTGTCTGTGGGCGTGTCTGCTCTGATTCGATGATGTCTCTCAGGTGTGTGGCCCCAATCTGCTCAGCAACACCATGGTAACCAACTGCAGCACTGAGTCCCATTAAGAATGCATTGAGGATTATATCTGACAATTTTGCCACCTGTTCAAAAACTATGGCTCCTATCAAAAAATCGACTAGACCATGAGCATCAGGGAACCCCAATTAACTGATATATAGTTATTTTGGGGGTTTTGTGTAAAATGTGGAGGTGGGAGCAGTTTGTTTAAAGTTTACCTATTTGTGGTCTGAAAAAAGGTCCGGATAAATTTAACATGGGAGTCTATTGGGAGCTAGGTGGACTTTTTGACAAGTTGTTGTCTCTTCATGCCCTCAAGAGGCATTTTGTTTAATATTTTTCAAAATAGGAGAAGTTTTCCTACGTTTTTCATGAAAACTGATGTCCAAGGAGTTTAGGGTTTGGGAATTATGGCAGGTTTAAAAAATTTTTGGGGCGAATTTCAATTACTCCTCCACTCTGTTTTGAGATCAAAGCACTCTAGCCTTAACGAGCTGCACAATACACTCTAATGTTAAAATCTGAATAAGGCCTCTTTTCCAAGCTCCAAACTAAGTTAAATATCTCAAAAAGTGTAAAAGATATCAAAATTCGGACGAATATGTTTTATAGCTGAATGTCTTGTGATCATTTTGAAGTTGGAATGAAGTCTTTAGCTGAAAGTATGTGGAAGGAGTAGCATTTGGCGCACAGTGTAGTTAAACGAGGATTTTAAGGTTCCTCCCATTGAGATCCATTTTTAAAAAAAGAGTTTAAAAAGCTGAATATTTCAAAAAGTTTAAATGTCGTAAACAAGAAAAGTCATTGCACACATGTCCTGAAGAGCTGAACATTTTAATATTTGAATGGTTTCTGTAGCTGAAAGTATGTGGAAGGAGTAGCATTTGGCGCACGGTGTAGTTAAAAGAGGATTTGAAGGATCCTACCATTGAGTTACATTAAAAAAAGAGTTTAAAAAGCTGAATATTTCAAAAGGTATAAAATATTTTGAAAAAGTTGAAAGTTTCCCATCATGTGCTGAAAAGGCTGAATAGTTTGATATTTAAACGGTTTCTGTAGCTGAAAGTATGCTGAAGTTATTGAGAGACAAACTATTGGTTGAAATAATAATAATAAGATTAAAGATTTGAAAAACTATAGTGGAATGCTGTAAACAGCATTCACACTAAATAGAGAGGCAGAGACAGATACATGGGAGAGTGTCTGAGTGTCCTCACTTGCGCTAGTGCAGCTGCAGGAAGTAATGTGGCAATACATAAAAACTCAGAAGTCTTAGTAACTCCAGCTTTAACATGGCTTAGGGGCATTTATTGCAATAACTGTTGCTGCGATCCAACATGCAGTTAATATTCACTTTAAAAACCTTTCTCTAACCTTATGCAAGTCCCAACAGAAGTATGCCGGAGACACTTCAGAAAGGAGCAGGCAAAATGAGAGTCAGTGTCCTGTATCTGTGTGATGTTGGTTTCATCTGTGCCTCTTAAAGACACCAGCAGCAGGTCTACGTGTATTAACTAAGAGAAGTAAACATGAACACAGATTATAAATGAGCATTTTGCCCAAAAAGTCACCAAAGTAAATATTAAACCAATGTTGCAGAAGCCAGATATTTTCTCTGACAGTGAAATCACATATTTCAGAAAACAAATCAGTAGAATATTTATTTAGTTAAAGAAAAATGTGTTTTATTGGTCATTCTCAGCATTTCTCAGTCTTTATCTTATTTAGTCAACAGCGTTTTTAAATCAAAACCAAAAAACGTCAACATGTTATGTTAATATTGTCTGCTGCCACTGTAGACCTGATAAGGAAAACATATATATAGTAATTTGTCTCCCCTTATTGATACTACAATTAAGGAAAAATGTGGGTAAAATGTAAAACTACATTTGAGTCTTTTCATGTCAACATTATGGCAGATTAACACTGTCACCGTTTTTACTGACATTGTTACGGTGTGTGTAGGAACGTATCACTAGGCCACCAGGGTCGGTGGAGGGGGTCAGGAGGACGGGACTGAGCTGACCGCCCAGGGGCACAGCAGAGGACCAGGAAGGGATCTCGGGCGGACGGCCCGGGGGCAAGGCAGAGTTCAAAAAGGGGAACTCGGGCGGACGGCCCGGGGGCAAGGCAGAGTTCAAAAAGGGGAACTCGGGCGGACGGCCCGGGGGGAAGGCAGAGTTCAAAAAGGGGGATTCGGGCGGACGGCCCGGGGGCAAGGCAGAGTCTAAGGTGGGGGACTCGGGCAGCCGAGCATGAGGGCGAAGGCAGCGGCAGGAAGAGTCAGGGGACCGGGCTCGAGGGCGAAGACCGCGGCAGGAAGAGTCAGGGGGCCGGGATCAAGGGCGAAGACCGTGGCTCACAGAGGGCCAGGATCGAGGGCGAAGACTGCGACTCTCAGGAGGCCGGGCTCGAGGGTGAAGACTGCGGCTCACAGAGGGCCGGGATCGAGGGCGAAGACTGCGGCTCTCAGGGAGCCGGGATTGAGGGCGAAGACCAAACAGCTCCAGAGGCCGAGCAGAGCCTGGTGTCGGCCGAACAGGAACCGGAGCCGGTGGGATAGGCCTCGGCAGGATCCCCCACGGAAGAGGACCAGGTGTTGGTAGGAACCCCGGCGAGACAGATGATGGCGGGGCCTCCAATGGCACGGGACATAGAGTTGGCAGGACCCCCGGTAGAAGAGTAGTCGGCGGGACCTCCAACGGACAGGACAAGGGATTGGCAGGACCCCCGGCAGAAGAGTAGACGGCTGGACCCCCAACGGAACCTCCAATGGCACGGGACATAGAGTTGGCAGGACCCCCGGTAGAAGAGTAGTCGGTGGGACCCCCAACGGGACACGAAACAGGGTTGGCAGGACCCCCGGCAGGAGAGTAGTCGGCAGGACCCCCAACGGGAAAGGACATAGGGTTGGCAGGACCCCCGGCAGGAGAGTAGACGACGGGACTTCCAACGGGACAGGACATAGGGTTGGCAGGACACCTGGCAGAGGAGTAGACGGCGGGACCCCCAACGGGACAGGACATGGGATTGGCAGGACCCCCGGCAGGAGAGTAGTCGGCGGGACCTCCAATGGGACAGGACACGGAGCCGGCAGGACCCCCAGCGGAACCTCCATCGGCACAGGACATTGGGTTGGCAGGACCCCCGGTAGAAGAGTAGTCGGCGGGACCGCCAACGGAACAGGACATAGGTCTGGCAGGACCCCCGGCAGGAGAGTAGTCGGTGGGACCTCCAACGGCACAGGACATAGGGTTGGAAGGACCGCCAGCGGAACCGCCAACGGCACAGGACATGGGACTTGAGTGGAGACTTGAGAGGAAACTTGAGAGTTGACTTGAGAGATGACTTGAGAGGGATCTTGAGAGGGAACTTGAACGGAGACTTGAGAGGGGACTTGAGAAGGGACTCGAGAGGCGACTCGAGAGAGGGCTTGAGAGGGACCTCGAGAGAGGACTTGAGAAGGGACTCGAGAGGCGACTCGAGAGAGGGCTTGAGAGGGACCTCGAGAGGTGACTTGAGAGTTGACTTGAGAGGGATCTCGAGAGGGAACTTGAACGGGAACTCGAGAGGAGACTTGAGAGGGGACTTGAGAGGAGACTCGAGAGGGAACTCAAGAGGAGACTTGAGAGGGGACTCGAGAGGAGACTTGAGAGAGGACTCGAGAAGAGACTTGAGAGGGGACCAGAGAGGGAGCTTGAGAGGGAACTCGAGAGGGAACTCGAGAGGATACTTGAGAGGTGACTTGAGAGGTGACTTGAGAAGTGTCTTGAAAGGGGACTCGAGAGGTAGCTCGAGAGGAGACTCGAGAGGTAGCTCAAGAGGAGACTTGAGAGGGAACTGGAGAGGGGCCTTGAGAGGGAACTTGAGAGAGGACTTGAGAGGTGATTTGAGAGGTGACTTGAAAGGTGACTCGAGAGGTGACTTGAGAGGTGACTCGAGAGGGCTCTCGAGAGGTGACTTGAGAGGGAACTCGAAAGGAGACTTGAGAGGTGACTTGAGAGGGAACTCAAGAGGGGACTTGAGAAGGAACTTGAGAGAGGACTTGAGAGGGGACTTAAGAGGGATCTTGTTTCGGCCGGTATGCTGACAGGAAACGGGGAGCTGGCGTCGGGCGGACAGCCAACAGGAGACAAGGTGCTGGAGTCGGCCGGTACACCGACAGAACACGGGGAGCTGGCGTCAGACGGACAGCCAACAGGAGACGAGGTGCTGGAGTCGGCTGGCACGCCGATAGGACACGGGGAGCTGGCTTCGGCCGGAGACGAGGGGCTGGAGTCGAAACCATGGCTGCTGGGGCCAGGACTGAGGCTGGAACCATAGCTGCTGGGGCCAGAACTGGGGCCGGAACCATGGCTGCTGGGGCCAGAACTGGGGCTGGAACCATGGCTGCTGGGGCTAGAAATGAGGCCGGAACCATGGCTGCGTGGGCCGGTTCTGTAGCCAGAACCATGGCTGCTGGGGCTCGGGCTGCTAGCCTGGCCTTGCGACTCCTTCTCTTAGCAGCCGCCTGAATACTCCTTGGACCTCCATAAGCCAGACGAGTTCCGGAATACGACTCCTGGACAGGAGCAGGAACTGGGGCAGAAGCACGAGTTGACTTCAGACGGAACCCACCGAGGCGTACGGTGCCATGTTGGGAATTCGGAGACAGGGAGTTAGCATCCCTGGGGCTAGCAGGCCGGGAATCACATGTTGAAAGGAGGTCCAAAATCCAGTCAGGTAAGAACTCAACAAAACATGGTTTCTCTGCTGCCAACCGGTGCGCCTCTACCAGAGCGGCCCTCTTCTGCCGAACACTGGACGCTCCCTTCCACCAATCGAAGCAGATAGCCAGATAGAAGGTAAAATGCTGTAATTCTACCTCCCATGGATCATCTGCTGGGTCCATTTGTTGGGCGGTTCGTAATGTTACGGTGTGTGTAGGAAGCAGGACCCAAAAGCAGATTAAAGGGACAAAAATAACTCCTTTATTTCAAGGCTAAACTATTTAACAAAGACTGAACAGAACACTCACTCACTTCGTAGGCTAAATAAGATGTGTTTCTACTTCCAGCTGTATGTAACAAGGTGAAGAGCTCAGCTTCCAGACAGTGTTAAATGTATGCATGTGTGTGTGTGTGTGTGTGTGTGTGTGTGTGTGTGTGTGTGTGTGTGTGTGTGTGTGTGTGTGTGTGTGTGGGTGTGTGTGGGTGTGTGTGGGTGTGTGTGTGTGTTCCCATCTTCAGAGAGGTTTATTTTTCTCCACAGATCTCTGAGATAAGCCATCCTCCTGCTCTGCTAAATCACTGGAGCTTTTTGTCAGACACCAACAATGTTTTTTCCTCTCATAAGGAAGCAGCCGGCAGCAGGCAGGGAGGATGGAAACGCTCTGAACCAGAGACAACAGATTAAGCTCAGGATTACGTATCGATCCTTTCATGCAAACATGTTTTTTTCTGCTCATATTTCTCCCTGACATGACACAAAAAGAAAAAAGAGATGGAGACAGAAAGAGAGGAATGATTGTACCCATCTGCTAAAGGCTGTCCAATCACCAGCAGAGATCCACAGACAGCTGATAAGGAAGGCTGTAATTGAGATTGACCAATTGGCCGTCTGATGTGTTTAAACTCCAGGACAGCTCAGACAGTGCATTATGATCAGAGCCTGCTTTTTGCTGCAATTCGTAAAAGAGGAAGCTGAAAACATACGGTGTCCCAGCATTTTAGCAAAAAAATTCTAATTGTTAAGGTATGTTTGTTACATTTTGGGTTTTCAATCAGTACAACGGATCTTAAACTGCTAGACAGCTTTCATTCAAAGATGTAGAAAAACCGGTCATGGGCAAAACAACATAGGAGCCAATTTTGGCTAAAAGGTATGTATGCAACCCAGTCTCATGGCATTTCGTGTTCACCAACACGATTTTTAATCTATTGATTCGTGTTCACCAACACGATTTTCCCCTTTTTTTCGTTTTGCACAGAACGATTTTAAAAGCAATGTATTTCTACTGGTAATGTGTTTCGTGCCTGCAGCACGTCTTTTTCTCCGGTCGGGTACGACGGTCGGGTCGTGGAAGACCGGAAGCTGTGTGGTTCATAAAAACATGTTCTTACTCAATATCAAGCCACAATTATTGCTTTTATTTTAAATCGTATCATTTCGGACTTTTGTTGCCGTCTGTGAGGAAAATAAATGGGGCTCAGAGCCTCAGAATACTGAAATTTGTATTTTTTAAATCTTTTTTTCTTCTAATTTGTTATTCTTTTCAAAATAACACACTGTTATTTACTCACCAATAACACACAATTATCCTTGCTTTTATTTATTGGTTTAATTCCATAATCTCAGGCTTTTTTGGCGTCCATCAGGAACTGAATTTCAAAATAAAAATAACCGGAAACAGACGTAGGCATTTCGAGCAATTACCCAAGATCCTCAGCTATGGTTTAAGCTCGCCGATTGGATGTTTTAGCCGCAATGTATGCTGGGATTTGGTGTTTATATGATATGAAATCCGGAAATCATTTTAAAAGAATAAAAGAATACTTAATTCCGAGTGTTCTTGCTTTTCTCTTTGAAAGTCATCACATAACGGCATTGTAATACACGGTTCGGCTGCATTACATATTACAGATCTGCCGTAGTTCTTTATTTATAGAGCCCTGGTGAGAAGACCTTTGGAAAAACTGGAAGAAATGCAGCCGAAACTAAATACTTGACGTGGATCATAAATATATCAACAATTAAACAACATCTTCAATTTCTCTCCACACAATACGTCTCCTCGCAGTATCAACACTAATTCGGCTGACTTTTACATTTGATCTAATTCTTAGATAGGTTATATTTACACCATAACGGTGCACAGCTGATATAAAAGGACTTGTAGTTGTTAAAGATATTACTGGTTTTCTTTGAATATAAGAATGTAAACACTGAGTCTGAAATAGTATAGCAATATGCTGTAAAATTATGTGAAAGCATGAATAAAACTACACATCTTCAGTGTCCTACACTAATAATACAAAGTTATTATGGCTGTGTGTACCTTGTGTGCACCGCCTAGTGGTTAAAGCACGTTATTGAATTATTGTTTTTATGTGTTATATTTGATTGAAAAAAGATTAAGAGTACATACTTTCATAGGGGGAAAGTAGAAGGTCAATGATAGACATATAGAATATAAAAAATCAAGAAGATACTATAAGTGATCTCTACAATAAAACAGTTTAGTGCAGGATGTACAAAGATATTAATAGGAGGAGGTGCAAAACAGAAAAACGAATTAACCTTTATTTAAACATTAAATAATACTTTAGATTAAGGTCTTCTTTTAAATAAGAAAAAAGCTTTGGGGGTATCTATCTACAGATAAATATTAAGCCTGACAAAGTACTTAACGTCTAATATATTGCTTTCCTGCAATTTTAACTATGTTGAAGCACTTATTTTAACTGATATTGTACATATGAATTATACTCTTATGTATGTAGATAGTATAAGAAATTTGCAGAATATGACAGTTTAATGGTGGAGGTATAACATATTGATAGATGTCTTGTAATACGCTGTTGACGAACCTGTGACCCAAGATTTTCATTCATTGCATACACCGTAGTTGTGTATATGATATGTCAATAAACCTTTGGAAATCTTGAAAGGGATGTGCAAAATAGCCATTATACAGTCTTTAATTAACTATTAGTAGAGAAAAACCTCTGAATTGTAGAATTACAAAGTAACAATGAGCTGTCATGTGGGTATATATTAATGCTGCGCATTATGGACACAAGCGATTTTCACCCATTTATTAATTATATGTTTTACATTTGATAACACCAATGTGTTTAATACTGGCAACTTCTAATTGTGGGAAAAACGAAAACGTTCAGTAGAGACGTCCCATAAAACATTTTGCGAAACACAATAGCCAGCATGTGTAGTTCTGGGGGGGCGTTCGATTCCAGTTTTGGATAGTCTGGCATGGTTTCGTTCCATTTCAAACAGCTGTTTGACGCTCGGCGTAACCTTGGCGCACTGCCACTCCAACATCCAATCCCAGAGCTTGAAGATTAATCATGGGGACTGTAGTCCTAAACGATAGCTGGGGATTATGGGTAGTGTAGTGTCTTCGGCCATCCTAAACTCCTAGAGGCCTACGTCTGTTTCCGGTTATTTTTATTTTGAAATTCAGTTCCTGACGGATGCCAAAAGAACCCGAGATTATGGAATTAAACCAATAAATAAAAGCAAGGATAATTGTGTTGTTATTGGTGAGTAAATAACAGTGTGTTATTTTGAAAAGAATAACAGATTCGAAGGAATGTTTTTTAAAAAAAATACAGATTTCAGTATTCTGAGGCTCTGAGCCCCATTTATTTTCCTCACAGACGGCAACAAAAGTCCGAAATGATACGATTTAAAATAAAAGCAATAATTGTGGCTTGATATTGAGTAAGAACATGTTTTTATGAACCACACAGCTTCCGGTCTTCCACGACCCGACCGGAGAAAAAGACGTGCTGCAGGCACGAAACACATTACCAGTAGAAATACATTGCTTTTAAAATCGTGCTGTGCAACACGAAAAAAGGGGGAAATCGTGTTGGTGAACACTAATCAATAGATTAAAAATCGTGTTGGTGAACACGAAATGCCATGAGACTGGGTTGGTATATAACCTTTCAACATTGAGTCTCAATCAAATCAATCATCTATCAATCAATGCTCACTTACCAACAATGTGCAAAGCTGGTTTGTGTTTGTCATGGAAGGCATTCTGTACAATGTAGTTTTGACTACTTGTACGAACGTAAACTCCTCAAACATAGAGGCTTTAACAACCAAAATGCTACATCGATCTAGGATCAACTCTTGTCTTAAATATGTACTGGCACTGTTGCAAAAGCAAGGAAGCTGATAAACATTAGAGTTAATAATGAAGAACTTTACAGAAAATGCGAAAATATTTTTAGGGAAAGTCTCAGTTTTTCAGTTTTGTTTGATCAATCTAACTTCAACCTCAAGTTTTGCTAACTCGTTGGCAACTAGAGATAACAGACTGCTAACATTAGTCTCATGGCTGTGATCAATCCGAACATCAAATATTCTGTCATGATGCATAATATACTTTTCTTCTTGCTGCCCAACATTTGTGTAAGCTGTA
The DNA here is from genome assembly GCF_949606895.1 of Notothenia rossii. Classification (NCBI taxonomy): domain Eukaryota; kingdom Metazoa; phylum Chordata; class Actinopteri; order Perciformes; family Nototheniidae; genus Notothenia; species Notothenia rossii. The sequence goes on from NC_136906.1 coordinate 26,117,862, forward strand.
AGCATAGTAGAGCCTTGATATTTCCCCGTCTTGTCTCTTTATGCTAAGCTAGGCTAATTGGCTGTTTGCTCCAGCTACACATTTAAAAGCAGATGTTAGAGCGGCATTTCACAAAATGTATGTAAACACATTTTCCAATCAGAATACCATCTTCATACTAACTTATTAGCCATTTATTTTCATGTAACCATGCTGGTTATGGATCAGAATAATTGTCTCGAGAGAACTTCTAGTTGAAGGCAGAAAAAAATAGCTGTCTGCTGTTTTAACCTGCCAGCTTTAGGAGCGTTTTCCTCGTCAAACAGCAGAGAGGGGAACACAGACAGACTGAATAAAACATTGACTCACTGTGTGCTCTCCACCTACACCCTGTTTTCCAGAGTTGCAGATTTATGGTGCATCTCCTCCTTTTTACATCCCCTTGACACTTTCATTACAAAGTAAAATATCACTGAAATTGGACATTTCCCACTCCTGGAGATCGGGTGAGCGAGACGGACAGGTGAGCTTTTCAATAACAAGGTGCCTTCCACGCCTGACTAATCCTGACATATGACAGAGGGGCTCTAAGAAAAGAAGCCTGGCCCGACTTTACGGCGAGGTCCCCAGCGAGAGCTCGGAATCTGAATTGGACGAAACCCCCAGGCGTTAATGGACCTTGTGAATTTCAATCGAAGCTCAAAGCATTAAGAGTGGGCTGAGACTTTCTCAAGTTGGATTTCTCTTGAATACTGCGGAGACTCACAGAAACTTTAACACCAAACACATGTTTCTAGACAATTATACAACATTTATAATCTGTGAGGGACTTTGAGGAGATCAGGATTGAAAAATATATTAAAAAGTTATAATATTAGGAATCAGAAATTCACAAGAAGTTAAACATAATTGGAAGATAAAGTTGTGGTAAGAACAGTAAAACGTATTTTGCATTATAGATTTAGCTTTCCAGAATTAGTTTATAAAGTAGTTAAAATACAGTCCACCTTTACCAATTGCGACATTATATATTAATGTATGCATCAATGATAATAACCTTCATCCAAGGATGTAATGTTTTCAGGTTAATTTCTCAACTGGATTATGGAAAACTACTGGAGTGGATCTGAATGATGGGGTGGATACACAAAAAATTGTTCACCTATGGTAACACCTCGGCGTCAACCTCGCAAGCTAATACTCATCTCATGTCAGTTGTCTTTCTGCTTGAGGCTGATCTCAATATCTTTTGTTAATACCTCTCTTGCGGTTGAGCGATTTGTTGTTTTTATTGATTCCATGATGGCAGCTTTTTTTCCCCTCCAATAACTTTTTTTAAGGCTGCTAAAGACATACCTGCTTGGTCAGGCCTTTTTATAACTGCATCAGAGCTTCATTCTTGCTTTTAGACTTGCACTTTTAACAAGCCTATGCCTCTTTGTTTAATGCCCTTGTTATGAACTTTTGGGGATGGGCTTCAAGGCTTCAGCAGTATTCAATCAATATCTGAAGCTTTTTTAGGGAGGCTGATTGAGGGCTTCTCGATGAAGATGGATGGCATAGTGCTGCAAAATGTGTCCTTCAGTTCAAATCAATAATCAAACAGTTATTCAATATCAAAAAAATCTACATCTCCCAAAAGGTCAAACGTATTTCATGCATGTATGTAATCCTGATTGGACAAACAAATAACCAAATTCTTAAATATTCAAATAGATATGCACTTATAAAGTGCTTATGTTAATCCATACCACATTTGTAACATGAACAACTTGTTCTTGACTTTATTGTCAAAATGTTACAACTTATTTTTTTGAAATTCTGACTTCCAAATTGAAAATGTCAAGGTCACTCATGAAGATGTCAGGTGTCTCTGCAGATCTTTGGGAATAAAAAGAGAGCAGAGGGACGACCTGTCTGACTTCCTGTTTCTGCATCTGTCACTTTCTCTGCTTCCTTCACATCTGCCCTCCAGCCATCACATCTGCGTCCATCCATCACATCTGCCTCCACTATAATGGCCTTCTCTCTGTGTGCACCAAGTGGAGACAGCTGATTTACAGTTTTAGCCTCACTGTCCGAGCTCAGATCACATTTTATTTAAAACATCCCTGCTGTGGAACAACAAGTTAGACAGATTGACAATCATGGTCCGCCGTTGACAAATAACTTGTAATGAAGTATCTGTATCCCAACGTCACCACTGACGTTTTAGCTTTTATCTGACTCAGCTGTTTAAATGCTGCCGTAATCAAAACAAACGTCACACTGTCTCTTTGCGTTGTCCATCATCTCTGAGAAGTTGACATACTCTGCTTTAATATCACATAGTTTTATACTGCTGTGTATCCATCTATCCTTCCATCCATGACTGATGAATTCCTGCTGTCATTCATCTCTTCTGTCATTTCCCGTCTTCTCCTCACAATTGGCTCTATTTGTCTCCTTCATTAAAAACCACCATATCTAAAAAAGCCTTTTTATGAGAGGTGGATTGTTTTACTGTCGCTTAAAGATGCTTCTTGGACTATAATAACCATCATATCAAATTAAATTGGAATGTAAGCAATTGTAAATAAACTCTCTGGTAACATATCAATTACGAGTTTGTCATTTGATCTTGCTCTTAAACAGTGAATAATGCTCATTTGTATCCTTTTTGACCCTCCAAGCAACCAGCAATCTAAAGAAACTATGGAAACGAAGGACAAGGATACTTTGATTTTGAAGCCATCCAGACAAACTATCAATGGAAAAACATAGAAGAGTAGGAAGAAGAGGAAGACATGGGGAATGTGGGAGAAAATAAATGGACACATTGCTGGTTTTACAGATGTAGCACTGAATTTCGGACTCCAGCTTACAGCTTCCTGCCTACGGCCTGCCAAAGGGTTATGGCTAGAAAGGATCCGTCTAGTGTAAAACTCTCGCGAGAGTTTGCAAATCACGTGGCTGAATGTTTACGTTTGGCAGGCAGCCTTTCAGTTACGATCGTCAACATCAGTGGGCCACAGCAAATGATCGTGAGAAGCTAAACTATCTATTAATTATGTCAATATCAGGGAGTGTGATTGTTGAAATAGGGTGTTAGCGGTCTTGCTGTTCAAAGAAGAATGACAACACTGTAGATCACCAACACTATGGTTTATTTTTTATTCAGGGCAAGTCAACGTTGTCGCAGTAAAAGTCCCAAGATAGCTCCTGGTGCAATCAAATGTTCCCTTTCAGTGTTTTACTATTATCCTGCTGCATTAATGTGTATGTTGCATCATGTTACTGCTGTAGATGTGTTTCCGAGCCGCTTCAACGAGATTTACAACGGGAACGTGACGTCATATTTACACAAGACAGATCCTTTCTAGCCATAACCCTGCCAAAGACCAGTATAGAGGAATGTTAAGCCCTCCCACTATTTTCCAAGAGGGCGTTGCCAGATTTTCAATTTTCAGGTTTTAACCAGGAGATGGCGCTTCATTCACAAATACAGAAAGACAAGTTTCATGGACTTTCAGTTGTGTTTTGAAGAGCATTTGAACACATCAATATTTTAGATCAACTAAAGTATATCTAATCTTGTAATTCAATAATATATAGTCTTTATATATTAAATAATCATAATTATAATGTAAATGTTTACATTACACTTCTTTATTTGTTATGCTCATACTTTAACCTTTACAATCATTTGCTTTAATATGCAGTATATTTTTGTGTTTGCTTCCCCCTGCTCCCTTTCGGACACATACTGTATGATTTATTATTATTATTAATATGAAGATATTATTAAGATAAGATAAGATGTTACTTTATTGATTGAACATTTTAGTTTAGAATGTGCTGTCCCACGGTAATTCAGAAGGCTCACAGGTCACATTCCGACCATTATTTAAAACAATAGGTGCTTTCACACCTTCTACAGTTTGATTTGTATAGAGGGAGCTCTGTCAGTTTTCGAATTACCCATTTGCTTTCGGGGAGCCCTATTTTTCAGAGCACATCCTGCTACTAAATATGTCACACGCATGCTCTGTTGACTGGCGCAGCAGCGCGGATGCGATCAATTGCTATAAAAACACTCTTCTACTAATACAGACGGTGTCACTATGCCGGCGGATGTGGCCGTTGTTGAAGCCTCTTCAGGCTCCGCATCGGCAGGCCTCTCCCTCGGTGTGGAGCTGTCAAACTCGACCCTAACCCCGCTTACAGCCGGCCAACTAAAAGTTGTTTTCCGTTCACGTTGTCATTTTTAGACTCCTTCGCTTCTTTGCTTGTGAATCCAAAAGCTGTGACGCTTGGCTGTTTTCGTTTTGCCATATTTTTTTATTACACAGCCAGAGTTAAAAAAATATCAATTTGAACATTTCAAATACCGCGCCGGCATCACCGCCATAACCATAGCAACGTAAGTAAGAATGCAGCGCCGCCACATACAGATGGCAACACCCAGACATATTCACAAATATAAAACAAATATTCATAAACTGTAATGAACAATAACTATTATTTATTTCAAGAACTGTTATTTACAGAAACTCAACATTTCTAATCTGTGTTACACAAATATGCACGATTGTTTTGGGCTCCCCCTATTTATCTCAAAGTCAGCCTTCAGGGGAGCTCCCTCCCTCTTCGGGGGAGCCAAGCTCCTCCTAGCTCCCCCCCATTTCGAACAGTGTCTGTGGCTGAATGGCCAGCGATTAGGTGCGGCGCATTTGTCATAGGTGATCAGAGCTAACTGCCTGCCGTCAGATTTCATTTAAAAAACAGATCTGATTTTAAGACTATTTCTGCGCTCATAAAGAATGATAAGAATAAGAATAATGCGTATTGAACTGGTTTCATTAATTAGTGAGTTTATTTAATACTAGAACCGCCAATCGGGTCAATTTGTGTGATGTGTGTGTGCAATGTAACTTTTTTTCAATAAAATATTAAAGTCTCCCAGTCCCTGACTTTTCCCGAAAGTGTGTTATGTAGCACCCTATGTTGTTAAAAATTGCATTCTAATAGCGGGATTTGACAGGTTTAGGTAGGCCTATAGAAAAACCTCTGGCGGTTCTAGTGTTAAGGTAATTAGGTACAGTAGAAGCCCTTTTTTATCAGTAACGAATTTAGAACATAAAAGTCAACTAACTGAGGGTCACTTGCAATGACAGTGTTGTGTCTAACTGTAAGCTTGTCACTCAGAGTAACCTACCGTTAATTTAGCTGCTGGAGAAGAAAGATCAAGGGGGGAGGGGGGGAGAGAGCTGTGGTTGATGGGCCATTAGTTGTGTAAATACACAGGTGAGAGCTGCCGTTTCATTCAGACTGTTTAAAAAACTGTAACAACGGACTATTTTTCTTAGCGGATGCATGTCAATTTAAATCAATACATACAACTATTTTTTAAATCAATAAAATACATTTTCTAAATCCATAAAAGCATTTCAATTAATATTGGGAGTTATGTCGTTACTTTGTTGAGAATTTGGCCGTGTAATAAGCGGGATAATTTGCAACGACTTGTTCCTTATGGGGAAAATAACACCCGTCATGTGTGTGTAGAGGTGTGTGTGGTTAAAACACTTTCATGAAGTGAAGGAATTTCCTTCTATAAAACAGCTGTGGGCAGCAGTGAGTGTCACGGACATGAATTCATAGATCAAGGCAGACTGGTGCACACACTCTCCTGTCCTGCCAGGCGACACACCCGTTCTAAGCCGTGTCCCTCACTCCTCACATCCCAAGCATCCCCACAAGTGTATTATGTTGTTACATCGTTTCAGATGTTATGTTTCAGTTGTGCTCTGTCTATGTTCAGTGATGCAAACTTGTCACCTTTCGGCGAAATTCGCCTTTTTGAATCCAAAATAAGTCGTTTGTGTGATTCATGTAGATCTGCAATACAAATATTTTTGGGGTATGGGGGGGGGCTGGGACCCGGAGTAATCTGCGGCCGTGAGCTGTTATATGCCATCATGACACGCATGGTGTTCTTTTTTTATATATGATAATGAAGTACGAGCTGTGTGCTCGAGTCTTCCTGCCTGTCGGCTCTGCTCATGGATGTATAATAAGGCTCTGCTGCTCCGAGATGATGGTCTAGCTTCAGCAGCTACATTACCTACGGGTGCGTTCGTTAATATTAACTGTGCGTCCGGAGTCATTGTGGCACAGACTGGACCGCTGGTGAACAGCTGTTAGAACGGGCTGTTCAGGTGTTCAGAGCAGAGCTCCCTGTCGGAGCGGCAGAGCGTGATGTGAACTGAAAAGTTTTTCTGTGGCAATATTATTTAAGGAATCGTTGAGCTAGCTAGCTAGCATACATTGTCACTATCTGCTAACGTTAGCTTTAGCCTTCTATTTCTAATAGTTTTTTTCATAGGCTATAAACAGAGGTGGTATAAGTATATATATTGTACTTGAGTAAAAGTAGAAGTACTCAGATCTTGTACTTGAGTAAAAGTAGAAGTACTCAGGTCTTGTACTTGAGTAAAAGTAGAAGTACTCAGATCTTGTACTTGAGTAAAAGTAGAAGCACACAGATCTTGTACTAGAGTAAAAGTAGAAGTACTCAAATTTTGTACTTGAGTAAAAGTAGAAGCACACAGATCTTGTACTAGAGTAAAAGTAGAAGTACTCAAATCTTGTACTTGAGTAAAAGTAGAAGCACTCAGGTCTTGTACTTGAGTAAAAGTAGAAGCACACAGATCTTGTACTAGAGTAAAAGTAGAAGTACTCAGGTCTTGTACTTGAGTAAAAGTAGAAGTACTCAGATCTTGTACTTGACTAAAAGTAATAGTCCCAGAGTTTAGGAATACTCTGTTACAGTAAAAGTCCTGCATTCAAAATGTTCCTCAAGTAAAAGTAGAAAAGTATTATCATCAAAATATAGTGAAAGTAGCGACAGTAAAAGTAGTCATTGTGCAGATTGGTCCATTTCAGAATAATAGATATATGTTTTATAATGATTGATCATGAAAGTGTTCTCAAAGCTGCTAAAGGTGCAGCTAGTTTGAATGACTTTGTATACTGCAGGGTAGCTTGTGGATTTACTCCAGGTGGAACTAAAGTCTGATTTAACACTTGATTATATTTCACTTAACTAATCCAGATCTGTGAAGTAACTAAAGGTATTAAATACATGTAGTGGAGTCAAAGTACACTATGTACCTCTGAACTGTAGTGGAGTAGAAGAACAAAGTAGCAAAACATTGAAATACTTAAATAAAGTACAAGTATCTCAAAATTGTGCCCAAGTATAGTACTTGTTGAGTTTATGAACTTAGTTACTTTACACCATGTGGCTATAAAGATAAAAAGACTTAAGCCTTGCACAGAGGCATGAAAATACATTTTCAAAATGCTCAACAGTGCTGCCAAAATTATAAACTGACTGCTCCACAATTTAAAATAAATGCTTTTATATATTTTCATTAGATGTGACTCTTTGGCGTTTCTGTTATTATTAACACTGCTGCTTTAGTTGTTCTGACTGCTAAAATCCTCTGTCATTCCGTGGGGTGGGGGAGCCGGGGGCTCGGATCCTTGTCACCTTTTTCATACCTGATGAGTTTGCATCCCTGTATGTTAAAAAGCCTCAGTCACCTTAATTCATGTAATAAAAACATCTCAGGTCAGTAACACTCAAAGCTAAATGTGCAATACCATGTTCAGCTATGTTACTATTTATAATGTTATTGTTGTTACATCAGAAGATGTACATATTTAAATGATTTCTTAACTTACAGTAGGCTATTTTTTACAATGTGTGTTGGAAGGATTTATTAAATTACAATGAATATTGTCATTGTTGAAGGCTTTTAGAGAAGGGTGAACTATAAGCCTGAATTACATAAAATGTTATACCTAAAAACATAAAAGCCACAATAAATAAGTCACAATTATTGTAGTTATTTTTACCTCCCGTATTGCTTTCAACCCACCAGCTTTTATGGTGTTGTTACGTCACTAACTGTAAGCTTGTCACATACAGTCTATGGTCACTCAGAGTAACCTACTGTTAATTTAGCTGCTGGAGAAGAAAGATCAGGGGGGGAGGGGGGGAGAGAGCTGTGGTTGATGGGCCATTAGTTGTGTAAATACACAGCTGAGAGCTGCCGTTTCATTCAGACTGTTTAAAAAACGGTAACAACGGACTATTTTTCTTAGCGGATGCATGTGAATTTAAATCAATACATACAACTATTTTTTAAATCAATAAAAACATTTTCTAAATCCATAAAAGCTGTCACAGAAAGTGCTAGTGGACAGGGCCGCCCCGGGCCAACTAAACAACGACATTGTGAGATGGATGAGGCCCCCAACCGACAGGAGTGAAACATTTTTTTTTGGAAACAAAGTTGTCACAATCTATCTGTGTTGTGTTTTTTCTTGTCTAGATCTGTCTTTGGTTTTCTGTCTGCATTGTGTTTTGTCTTGTTTAGATCTTTCCTTGGTTTCCTGTCTGTGTGTGTTCCCTCCTACCTGTTCCTACCTACCTGTTTACTTGATTGTGTTCACCTGGTGTTCACCTGCCCCTGTGTTTTCTCCTCCCTCCTCACCTGTCTCTTGTTTCGTTGATTAGTCTTGTGTGTATTTAAGTTCTGTTTTTGCTGTCTGTCATTGTTGGTTTCTCGTTTGTCTGTGACTGTGTTCACCGGGGAGTGTTCTGATTTTTTACGTTTAGCCTTGAAATAAAGGATTTTTCAGTGTTATCTGCATTTGGGTCCGGCTTGCTTCACTAACCGTAACAGAACGAACCAACCAAAGATGGACCCAGCAGACAGCCTGTACAAGGTGACGTACAATTTGATGCTTTAGAAATGACTGTCGATATGCCTCCAGTAGTGAAGAGAGGCAGTCTATAATCTCAACGGCACGCCAATAAGTAACCTCAAGGCCCTGGTTAAGGGAGTTACTACCCGAGTGGGTGGAGGACTTTTTTGGTAGCTTTGAGGTCAAACCTGTTCTATATCGTATAAGGCTTCGCCCTCTAAGGCTATCGCTATTGGGTAATCCCTCCTGCACGTGTGCAGCACTGACAGATTTAATCCACGCCCACCTATGACGTGGGCCCCACCTCCGGGCTCACTTCCGTATAAATAGGAAGTAGGCCCTACTATCTACTCCCACTTTTCTTCAGCACTCCGTTGCAGAAGCATTGTCAGGCAAAAACAGTTCTGTTAAGAGCTACTTACCGTAACACAAGCATTCCTCCTAAAAAGCTTCTGTTTTCCGGTAAAATGGAGACTGGACAGGAAAGTCAAGGCTGTGTCAGGGATTGCCTCGTATGCGGAACGGGCTACATTATGAGTTTTGACAGGCACTCACAGTGTGAGTCCTGCCTGGGATTAGAGCATGCGAACGCTGCTCTCAATCCCGGGGTGTCTTGCTCGCATTGTGCCCGTCTCCCGCTGGCCCTCAGACAGCAGAGAGCGGACGCTCTCGCTGCTGCGGCCGCCGAGGACGATTGGCACGTCCAGGAGGAGTACTCCGGGGACAAAGCCCTTGATTTCCTGGATCCGAGTGGAGGGCACGAGTCGGACGACTACGTCCCCTCCATTCAGGGATCACCGGGTGATTCCCCCATCATCTCTCCCCTCCGGACGGAGGAGACAGGTATGGGGCCCGGTGCAGGGCCGGTGTACGTCCCAGTGATCCCTATCTCCGGCGCCACGGCGTTACCATCGATCGGTGGGATCCTCCTAGAACTTCCGGAGATTATATCTAAGGCGGCCGCCTGGAGAAATCTCCCTGTTCCCCTAGCTCAGGAGAGCTCACCGCCGGATGATATGTCCGGGGTGTTCTCCCGGGTGCACAGGGTTAGGGAATGTTCCGGTATTTGGACAAAATTAACATGGGATCACTCCGGTCAATGTACGTACTTCGTCTCACTGGAATATTAATGGCCAGATTGAATACAACATCGACCCAAATTCTCCGGTCAATGACAGGAGAGTTTTGAAAGTGACAAAACACTGTTCCACACATTTAAAAACACTTAATCAATGTTTACCCAGGATCCATGCACCTTTCCTGGCTTGTAAAATGTGGTGATGCGCCCTGGAGGTAGCGGGCAGGCTCTGTGCGTGGTGCTGAACCCCAGCCTGTCTATGTGGAATACAAAAACAAACAAAGACAAACACCTTTAAGGTCACCAGGGTCGTGAGGTTCTGGTTCTGGCGGTGTGCATGGAGGGGTTTAGTCCGAGTGAGGAGTGCTCGAGCGTGGGAGGATGTGTAAGGCAGAGGAGGGGAACAAAAAAAAACAAATACAAATAAGTTAAAGTGTGAACCTCCAGCAGGGCAGGTGCTGCTGCTGATGCTGCTGCTGCTGCTGCTGCTGCTGCTGCTGCTGCTGCTGCTGCTGCTGTGAAGGAGGACGAATATCGATGCTTGTGTTCGGACGGTAAAGCACCGCAAAATCCACCCCCCCTTAAAGGTTACCAGGGGCATGAGATTCTGCAGGGTGTGAACATCTGGGTTTAGTCCGTGGGGGAGTGCTTAAGTCCGGGGGCCCGGGGTCTCACGGTGCACGAGGTTATGGAAGTGCCACTGTTGCCGGAGGTCCTTAGTCCGTCCTTTGGGGCTCTGTCAGGGGCTACAGAGAGGTGGTTTTCCCGGTCCCTCTCCTGGAGGTATGAAATAACCTGAGCTCCATGTGAGGGAGCCGTGCTGGAGCTGCTTAGTCTGTCCTTTGGTGGTCTGTGAGGGGCTAATGAGAGGTGTTTTCCCCGGTCTATTTGATGGAAGTCTGACACGAGCAGAGTGTGCGTGCTTTGAAACTAATCCACCCACACTTAGCATGCTATTTTAGGGTATAAATCGTACCTTGTCACCATGCATGTAGCTGCATTTAAAAAAAGCTTACAGCACCGGGTATTCCCAGGCGGTCTCCCATCCAAGTACTGACCCGGCCCGACCCTGCTTAGCTTCCGAGATCGGACGAGATCGGGCGTGATCAGAGTGGTATGGCCGTAAGCAAAGAGTTTGGAGGCATAGTTGCTTCTTGTAGATTGGCTTCAGAGAGGATATGCGGGTGCCAGGGCCGAGTGTGGGTGCTGAAAGGCGGACTGCCCACCTCCAATGTCGATGCCCAGCAGCTGTGGGCTCTGCAGGGGCCCCCAGGCCTGCCTGTGAGCCACATGTCTCCCCCTCTCCAGCCCCTGGGAGCTGCTCCCCGGGGTCCTGGAGAGGCATTTTCAGGCTCCTCTCTGCACTTGCACTTTCCCCCCCTTACACATGGCTTTTAAATGGATCATTTTGGATGCAAATGGTCCATGGTATCCTTACTCTCTGAAACAATCTGGCTCTTACCACACTGTGAGCAGGGTTTAATCCGATTTTCAGCACTCTTTCCCCCGCATAAACTAGTTTAAATCACCGTGGTCACTATGGTGGGGATTTAGGAATGTACCTGTGTGCGGTGCGGAGCTTCCCTGTGCTTTAAATCCATCGATTTGCCCTTTTTTGGGTTGTATTTTTGACTGTGAAAGCACTGTGCTCCCTGGGACGAGGCGCCCTCCTGTGGGGACACATGAGAACTGCACTCAAATCACTTTGTGCTTTTTAAACAGATTGAAATATTTTTGGGCCACTTTTAAAAACCGCTTTCTGACCTGGAAATCATTTCTAATCATCACCACCGTGATGGAGGGGCTGCAGGAATACTTTCCCCGCCTTGCAAACACTTAATCCTGGGTAAAATAATCGGATTAAAACAGTTTAACGCACTTTTAACACTCGTGTGCCCAGGATTCCTGCTCCTGGATCTCTGCATGTGTGTGTGTGTGTGGTGTTGTGTGTGTGTGTGTGTGTGTGTGTGTGTGCCTGTGAGTCTGAGGCCCTGAGAGCAGCGGCTCGGCCGTTTTCACACTTTTGTCCATCAGTTTGTTAACGAAGTGGACAGAGGCTGTTTTTCGCCCCTAAAAGTGACTTTTAATGGTGTTTTTGGCATTTAAATGATGGGTCTTATCATTCTCCAGGGTCCCCGACACAATGCAACTAGTCTGGAGCTCGCTGGGGTCCCGCAAATGCTTTAATCACACTTTTGTCCATTTGCCTATCAGTTTGTTAACGAAGTGGACAGAGGCTGTTTTTTGCCCCTAAAAGTGACTTTTAATGTTGTTTTTTGTATTTAAATGATGGGTCTTATCGTTCTCCAGGGTCCCGACACAATGCAACTAGTCTGGAGCTCGCTGGGGTCCCGCAAATGCTTTAATCACACTTTTGTCCATTTGCCTATCAGTTTGTTAACGAAGTGGACAGAGGCTGTTTTTCGCCCTAAAAGTGACTTTTAATGGTGGTTTTTGTATTTAAATGATGGGTCTTATCGTTCTCCAGGGTCCCCGACACAATGCAACTAGTCTGGAGCTCGCTGGGGTCCCGCAAATGCTTTAATCACACTTTTGTCCATTTGCCTATCAGTTTGTTAACGAAGTGGACAGAGGCTGTTTTTTGCCCCTAAAAGTGACTTTTAATGTGTTTTTTGTATTTAAATGATGGGTCTTATCATTCTCCAGGGTTCCCGACACAATGCACATAGTCTGGAGCTCGCGGGGGTCCCGCAAATGCTTTAATCACACTTTTGTCCATTTGCCTATCAGTTTGTTAACGAAGTGGACAGAGGCTGTTTTTCGCCCCTAAGAGTGACTTTTAATGGTGTTTTTGGCATTTAAATGATGGGTCTTATCATTCTCCAGGGTCCCCGACACAATGCAACTAGTCTGGAGCTCGCTGGTGTCCCGCAAAATGCTTTATTCACGATTTTGTCCATTTGCCTATCAGTTTGTTAACGAAGTGGACAGAGGCTGTTTTTTGCCCCTAAAAGTGACTTTTAATGGTGTTTTTGGCATTTAAATGATGGGGTCTTATCATTCTCCAGGGTCCCGACACAATGCAACTAGTCTGGAGCTCGCTGGTGTCCCGCAAAATGCTTTAATCACGATTTTGTCCATTTGCCTATCAGTTTGTTAACGAAGTGGACAGAGGCTGTTTTTTGCCTTAAAAGTGACTTTTAATGGTGTTTTTTGTATTTAAATGATGGGTCTTATCGTTCTCCAGGGTCCCCGACACAATGCAACTAGTCTGGAGCTCGCTGGGGTCCCGCAAATGCTTTAATCACACTTTTGTCCATTTGCCTATCAGTTTGTTACGAAGTGGACAGAGGCTGTTTTTCGCCCCTAAAAGTGACTTTTAATGGTGTTTTTTGTATTTAAATGATGGGTCTTATCGTTCTCAGGGTCCCCGACACAATGCAACTAGTCTGGAGCTCGCTGGGGTCCCGCAAATGCTTTAATCACACTTTTGTCCATTTGCCTATCAGTTTGTTAACGAAGTGGACAGAGGCTGTTTTTCGCCCCTAAAAGTGACTTTTAATGGTGTTTTTTGGCATTTAAATGATGGGTCTTATCATTCTCCAGGGTCCCCGACACAATGCAACTAGTCTGGAGCTCGCTGGTGTCCCGCAAAATGCTTTAATCACGATTTTGTCCATTTGCCTATCAGTTGTTAACGAAGTGGACAGAGGCTGTTTTTTGCCCTTAAAAGTGACTTTTAATGGTGTTTTTTGTATTTAAATGATGGGTCTTATCGTTCTCCAGGGTCCCCGACACAATGCAACTAGTCTGGAGCTCGCTGGGGTCCCGCAAATGCTTTAATCACACTTTTGTCCATTTGCCTATCAGTTTGTTAACGAAGTGGACAGAGGCTGTTTTTCGCCCCTAAAAGTGACTTTTAATGGTGTTTTTTGTATTTAAATGATGGGTCTTATCGTTCTCCAGGGTCCCCGACACAATGCAACTAGTCTGGAGCTCGCTGGGGTCCCGCAAAATGCTTTAATCACACTTTTGTCCATTTGCCTATCAGTTTGTTAACGAAGTGGACAGAGGCTGTTTTTCGCCCCTAAAGTGACTTTTAATGGTGTTTTTTGTATTTAAATGATGGGTCTTATCATTGCGGAGGGTCCCCGACACAATGCAACTAGTCTGGAGCTCGCTGGTGTCCCGCAAAATGCTTTAATCACGATTTTGTCCATTTGCCTATCAGTTTGTTAACGAAGTGGACAGAGGCTGTTTTTTGCCCTTAAAAGTGACTTTTAATGGTGTTTTTGGCATTTAAATGATGGGTCTTATCATTCTCCAGGGTCCCCGACACAATGCACATAGTCTGGAGCTCGCGGGGGTCCGCAAATGCTTTAATCACACTTTTGTCCATTTGCCTATCAGTTTGTTAACGAAGTGGACAGAGGCTGTTTTTCGCCCTTAAAAGTGACTTTTAATGGTGTTTTTTGTATTTAAATGATGGGTCTTATCGTTCTCCAGGGTCCCCGACACAATGCAACTAGTCTGGAGCTCGCTGGGGTACCGCAAAATGCTTTAATCACACTTTTGTCCATTTGCCTATCAGTTTGTTAACGAAGTGGACAGAGGCTGTTTTTCGCCCCTAAAAGTGACTTTTAATGGTGTTTTTTGTATTTAAATGATGGGTCTTATCGTTCTCCAGGGTCCCGACACAATGCAACTAGTCTGGAGCTCGCTGGTGTCCCGCAAAATGCTTTAATCACGATTTTGTCCATTTGCCTATCAGTTTGTTAACGAAGTGGACAGAGGCTGTTTTTTGCCCTTAAAAGTGACTTTTAATGGTGTTTTTGTATTTAAATGATGGGTCTTATCGTTCTCCAGGGTCCCCGACACAATGCAACTAGTCTGGAGCTCGCTGGGGTCCCGCAAATGCTTTAATCACACTTTTGTCCATTTGCCTATCAGTTTGTTAACGAAGTGGACAGAGGCTGTTTTTTGCCCTTAAAAGTGACTTTTAATGGTGTTTTTGGTATTTAAATGATGGGTCTTATCATTCTCCAGGGTTCCCGACACAATGCACATAGTCTGGAGCTCGCGGGGGTCCCGCAAATGCTTTAATCACACTTTTGTCCATTTGCCTATCAGTTTGTTAACGAAGTGGACAGAGGCTGTTTTTCGCCCCTAAAAGTGACTTTTAATGGTGTTTTTTGTATTTAAATGATGGGTCTTATCGTTCTCCAGGGTCCCCGACACAATGCAACTAGTCTGGAGCTCGCTGGGGTCCCGCAATGCTTTAATCACACTTTTGTCCATTTGCCTATCAGTTTGTTAACGAAGTGGACAGAGGCTGTTTTTCGCCCCTAAAAGTGACTTTTAATGGTGTTTTTGGCATTTAAATGATGGGTCTTATCATTCTCCAGGGTCACCGACACAATGCAACTAGTCTGGAGCTCGCTGGGGTCCCGCAAATGCTTTAATCACACTTTTGTCCATTTGCCTATCAGTTTGTTAACGAAGTGGACAGAGGCTGTTTTTTGCCCTTAAAAGTGACTTTTAATGGTGTTTTTGGCATTTAAATGATGGGTCTTATCATTGCGGAGGGTCCCTGACACAATGCAACTAGTCTGGAGCTCGCTGGTGTCCCGCAAAATGCTTTAATCACGATTTTGTCCATTTGCCTATCAGTTTGTTAACGAAGTGGACAGAGGCTGTTTTTCGCCCTTAAAAGTGACTTTTAATGGTGTTTTTTGTATTTAAATGATGGGTCTTATCGTTCTCCAGGGTCCCCGACACAATGCAACTAGTCTGGAGCTCGCTGGGGTCCCGCAAATGCTTTAATCACACTTTTGTCCATTTGCCTATCAGTTTGTTAACGAAGTGGACAGAGGCTGTTTTTCGCCCATAAAAGTGACTTTTAATGGTGTTTTTTGTATTTAAATGATGGGTCTTATCGTTCTCCAGGGTCCCCGACACAATGCAACTAGTCTGGAGCTCGCTGGGGTCCCGCAATATGCTTTAATCACACTTTTGTCCATTTGCCTATCAGTTTGTTAACGAAGTGGACAGAGGCTGTTTTTTGCCCTTAAAAGTGACTTTTAATGGTGTTTTTGGCATTTAAATGATGGGTCTTATCATTCTCCAGGGTCCCCGACACAATGCACATAGTCTGGAGCTCGCGGGGGTCCCGCAAATGCTTTAATCACACTTTTGTCCATTTGCCTATCAGTTTGTTAACGAAGTGGACAGAGGCTGTTTTTCGCCCTTAAAAGTGACTTTTAATGGTGTTTTTTGTATTTAAATGATGGGTCTTATCGTTCTCCAGGGTCCCCAACACAATGCAACTAGTCTGGAGCTCGCTGGGGTACCGCAAAATGCTTTAATCACACTTTTGTCCATTTGCCTATCAGTTTGTTAACGAAGTGGACAGAGGCTGTTTTTCGCCCCTAAAAGTGACTTTTAATGGTGTTTTTTGTATTTAAATGATGGGTCTTATCGTTCTCCAGGGTCCCCGACACAATGCAACTAGTCTGGAGCTCGCTGGTGTCCCGCAAAATGCTTTAATCACGATTTTGTCCATTTGCCTATCAGTTTGTTAACGAAGTGGACAGAGGCTGTTTTTTGCCCTTAAAAGTGACTTTTAATGGTGTTTTTTGTATTTAAATGATAGGTCTTATCGTTCTCCAGGGTCCCCGACACAATGCAACTAGTCTGGAGCTCGCTGGGGTCCCGCAAATGCTTTAATCACACTTTTGTCCATTTGCCTATCAGTTTGTTAACGAAGTGGACAGAGGCTGTTTTTTGCCCTTAAAAGTGACTTTTAATGGTGTTTTTTGTATTTAAATGATGGGTCTTATCGTTCTCCAGGGTCCCCGACACAATGCAACTAGTCTGGAGCTCGCTGGGGTCCCGCAAATGCTTTAATCACACTTTGGTCCATTTGCCTATCAGTTTGTTAACGAAGTGGACAGAGGCTGTTTTTTGCCCTTAAAAGTGACTTTTAATGGTGTTTTTGGCATTTAAATGATGGGTCTTATCGTTCTCCAGGGTCCCCGACACAATGCACATAGTCTGGAGCTCGCGGGGGTCCCGCAAATGCTTTAATCACACTTTTGTCCATTTGCCTATCAGTTTGTTAACGAAGTGGACAGAGGCTGTTTTTTGCCCTTAAAAGTGACTTTTAATGGTGTTTTTTGTATTTAAATGATGGGTCTTATCGTTCTCCAGGGTCCCCGACACAATGCACATAGTCAGCACCTCGCGGGGGTCCCGCAAAATGCTTTAATCACACTTTTGTCCATTTGCCTATCAGTTTGTTAACGAAGTGGACAGAGGCTGTTTTTCGCCCCTAAAAGTGACTTTTAATGGTGTTTTTTGTATTTAAATGATGGGTCTTATCGTTCTCCAGGGTCCCCGACACAATGCAACTAGTCTGGAGCTCGCTGGGTCCCGCAAAATGCTTTAATCACACTTTTGTCCATTTGCCTATCAGTTTGTTAACGAAGTGGACAGAGGCTGTTTTTTGCCCCTAAAAGTGACTTTTAATGGTGTTTTTGGCATATAAATGATGGGTCCTATCATTCTCCAGGGTCCCCGACACAATGCAACTAGTCTGGAGCTCGCTGGGGTCCCGCAAATGCTTTAATCACACTTTTGTCCATTTGCCTATCAGTTTGTTAACGAAGTGGACAGAGGCTGTTTTTCGCCCCTAAAAGTGACTTTTAATGGTGTTTTTGGCATTTAAATGATGGGTCTTATCATTCTCCAGGGTCCCCGACACAATGCAACTAGTCTGGAGCTCGCTGGGGTCCCGCAAATGCTTTAATCAGGCGTTTTAACACTTTTCATTTTTGATTAAAAATCAAATTCCGGTTAATGCCGAGCACAATCGTACCTTTTACTATTTTAATGTATTTGCATGATATATCTTTGGGCTATAAAAGCGACATATTTGGATGACTTTGTCAGTTTATGGAGCTTATCCCACAAATCCCGGATGATCCGGGCCAAATTTGGGAGCTCATAGGCAGCCTGCCATAGGCCCCCACCCGTGGAAAGAAAAAAAAATGAAAGAAAACGGTCAATTATATGTTAAAATAATCAAAAATGAACTTTTAAAATTACATGGGAGAGGGGATCTGAGAAGGGAGGAGAAGGGGAAAAGTGTTCGTGTTGCAAGGTACAACGAGAGGGGAATCCAGACTTCCCCTCCTCCGTTGTAAAAAACGTTCATGTTTTACAAGCTACCTTCTGCACGAAATCGGAAACCCGGTTTTTGAGAGGACTCAGAAAAAAAACGGCTGTGTAACTTCATGGAGGAATTCATCCGCTGTATGTGCACTTTGGCTCGGATACATTTTGTTGCCTGGAGACCCCCCAGCATGGTTCTTACCAAACTTAAAGTTTTTGAACTGGGCTCTGGAGGAAGGTAAGGGGAGTTGACAGGGGACTTTACCTGCCTTATGGGGCACTATTCTCGGATACATTTCAACACTTTTAGCCCTTTTTGATGGTTCTCCAAAAAATAACTCTGACTTTTTCAGAGTGTGGAGGAAGGTGAGGGGAGTTGACAGGGGACTTTACCTGCCTTATGGGGCACTATTCTCGGATACATTTCAACACTTTTAGCCCTTTTTGATGGTTCTCCAAAAAATAACTGACTTTTTCAGAGTGTGGAGGAAGGTGATGGGAGTTGACAGGGGACTTTACCTGCCTTATGGGGCACTATTCTCGGATACATTTCAACACTTTTAGCCCTTTTTGATGGTTCTCCAAAAAATAACTCTGACTTTTTCAGAGTGTGGAGGAAGGTGAGGGGAGTTGACAGGGGACTTTACCTGCCTTATGGGGCACTATTCTCGGATACATTTCAACACTTTTAGCCCTTTTTGATGGTTCTCCAAAAAATAACTCTGACTTTTTCAGAGTGTGGAGGAAGGTGAGGGGAGTTGACAGGGGACTTTACCTGCCTTATGGGGCACTATTCTCGGATACATTTCAACACTTTTAGCCCTTTTTGATGGTTCTCCAAAAAATAACTCTGACTTTTTCAGAGTGTGGAGGAAGGTGAGGGGAGTTGACAGGGGACTTTACCTGCCTTATGGGGCACTATTCTCGGATACATTTCAACACTTTTAGCCCTTTTTGATGGTTCTCCAAAAAATAACTGACTTTTTCAGAGTGTGGAGGAAGGTGAGGGCAGTTGACAGGGGACTTTACCTGCCTTATGGGGCACTATTCTCGGATACATTTCAACACTTTTAGCCCTTTATGATGGTTCTCCAAAAAATAACTCTGACTTTTTCAGAGTGTGGAGGAAGGTGAGGGGAGTTGACAGGGGACTCAATCCGCCTTATGGGGCACTATTCTCGTATACATTTTTTCATTTTCACCCATTTTTTATGGAACTCCAAAAAGACAAGTTAGTCTTTTTTTCCCCCCTTCCTCTTCTGATTTCTCACTGATTGAATGGCAAACGCGACCCGCCATCGGAGGGCCTCCGCCGGCCCGGCCTCGTGCCGGTGCTCTGGCGGTCGGTTCCTCCGAACTGCGGGTTCGACTCTGATGGCCGGGAGGGACGAGGGAAACATCGGGGGGGTCTGCTGGAGGCTCCTGCTGGAGTCTTGCGTTCACTGGGACCTGGCTCGAAAAACTCGAAACCCTGACTCCAGTGCGGTGTTGCGGCCATGCGCCTCCGGGTACCAGACTCCCCTGCCTCCTCCGTGTTGCGTGGGCTGCGTGGGGGTAACCCTGCGTGTCCGTTACCCTGCGTGTCTCTTACCTCCCAGGCCGACCGATATGAAGCGTTTCCAAGACGAACCGTCTGACTCAGGGGTCCCACCACAGGTTCCGTAGCGGGGTGGAAGTTCCACCTCCCCACTTCGCCGCGGAATGCAAGACAAACACCTGTTTCTCTCATCCTCCACTGTGGCATAGCGGCCTTAGTCGGCTGCGGCATTCAGCAATTGGCCTTGCTCCGGGCACAGGACCCTACTTCATCAAACTACCTGTTTGATCCTGCGTAACAACCACATATATGCTTGTCTGCAAAGACATTGATCGAGACCCGCCATCGGAGGGCCTCCGCCGGCCCGGCCTCGTGCCGGTGCTCTGGCGGTCGGTTCCTCCGAACTGCGGGTTTGACTCTGCTCCTGGGAGCGCATATGCTTGTCTGCAAAGAGGGAACGGCCTGGTCCCGCCCAGGTGTTCTTCTACGGCTAGTGTCCAGCCAGCTGCGGTATCATCAAATTTGACCCGCCATCGGAGGCCCTCCTCCCCGGGTCCAGCTTCCGGTGCTTGGCGGTCGGTTCATCCAAACTGCGGGTTTGACTCTGCTCCTGGGAGCGCATATGCTTGTCTGCAAAGAGGGAACGGCCTGGTCCCGCCCAGGTGTTCTTCTACGGCTAGTGTCCAGCCAGCTGCGGTATCATCAAATTTGACCCGCCATCGGAGGGCCTCCTCCCCGGGTCCAGCTTCCGGTGCTTGGCGGTCGGTTCATCCAAACTGCGGGTTTGACTCTGCTCCTGGGAGCGCATATGCTTGTCTGCAAAGAGGGACATGCCTGGTCCCGCCCAGGTGTTCTTCTACGGCTAGTGTCCAGCCAGCTGCGGTATCATCAAATTTGACCCGCCATCGGAGGGCCTCCTCCCCGGGTCCAGCTTCCAGTGCTTGGCGGTCGGTTCATCCAAACTACGGGTAATCCTGGAGCGGACAAAGATATGTGTATTTGCCTGAAGGATGGAAATAAACAAAGAATGATATTTTACAGGACATGATGGATATGTGTTTTTTCCAGGCTTTTTGGAAATAAACCAAATGTGATTTTGCAGTGCATTATATAGCTCATTTTACCCATGTGATGTTGTGCAGTACATTACTGAGCTCGTTTAACGATATGGTCTACCAGGCGAATTGGGATGCTGCCATGTCCCAACTGGTCTCCGGAGGAATATAAGGAGAGTTGACAGGGGACTCTGCCCAGTGCTCATGAACCAAATGAGGGGTGTGTTAGAGGGGAAAGGCTCTGGCTGTTTCTGCAGCCTCTGCATCTACCTTCTCTCCCCACCCCGATACCAGCGCGTGCCTGCTGTAAAAGGCAGGTGCACGGGCTCTCACTGCCACTAACTCTGAGCCTGGCTCCCGAGCAGCACGTTCTCCCCGGCAGTCCGCCAGCAGATGAAAAACACCCACCTCTCCGCCTCTTCCGAGGGACGAGGGAACCGCGCGGGGGGGTCTGCTGGAGGTTCCTGCCGGGTGCTCCGTACTGCGTTTCACCGGGACCTGGCTCGAAAAACTCGGAACTCTGACTCCAGTGCGGTGTGGCGGTCTCGCCCTGGCCGTCCACCGTGCGCCTCCGGGTACCTGACTCCCCTGCCTCCTCCGGGGGCAGGTGCGAGGGGTTCAATGCCTCCTCCCCCCGCTGCGGCGAAAGCTGGAGCGGGACGGAGTGCCCGGAGGTACTGTTACCCCCACGTTTTGTACCCAAAACTGTCTTGTGAGCTCGTGGCAGAACCATGAAACAAAAAACAATCAATGTATCGGACCCATCGCCAGCCGCGTTGGTGCGGAGGTGGGACCATTTTAACCAGGTGGTAACCCAAGTCCTCCCCTTGGTCCGTGTTCCCTGCATTGAAGCATCGGACCCATGGTTGCAATCAGCAGTTGGCTAACGCATATAAACGGAGAAACAGAAAACCATTTAAATAGAATTCATTGTGTGTGTTTTTGGAAGGATGTTGACCGAATGCCCGGTGTGCAGTCTCCGCTATCTGGCTTTGAATAAGCACCTTAAGCACAAACATGCAGTGCGGAACCTGGATGAAAGAGGCATCATTCTTAAAATGGCCAGTGGTAGAATAAATGTTCGGACCAAACCCTGTCCCATCACAGGGTGTTCGTATGCTGGGAGGAAACTACACCGTCATGTAACTCGTGACCATCCTGAGTTCTCCCGAGATGAGGCACATCAGGTCATGGCAAGGCTGAAGCATAGTGTGGCCATGCAGTTGCTCCATGACCTCCGAGAGACTAATCCCATCATTGGAATGGCTACATTATTGGATATAGACAATGAGGAGGAATACCCGGTGCACCCTCCACCCTTCTCCCCACATACCGAGTGTGACGAAGAGGACTGCATGCAGGTGAGGCTGGACAATGTGGCATTGAGGGCTCAGAAGGATGCCCTCATTGATGAGGTGAAGACCCTGCGCTCCAGGCTAAAACAGGGTCTAAAACCCAGGAAGCAGAATGCCACTGCTGCTCTGCTTGAGGAAGACGAAGAATGTATACGATTTAAGGGCGTAGCAATCCCAAGTACCCCCGACATGAACTCAGTAGCCTCCGGCAGCAATACCCCTCTCAAGACCCCGGTGAAGACTGTCATGCGGTCCGACAAAGCCTCCGGTAGTGAGACCCCGGTGAAGACTGTCATGCGGTCCCCAGAAGCCTCCGGAAGCAAGACCCCGGTGAAGACTGTCATGCGGTCCCCAGAAGCCTCCGGAAGCAAGACCCCGGTGAAGACTGTCATGCGGTCCGACAAAGCCTCCGGTAGTGAGACCCCTCTCAAGTCTGTGATGCGGTCCCCAGAAGCCTCCGGAAGCAAGACCCCGGTGAAGACTGTCATGCGGTCCGACAAAGCCTCCGGTAGTGAGACCCCTCTCAAGTCTGTGATGCGGTCCCCAGAAGCCTCCGGTAGTGAGACCCCGGTGAAGACTGTCATGCGGTCCCCAGAAGCCTCCGGAAGCAAGACCCCGGTGAAGACTGTCATGCGGTCCCCAGAAGCCTCCGGAAGCAAGACCCCGGTGAAGACTGTCATGCGGTCCGACAAAGCCTCCGGTAGTGAGACCCCTCTCAAGTCTGTGATGCGGTCCCCAGAAGCCTCCGGAAGCAAGAACCCGGTGAAGACTGTCATGCGGTCCGACAAAGCCTCCGGTAGTGAGACCCCTCTCAAGTCTGTGATGCGGTCCCCAGAAGCCTCCGGAAGCAAGACCCCGGTGAAGACTGTCATGTGGTCCCCAGAAGCCTCCGGTAGTGAGACCCCGGTGAAGACTGTCATGCGGTCCATAGAAGCCTCTGCGAGTGAGATCCCTCTCAAGTCTGTGATGCGGTCCCCAGAAGCCTCCGGAAGCAAGACCCCGATGAAGACTGTCATGCGGTCCGTAGAAGCCTCCTGTAGTGAGACCCCTGTATGCCAGAAGACCCGTGCGTCTGTCTCCAATAAGCTGAAAGCTAATCTGGCTAAGGACTGGCCCTCTTCCCAAAATCAATGGTGCACTGGGAAGGGACTGCGGAATACCATGCGTGAAATCACGTTGCCTAAAAGCATGGAGACGTACATTCAGACATACAGAGGTCATTGTGAAGGTCTTGCACCGACAGTAAAACGGAAAGAGAATTGTATGTCCAATGTCAGCCGGATAAAGAACTTCATAGTATTCATGGCCCATGGTGTTGACCGGCTGTCAGACTGGCTGTTTCTAAAAGACACAAAGAGGGTCCGTGGCTGGAGCAAGTATATTTCAGAGTCGGGCCGGACAGTCACAACATCGCTGTTGTTCCTGAAGACTGTGAACCATTTCCTGAGGTACTTGTCTGCATCAAAGCTCCGGGGGTGCAGGCTCACCCAGTCTGATATGACCAACATCATCAGAGAGGTGAAAGCCAACATTAACGATTTGAAAAAGTCTGTCACTCTCCACCAGTTTAAGGTGAAGAGGGACAAGCTGGATCGTCTGCCGAGCCAGGCGGAACTTCTCGCCGCCATGGCGGCCGCTGAGAAGCGCATCCCTGATCTCCTTGACCTGATGGCTAGCAATCCGACCTCAATCACCCAGTACCTGCTATATGGCTATCTAACCCTCCATTGGAGCCTCCTTTATGGCCACCGTCCGGGTGTGTACGCAAACATGACCAACACGGAGGTCTTTGAGGCGGACAGAAGGGGCACTGCTGAGGGCTACATCATCCACGTGCAGGATCACAAGACTGCCAAGACATTTGGTGAAGCACAGCTGGTGCTTACAATAAAGGAGTTTAGCTGGGTCATGCGGTGGATGGGGATAAAAGAGGGCTTGTCGGGTCCTCAGAGTGAATTCTTCCTTTTCACATCGGGGAAGCAGGCTTCCAAGAACCTGAACGCTCACTTGAAGAGGGCTTGGGCTGATGCTGGGCTAGAAACAGCCGTCACCTTCACCATCTTGCGCACTGCCCTGGCTGACAATATCAAGCATCACCAAGATCCAGAAAGCAGGTCGATTCTGGCTAGGTTTATGTGCCACGACGTAAGCACTGCAGACCGGTTCTACGCGAATACGCCTGGAATAAAGGAGGCATTGAAGATCCGCTCCATGTTCAGGGCGGCGGCAGCAGCTGCAGCAGCATCATCATCAGAAGGAGGTCTACCACCGTCAGCTACCTCCGAAGAGGATTCAGGGGCGGAGAGCAGCGATACCTCTTCTTCAGGACCGATTGGTACTCCTGATGAGGGGAAAGGGGCCGTGGACTCAACCTTTTTTCCCCGGTGCACTGTACAAGTTAGACGGCTAATATGGCCCCCAGGCCCCTGTTAATCATGTTGTAATCATGTTGTTATTATGTTTATTTTGTATACTGTTTTTGTAAAAGTGGTGTGATAATTAAATTTAAAAAAAAATAAAAAAAAAACATTAGTATAACCTTGAAGGTTCCCAGGGGCAAATACAGTGCCTGTCATTTTGCAGGATATAATTTAACATGTAACCTCTCCTGGAAATGGACATACTCTGTGCATTTCCAGGAGAGGTTCCATGTTAAATTATATCCTGCAAAATGACAGGCTACAACTCTCTTCCAGATGTTTAAAAACACTTTTCCCGACCATTTAAACATTATTTCTGGCTTGTAAAGTGCGGTGATGAGCCCTGACAGTATCAGACTATTTAAAGGGTTACCAGGAGCATGAGAATATCCTCCAAAGAAGGGGTGGTAGTGTCATGAATAAGGCCGAATATGTATGCCGATGTGCGGACGGTAAAGCACCGCAAAATCCACCCCTTTAGGGTAACCAGGGGCATGAAGTTCTGTAGGGTGTGAACATCTGGGTTTAGTCCGAGTGAGGAGTGCTCGAGCGTGGGAGGATGTGTAAGGCAGAGGAGGGTAACAAAAGGTGTGTGCAGGAGCAGGGAGAAAAGAGAAAATAAAAAGACTCAAAGTGTTCCACCTTCCATCAGCAGCAGCAGCAGCAGCGGGCAGGCTCTGTCCGTGGTGCTGAACACCTGCCTGTCTATGTGGAATACAAAAACAAACAAAGACAAACACCTTTAAGGTCACCAGGGGCGTGAGGTTCTGGTTCTGGCGGTGTGCATGGAGGGGTTTAGTCCGAGTGAGGAGTGCTCGAGCGTGGGAGGATGTGTAAGGCAGAGGAGGGGAACAAAAAAAAACGAATACAAATAAGTTAAAGTGTGAACCTCCAGCAGGGCAGGTGCTGCTGCTGCTGCTGCTGCTGCTGTGAAGGAGGACGAATATTGATGCTTGTGTTCGGACGGTAAAGCACCGCAAAATCCACCCCCCCTTAAAGGTGACCAGGGGCATGAGATTCTGCAGGGTGTGAACATCTGGGTTTAGTCCGTGGGGGAGTGCTTAAGTCCGGGGGCCCGGGGTCTCACGGTGCACGAGGTTATGGAAGTGCCACTGTTGCCGGAGGTCCTTAGTCCGTCCTTTGGGGCTCTGTCAGGGGCTACAGAGAGGTGGTTTTCCCGGTCCCTCTCCTGGAGGTATGAAATAACCTGAGCTCCATGTGAGGGAGCCGTGCTGGAGCTGCTTAGTCCGTCCTTTGGTGGTCTGTGAGGGGCTAATGAGAGGTGTTTTCCCCGGTCTATTTGATGGAAGTCTGACACGAGCAGAGTGTGCATGCTTTGAAACTAATCCACCCACGCTTAGCATGCTATTTTAGGGTATAAATCGTACCTTGTCACCATGCACTGTGCTCCCTGGGACGACGCGCCCTCCTGTGGGGACACATGAGAACTGCACTCAAATCACTTTGTGCTTTTTAAACAGTTTAACATATTTTTTTCCACATTTAAAAAACGCTTTCTGCCCTGGAAATCATTTCTAATCATTATTACCGTTATGGAGGGGCTGCAGGAACACTTTCCCCGCCTTGCAAACATTTATTCCTGGTTCAAATAATCAATTTGTTCCGCCTGCTTTGCGTCAGCACCTCTGCGGCTGTCGGATTAACACAGATGAATGCACTTTTAACACTCACGCAGCCAGAATTCCTGCTCTTTTCCTGGGTTACAAAGTGAGGTGACGCAGCCTGTCCTCTGAGTCTCCCCGCCTCTCATAGACTTATTTCTGGGTAAAAAAAGCCATGTGCTCCGCCCCCTGGATCTCTGCATGTGTGTGTGTGTGCCTGTGAGTCTGTGGCTACTGTCCACATGCCCGCATTAGGAGGCACTATTTTCGGATACATTTTCTCATTTTCACCACTTTTCATGTTTTTATTATGTATATTGTTATATTATTATTATTATTATTATTATTATTGTATATATGTATACTGTGTATACTGTTTTTGTAAAAATCATGTGATTATTAAATAAATAATAAAACATGAATATAACCTTGAAGTTTCCCAGGGGCAAATACAGTGCCAGGTGTCAGACTATTTAAACAATGTTTACCCAGGATTCAGACACCTTCCCTGACTTGTAAAATGCGGTGATGCGCCCTGGAGGTATCAGACTATTTTAAACAACTTTTCCCCGCCTTTCAAACACTTGTTCCTGGGTTATAGCCTGTCATTTTGCAGGATATAATTTAACATGGAACCTCTCCTGGAAATGGACATACTCTGTGCATTTCCAGGAGAGGTTCCATGTTAAATTATATCCTGCAAAATGACAGGCAACAACTCTCTTCCAGACGTTTAAAAACACTTTTCCGACTATTTTAAACAACTTTTCCCCGCCTTTCAAACACTTGTTCCTGGGTTATAGCCTGTCATTTTGCAGTATATAATTTAACATGTAAACTCTCCTGGAAATGGACATACTCTGTGCATTTCCAGGAGAGGTTCCATGTTAAATTATATCCTGCAAAATGACAGGCAACAACTCTCTTCCAGACGTTTAAAAACACTTTTCCGACTATTTTAAACAACTTTTCCCCGCCTTTCAAACACTTGTTCCTGGGTTATAGCCTGTCATTTTGCAGGATATAATTTAACATGGAACCTCTCCTGGAAATGGACATATTCTGTGCATTTCCAGGAGAGGTTCCATGTTAAATTATATCCTGCAAAATGACAGGCAACAACTCTCTTCCAGACGTTTAAAAACACTTTTCCGACTATTTTAAACAACTTTTCCCCGCCTTTCAAACACTTGTTCCTGGGTTATAGCCTGTCATTTTGCAGGATATAATTTAACATGTAACCTCTCCTGGAAATGGACATACTCTGTGCATTTCCAGGAGTGGTTCCATGTTAAATTATATCCTGCAAAATGACAGGCAACAACTCTCTTCCAGACGTTTAAAAACACTTTTCCGACTATTTTAAACAACTTTTCCCCGCCTTTCAAACACTTGTTCCTGGGTTATAGCCTGTCATTTTGCAGGATATAATTTAACATGGAATCTCTCCTGGAAATGGACATATTCTGTGCATTTCCAGGAGAGGTTCCATGTTAAATTATATCCTGCAAAATGACAGGCAACAACTCTCTTCCAGACGTTTAAAAACACTTTTCCGACTATTTTAAACAACTTTTCCCCGCCTTTCAAACACTTGTTCCTGGGTTATAGCCTGTCATTTTGCAGGATATAATTTAACATGTAACCTCTCCTGGAAATGGACATACTCTGTGCATTTCCAGGAGTGGTTCCATGTTAAATTATATCCTGCAAAATGACAGGCAACAACTCTCTTCCAGACGTTTAAAAACACTTTTCCGACTATTTTAAACAACTTTTCCCCGCCTTTCAAACACTTGTTCCTGGGTTATAGCCTGTCATTTTGCAGGATATAATTTAACATGGAATCTCTCCTGGAAATGGACATATTCTGTGCATTTCCAGGAGAGGTTCCATGTTAAATTATATCCTGCAAAATGACAGGCTACAACTCTCTTCCAGACGTTTAAAAACACTTTCCCCGACCATTTAAACATTATTTATGGCTTGTAAAGTGCGGTGATGAGCCCTGACAGTATCAGACTATTTAAAGGGTTACCAGGAGCATGAGAATATCCTCCACAGAAGGGGTGGTGGTGCCGTGAATAAGGCCGAATATGGATACCGATGTGCGGACGGTAAAGCACCGCAAAATCCACCCCCTTTAGGTTAACCAGGGGCATGAAGTTCTGTAGGGTGTGAACATCTGGGTTTAGTCCGTGGGGGAGTGCTTAAGTCCGGGAGTCCGGGGACTCACGGTGTGCAAGGTTATGGAGGTGCCCATGTCAGGGACACATGCTGGAGGTCTGTGGTCCGTCCTTTGGGGGTCTTGGAGGGGCCACAGAGAGGAGATTTCCCCGGTCTCTGTCCTGGATGAGTGAAATAAACAGAGTCTCCATGTCAGGGACACATGCTGGAGGTCTCTCTCCCGAGAGTGGACGTCCATTGCCTGTAAATTGGTCTAACATTAGGTCTGTCACTTTGGCTAACCGCACCACTGTCTGTCGTCTCCCGCAAGTGGACATCCATTGCCCCTAAATAGGGTTAGGACTGACCCGATCTGGCCACGCTTCCCGGCCATAAGGAAGTACCAGGAGGGGGCAGCGAGGGACCCTGGAGCAATGAAAGCTCCGATAGGGACATACGTGCCCCTCACGAGAGTGGAGGGATTCACGGACGTGAATTTCCCGACCGTGCCTCCTCTAGAGCCGAACCTCACGGCATTCTTTGGGGCTAGGCAGGCCAACACGGTTTCCGGACGGCAACCCATGTTGGCTGCCGCCAAAGATCGGTTTGTCGCCCGACAGACTGACCGCATGCATCAGTGTGCGTTCCAGGCGTCGGCGGCGGCAAACAATATAGCGTTGCTGTCAAATTCCATGGTGGAAATGTCAGAGCAGTCTAAAACCATGTCCTCAGTGGAGGCTGAGGAGATAGGTAAGGCGGCTAGTACTGCACTTACCCTGTGCGCAGCAGTCGCAGTCTCGCAGGCGCGGATTGCGACATGGGCGACACAGGTTCAACGGTACCTCTGGCTACAGCAGGGGAATATACCGGAGGGTGCAGGAAAGGAGCTGCTGGAGGCGCCAGTCAGTCCGGACGGACTGTTTGGGCCACAGTTCCACACCATGGTGGAGTCTATGAAATCTGCCGCGGAGCAGGCAGAAGACATAAGGCGTCACGCTAGCTGGCTTCAGGACAAACGTCCTCAGCAACAGCAGCGACAGCAACGACAGCACCCGCAGCCCCCGCAACAGTCTCAGCGAGGGCAGCGCGGGCAACGGCGAGAACAGCAACGGCGTCAGAATCGCCCTTCGGCAGCTGCAGGGGCTCCGTCCCAAGTCTCCGCTCCTCCGCCACAGAGTCAGGATCTGCAGGCGTCGAGTCGGAGGGGAAAAAGGAACCCCCGCTCCTGGTCTGCTCCTCCGAGGGAACCTCCGAGGAAACAGAACCGAAGATGACTCTTTGGGGGGGTTATGTGGGAAGAGAGAATTTTGAATAAAAACGATTCAAATCTCAACAGTGTGTCTGTAGCAACTGTGTCTCACATGTCCCCCACACTAGTCAGGCCGGCTGCCATTAATCTATTGGTTAAAAGGCAGCGGGACTTGTTGCATATTCCATCTGTTTTTTCCTTTTCGGGTAAAAGACAGAAGGACTCGCCGTTTGAGCCAGCTGTTTCTAATCTGTCGGTTAGAAAACAGCAAGGCTCGCTGTATAAGCCTGCGGTATTTAACCAGTCGGTTAAAAGACAACAGGGCTTGACATTTAAACCGGCTACTTCTATCCTTTCGGGTAACAAGCAGCACAGTTTTTTCTCTGTTCCAGTTGTGCCTACACACAGTCGTATTAAGCCTAGCGCGGCTATTACGCACGAGGTGAATAGCACTGCACACACCTCCACGAGTTGGAGCATAAACCCGCCTCAGGGTCCTGTTGATGAGTCTTCTCCTAAACAGAGACAGGTTGAGAGCCGGTATGTGATGCAGCGTGTGGAGACCCCTTCAAAGCCCTTTAGGGCGGGGCCCCCCTTGGGTTGCTTCACGGGCAACGGCGGCAAGGGCTCTGGCATGGCTTGTCACCATGACTACCACAACACAACAAAAACAGGTACGCCCGCTCTCAGAGCGGTGCTCAGAGTGGAGGCGGCTATGTTTAATGGACGGATGGATGAGCAGGCTGATCAGCAGAGGGTACTCTCTGCAATTTGCCTTACCCCCCCCGCAGTTCGAGGGGATTCAGGAAACGCTCCTGTCATCCCAAGAACAGTGTCTTGCGCTCCAGTCAGAGCTGCGGAAACTCCTGTTAAAGAAAGCAATTTCCAGGGTTCCTCAGGGGAAAGAAAATAGGGGGTTTTTCTCCCGTTATTTTCTTATCCCGAAAAAGACCGGGGGGATGAGACCCATCCTAGATCTGTCAGCATTCAACAGGGTGATAATGAAAAGACTGTTTCATATGCTGACAATCAAACAGGTAATGGAGTGTGTTCACCAGGGAGATTGGTGCACCTCCATAGACCTGAAGGATGCTTACTTCCACATAACCATCATCCCAAAACACAGGAAATTCCTGCGTTTTTCATTCCAGGGAATAGCGTACCAGTTCAATCGACTGCCGTTCGGATATTCTCTGGCTCCACGCACTTTTTCAAAGTGTGTAGAGATGGCGCTGGAGCCGCTACGCAGAAGAGGGATGAGAGTGTTATTTTATCTGGACGACCTGCTATTGCTGGCCCGCTCCAGAGAGGAAGCTGCTTTACAGACGGTACAACTTGTATCTCACCTGTCAAGCCTGGGTTTCATAATCAATTGGGAGAAGAGCTGTCCTCTTCCCTCCCAGGTTATCATATATCTGGGGGTGGAATTCAACTCAGCCCGCATGAGAGCACGACTCTCACAGCGGAGAGTGGAGGATCTGACAGCTCTCCTCGGGCGCGTCACACCCGGCAGGGTGGTGACAGCCCTCTCCGTGATGCAGCTGTTGGGCATGATGTCAGCTGGTCACGTGGTGATCCCCCTGGGTCTCCTTTACATGAGGAGACTTCAGAGATGGTTTATTCGCCTGCGCATCGACCCCGTGCGTCAGAAGAGATGCATGGTGTACATTCCTCTGTCCGTAGGTTTAGATCTGACCTACTGGAAAAATCCCCACGTCCTGTCAGTGGGGGTTCCCCTTGGCAGAGTGACGTCACACACCTCGGTGTTCACAGACGCATCGCTCTCAGGGTGGGGAGGAACATGCATGTCGCAGGCAGTGGGGGGACAGTGGCCGCCTCACATGTCCCTTCATATAAACGCGCTGGAATTACTCGCCATATGGAAAGTAATCCGGCACTTCGCCCCGTTGCTGTGGAATCATCATGTGTTGATTCGAACGGACAACAAGGCAGCAGCAGCATACATAAATCGTCAGGGAGGTGTACGATCAGCGCAGCTGCTGGACACAGCCAGGAGGCTGTTGTGCTGGGCGCGCACACACGTACTCTCTGTCAGAGCAGTATATATTCCCGGCGAGCTGAACAGAGGGGCAGACCTCATGTCCAGAGGAGGTCCTCGACAAGGGGACTGGAGCCTCCACCCCGAGCTGGTCTCCCAGGTATGGAGCAGGTTCGGAAGAGCGGAGGTAGATCTGTTCGCTGCACGCGGGAACGCGCAATGTGCTCTCTGGTTCTCCCTGAGAAGGCAGGATCACCCCCCTCTGGGGGTGGACGCGTTCGCACACAGACCTTGGCCCAAGGTGTTACTGTACGCTTTCCCACCACTCCCTCTGATCCCTCGGTTCCTGGACCGAGTGCAGGAGGAGCGGCTGATAGCGGTCTTAATAGCCCCGGAGCGCACGGGAGCGTCCTGGTTCCCCTGCATACAGCGGATGCTGTCAGGGAGACCGTGGGAAATTCCGTGGCGGGGGGATGCTCTCTCCCAGGTGGAGGGAGCGATCCACAGTCACCCAATGTTAGGCCAACGTTTGTGGGCATGGCCCCTGAGCGGGAACACTTAGAGAGGCTTGGCCTCTCTCAAAATGTTGTGAGTACTATTCAGGGGTCTAGGGCCGCGTCCACCAGGGCGTCTTACACAGCCAAATGGACAGCGTTCCAGCGTTGGTGTGTAGGGAAAGGCTTGGACCCCGTTACGTGTCCCCTGCCTCACGTGCTGTCATTCCTCCAGCTGTTGCTGGACAGGAATTTGGCTTATAGCACGATAAAAACATATGCCGCTGCCATTTCTTCATGCCACGTAGGTTTTGAGATCAGCACGGTATTCAGTCACCCTCTGACAAAACGTTTTCTACGAGGAGTACAGAGACTCAGACCGGTGTCACGCGCTTTAGCGCCTCAATGGGATTTGGCTTTAGTGCTGCGCGCACTGGGTAAAGCTCCTTTTGAACCATTAGATCAGGTTCCCCTGAAGTTTTTGTCAGTCAAAGTAGCTCTGCTCTTAGCTCTGACATCAGCTAAAAGGGTGAGTGACTTGTCTGCTCTCTCGGTGGCTCCGCCGTGTCTCCAGATCCAAGGAGATGGCAGCTCAGCTGTATTACGCCCGAACCCGGCGTTTATGCCAAAGGTGATAACAAGCTCTTTTAGATCAAGAGTGATAACCTTGAAGGGCTTCTTTCCCCCTCCTCACATATCGGAGGAAGAAGCCACTTTTCATTTCCTCTGTCCCGTGCGCGCGCTGGCAGGCTATATTGCACGCACGGCTGCTTTACGCAAATCCCAGCGTCTGTTTGTACATTATAGAGAGCGCTCATTAGGGCAGCCTCTATCTACACAGCGCCTGTCACACTGGCTATGTGAGGCGGTGTCACAGGCGTATGTCTCCTCTGGGTTGGATCCCCCGGAGAACATTAAAGCGCACAGCACAGGGGAGTTTCAACCTCTACGGCGTTGCACGGAGGAATGACAGTGGAAGACATTTGCACGGCTGCATCTTGGTCTTCACCCTGTTCTTTTATTCGTTTTTATTTGAGGGATGTCTCCCATTCCTCTCTGACACATTCAGTGCTGAATAGCCTGTCAGAATGAGTAATGTCGGGGTTTTTTAATTGCGTGCCCTCTCTCCGGCCGGTAGGCACTTAGAGAGCTGCCCTTTTCCCCCTCTCTTGATCGTTTTATTTAAAGGAGACTCGGTCTCTATCTCTTATAAACGATAGGTAGCATAAGTAAGCCTACCCTCGTTCCCTTATGGAGAATATTCATTTTTTAAATGATATATTCCCTGGGAATGTGATGCTCCATTTTACGCAGGACGAAATGGACATGGGTTATTAACTGAGTAGGTGTGTTTTGTGCTTCTGGTAACGGACGGAACCAGTGGGGCGTAGACTACATCCTGCTTCGCCCTTAACCCAATAGCGATAGCCTTAGAGGGCGAAGCCTTATACGATATAGAACTGGGGTTACGTAATGTAACCCAGCTTCTATGAGTATAGGCGCAGCCCTCTAAGGGTCGGGCCCCACTGGCTCCGCGAATAGCTGAAGAAAAGCTGTTTGTGTGGGAGTAGATAGTAGGGCCTACTTCCTATTTATACGGAAGTGAGCCCGGAGGTGGGGCCCACGTCATAGGTGGGCGTGGATTAAATCTGTCAGTGCTGCACACGTGCAGGAGGGATTACCCAATAGCGATAGCCTTAGAGGGCTGCGCCTATACTCATAGAAGCTGGGTTACATTACGTAACCCCAGTTTCCCGGCCTGCTAGCCCCTGGCATGCTAGCCCCTTGCCGGCCACTGTTCCCAACAAGGCTCCTTTCTCCAGTCTCCACTCAAGTCCCTACTCAAGTGCCGTTGGAGGTTTCGCTGGGGGTCCTGCCAACTCTATGTCCTGTCCCGTTGGGGGTCCCGCCGACTACTCTTCCGCTGGGGGTCCTGCCAACTCCATGTCCTGTCCCGTTGGGGGTCCCGCCGACTACTCTTCTGCCGGGGGTCCTGCCAACCCTATGTCCTGTGCCGTTGGGGGTCCCGCCGACTACTCTTCCGCTGGGGGTCCTGCCAACTCCATTTCCTGTCCCGTTGGGGGTCCCTCCGACTACTCTTCTGCCGGGGATCCTGCCAACCCTAGGTCCTGTCCCGTTGGAGGTCCCGCCGACTACTCTTCTGCCGGGGGTCCTGCCAACCCTATGTCCTGTCCCGTTGGGGGCCCCGCCGACTACTCTTCTGCCGGGGGTCCTGCCAACCCTATGTCCTGTGCCGTTGGGGGTCCCGCCGCCACCTGTCTCGCCGGGGGTCCTGCCAACTCCTGGTCCTCTTCCGTTGGGGATCCTGCCGAAGCCTGTCCAACCGGCTCCGGTTCCTGCCCGGACTGTCAGCCCAAACCCCGTCCTCCAGACCCCCTCTACCCACCCCTGGTGGCCCTAGTTTAGTTTTGTAAGTTCTGTTTTTGCTGTCTGTCATTGTTGATTTCTCGTTTGTCTGTGACTGTGTTCACCGGGGAGTGTTCTGATTTTTGACGTTTAGCCTTGAAATAAAGGATTTTTCAGTGTTATCTGCGTTTGGGTCCTGCTTGCTTCACTCACCGTAACAAAAGTAGGTTACTTTTGCAAATATAATTCCTGTTTATTATTATCAACACAGTTACTTTTTTATACAGTGAGGTAAATGGTAAATGTGCATGTACGTCGTTCAGTATGCGTTTACAGGTGAATACGTCTGCATTTCCTGCCAAATACTATCCTCAAATAAAATTATAAAAAATATAAATACTATATTATTTTATTATAATATAGTTGTAATATAGTCAGGACAAAGCGTGCTTATGACATGCTCAAAAACTTATATTTCTTAAATCTGTATTCAATCAATCTTTATTTCAGACTCAAGGTCCATATCATGTACAAAAAGACAATACACACATCAATAAATAAGATAAAAAGCTAAAACACAAAACAGATAAAAACAAACAGATAAGAAAACATAAAATCAGTCAAATCACAGCTAGCCACACATGCTCACTGTCTGTATAGGCTATTGCGCCAATGTCTCCAAATCATGGAAGAGAACCGAGTAGAACTCTTCACAGGGTTAATTAAAATCGAGATAACATGATTGTCCGAGTCTTCTAGGCGACACATGAATTTGTACATTAACTTTCTTAAAAGGGCTTGACAAGTAGGTACTCCCAAGTTAAAAAACAGCTGGCTGGCACTTTGCCATCTTGGTACCCTCAGCAGCAACCGTAAAGCATCATTGTATGCAACTTTTATGTATGCTTCTAGCCTTGTAGTTACTCCACAGGTGAGTCGTGTACAATGGTGTACAGAAAGCTTTAAAAAGTGATACCTTGAAATCTACAGAGCACTTGTGAAATTTCCGCATTAATATGTTTGCCTGGGCATACATTTTGCAGCGTTGTCTATGGATATCTTTGTCATCTGTGAGATCATCAGAAATATAATGACCAAGGTACTTAATCTCACTGCACACTAGAATGTTGCTACTGAGAATAAAATTGGGAAATACTGCCTTTTTATCCTCTTTACTTCGCACAATCATGATGCTACTCTTCTTGGCGTTATACTTAATATTAAAATCAATGCCATACTGGGAACAAGTCCTCAGAAGCTGTTGTAAGCCAGCACT
Organism: Notothenia rossii; assembly: GCF_949606895.1. Lineage (NCBI taxonomy): Eukaryota > Metazoa > Chordata > Actinopteri > Perciformes > Nototheniidae > Notothenia > Notothenia rossii. The sequence goes on from NC_136906.1 coordinate 26,153,352, forward strand.
GCATGGAGAGAAGATGATTAAATCATCAGCATACATAAGGTGGTTGACGACAGTAGCACCGATGAAACATCCAGTTTTACACAAGTTCAGTTTCCTAGACAGATCATCCATGTACAGATTAAACAACCAAGGAGATAAAACCCCACCTTGCTTGACCCCATTACCAACATAAAAATGTTCAGACACAGTATTGCCCCACTTCACCTGCATAGTCTGATGTGCATACCAGAAGGCTAAGATCCTTATTATGTACTTGGGTACCCCTCTCTGGCACATTTTGTCAAATAATTTGAAATGATTCAGTCTATCAAATGCCTCGGAAGCATCAATAAAACCCAGAAAAATGATGGAATTATGGCTTCTATATTTTTGCTATAATGTCTTTTAAAGCAAAAATACACATATCTGTGCCATGTTTTCTTTTAAAACCAAACTGGTTGTCAGCTGTGGTAATATACCTTTCCAGCCTTTCCAACAGAATTTTCTCCAACACTTATCAATGCCATTAATCTTCCCAGCTTTATCCTTGATGACTGGCACAAGTAGCACAGATAACATGGAATCTGGTAAGACTATGATCATGATTCATGAGTCCATGATTAAGGAAACTATAGGTTACTTACGTAACCCCAGTTCCCAGAGTAACATGAAGTGAGATGTCTCACTATGGGATGCGCCTCAACACGTATGCAAACAGAAGCATCAATCTCATTACGCCAATCCTGATGGTGATCTTAACGTCTACGTAAGGGAATCCACCCACCTTATAAGTAGCTTGCGCTACGATGCAGCGTCATTCAAAATAAGCACCTCTTCTCGCTTCGCCTTAGCAAGAAGGGCCGTCTGGTGAGACATCTCACTTCATGTTACTCTGAGAACTGGGGTTACGTAAATAACCTATAGTTCTCATTCATAACACTCCGTTCAATGTCTCACTATGGGATATTGAAACTCACTTATTGCTAGACATGCTTATATCGAAAATCACCAAAACAACCAGAACTTAACAGGTAGAACTCTGTCTCAACACGGGGCCCAGCACTGCGCGGGCCACACTTGGAGCAGAGACATCTAGCCTGTAAAATCGGACAAAAGTGAGCAGTGAGGACCAGCTCGCTGCTGCACAAATGTCTTGGATGGAAACAACCTTGAACAAAGCCCAGGATGTAGCCAGTCCACGAGTAGAATGAGCACGCAGGCCCGTTGGTGCCTGCAAACCCTGACTCGTATATGCCAGAGCAATCGCTTCCACAATCCAGTGGGAGAGCCGTTGCCTGGTAACGGGCTTGCCCTTCCGATGGTTAGCCCAGGATATAAAGAGTTGGTCATTGCAACGAAACTCTTTTGACCTGTCCATATAGGTGTGTAAAGCACGAACTGGACACAGCAAATTTGGCTGCTGTTCCAAAGAGGAACACAGCGGTGGAGGAAATGCCACAATGTCAATGGGGGTACATGAGCCATGAGCCTTTTAGGTATAAAGGCAGGGTTGGGCTTCAGCAACACTCTTGTTTGCCCCGGGACAAACTGAGTGCATGAAGGATGAAGTCTTTCCCTCAAAGCCCACATGGCATGCAGCAATAGCAGCCAGGTACACTTTGATCGTAGAGAAAGCTCTGTGTTTATCAATTAGGTCCTGTAGAAATGATAAAATCACCCCGACAGGATATTGAAAAGAGATGTGTCCTTTTTGAAGGCACCATTCCTCAAACACCCTCCACTTACAGTCATAGAGAGACCTGGTGGAGGAAGCTCTTGCACTCTGAATAGTGTTTATCACCTTCTGAGGGAGCCCCACTGTATTCAGATTGTACCACTCACGGGCCAGGCCCATAATGCCAAGCGCTCTGGGTGTGGGTGAAAGATCGTCCCACCCCGCCTGAGAGCTGCCACGGCTGCCCGCACAGCAGCTGATATATCTCCGCCAGCCAGTACATTGCAGGCCAGTGCGGAGCTATCAGGATCAGTGTGTGGCGTTGTTCTCTCACTCTGGCCAGAGTTGGGGGTATCAGAGCCAGGGGTGGGAACGCGTACAGAAGGACCGGAGAAACGTGCGCGAGCGCGTCCACGCCTAACGGTGCGTTTAAATCAAGCATTGAAAAGAATAGCTGACATTGAGCATTTTCTTTTGATGCGAACAGATCTACCGCGGCTCGGCCGTAACGTACCCACAGCTGACTCACAACCATTGGATGTAGAGTCCAGTCTGCATATAGTGGTGCACCTCTGGACAGCAGATCTGCTCCGAGGTTCATCACTTCTGGTACGTGAGTCGCTCTCAGAGAGAGGAGACATCCGCAGCTCCAGAAGATCAGTTTGCGTGCCAGCATGTGTAACTGGAGAGAACGCAAACCCCTTTGGCGGTTTATATACGATATTGTGGTCGTGTTGTCTGTCCTCACGAGGACATGATGTCCTCTGAGAAAAGGCAGAAAGCGTTTTAGGGTGAGGAACACCGCTAAAAGCTCCAGATAATTTATATGTGACCGTTGGACGTCTCTGCTCCAGAGACCCCTCACAGCTCGACATTCGTATATACCCCCCCAGCCCATCAGTGGTGACCACCTTCCGCGATAGGACAGCACCCATAGTCACGCCCCATACTAGAAAAGTCGGGTGTAGCCAGTGGCGCAGTGCCATGACGCATTTCATAGTGACCATCACTCTGCGCGCCATGACGTGCAGTGTCCAGTCTGAGGGCATCTACCCAGCGCTGAAACTCCCTCATGTGTAAGCGTCCCAGTCGTATCATCAGGATGGCTGACGCCATGAGCCCCAGTAACCGCAGACATGATCTGAAGAGAACATATTTGCGTAGCCGGAAATTAGCGAGGCAAGCTCTGAAGGCTTTCACTCTTTCTGCTGACAGGCGGGCTGTAAAGGGCACCAAATTCAGGTGTAGGCCCAGGAAGAGTACAGTCTGGGCTGGGGACAACATGGTCTTTTCTGTGTTTATTACGAAACCCAGATCGAGCAGGTGTTTTACGAGGACATTCGTCTGCGTAATAGCCTCTTGCTCCGACTGTGCGAGAAGCAGCCAGTCGTCCAGATAAGTTGCCAAGCGAATACCCTGTTTTCTTAACGGGGCTATCGCGGCTTCCGTACACCATACAAACACTCGCGGGCTGAGAGACAGACCGAAGGGAAGGACTCTGTACTTGTAACAAACACCCTGAAAGGCGATAGATATTTCCTGTGTGGGTAATATACTGGGATGTGGAAATACTCATCTTTCAGGTCGACTGATGTGAACCAGTCGTGCTGGCACACGAGACGCAACAGAGATGTGTGAGTGAGCATTCTGAATTTATGTCTTTTGAGATATTTGTTCAGAGCTCTCAAATCTAGTATAGGCCGAATTCCGTTCCCTCCCCGTTTGGGAACGAGGAAATACTTGGAATAAAAGCCGCTCTGACTCTGTTCGGGGGGTATTATCGATATAGCCTTCTTTTCTAGTAGCGAGAAAATATTTTGCTCTAGAATATGGGCCGACTCTCCCCGGGCTTGTTAATACAGAATGCCCGAGAAGCGAGGGGGGGTGACAGCGAATTGGAACCTGTAGCCCCGTGTTACTGTTTTGAAAACCCAAGCAGAATCTGTGAGCATCTTCCACTTTTCGCTACTTAAAGCGAGCGGAGATGTCACATCTCTGTCGTCTGCCCTCTGTGTCTTTATTTGTTGTGTTATGGGGCCCTCTAGTGTCTGAACATGGTGGTACCCCAGGTTGACAACCCCGGCCGACAATGCGCGTGGCGGTGGTGCCTTCACAATCCCGTCTAATGTCCGCCTTTTGAGAGACAGGCCGTAGCCGCTCTCAAAAGAGGGGTAGACGAAAGACTGTTTATTGTTTTTATTGTTTTTCTTTTCATTTTTATTGACTGCATCCTTGGCTTCAAGCCTGGAAACGACGGGGTGTAGAACACACGGACCACTATTGCGGTAAGCATGTTGTAACTTCCGGGTGTTGTTGTTATCTCCGGGTATCCCGTGTGCCTGTTCTGTTGCTGATAGCTTATTATCTTAACTTAATTGATCGTTTTAAAACTCTTGATCACGGCAACTGCCTGACGTTGTAATCACACGTTACTACAGCTTAAGCACTCACAACTCTCCTTCTCTTAGCGACTGTAACTCCACAGTTGCCTACACTCTTTTCGGGTTTGCTAACGGTAGCTACTTTAGCTTGATAGCTAGCCATGGCTCTTTCCCCACCCTCGGGTGCTATTTCCTGCTCTAACTGTCTCATGTTTGGTTACTTCCCTACCTCCTTTACTGGTACCGATACATGTGTTAAATGTAGTATAGTTGTTAGGTTGGAGCCGGGAATCATAGCCATAGAAGCCCGGCTCTGCATCTTAGAAATTAACTCAGCTACAGTAAAGCCCATGTTAGCCGGTGCAGACCGGCAAAAGGTAGCTCCTCTTAGCCGTCCCCCGGCAACTCCTGAGCAGCAGGGAGATTGGGTGACTGTTCAGAAGGGGCATAACGCGAAACCCGCAGGTCCCCACCAACCCGTTCACGTATCTAACAGATATTCCCCACTCAGCGAGACACCCGCTGAGAAGCCAACACGTGAATTTAGAGACCGAAGCCTCCACAGTTACATGCATTCCGGGGGCCAGAGCGGGCGACGTTGAGGCGCATCCTAGACTGCTGGCTAAAAATAAACGTAAATACAGTAGGATTGTTATTCACGTCGGTGGTAATGATGTTCGTTTAAGCCAATCAGAATGCACCAAACTTAATGTGGCGTCGGTGTGTAGTTATGCTAAAACAATGTCGGACACCGTAATCTTCTCTGGTCCCCTCCCCAATCTGATCAATGATGACATGTATAGCCGCATGTCATCATTTCAGCGCTGGTTGTCTTGGTGGTGCCCAGCAAACAATGTGGGCTTCGTAAATAATTGGACAGCCTTCTGGGGAAAACCTGGTCTGATTAAGAGAGACGGCATTCATCCTACTTTGGAAGGTGCAAATCTCATTTCGGCAAACATTTCAGGGCTTTGTGGACTTAATCCATGACAAACTGGAGTTGAGACCAGGAGGCAGAGTCGCAGTCTTACACGCTTCTCTGCGCTCTCTCCTAGGCAGTCCTCCATAGGAATCCCGAACCCAATAAAATACCCAAAATTAACGGTGTGTGTGTCTGCCCAAGGACAATTTAAGGTAAAACCTAATAGAGGTGTCATACATAATAACCTAATAAAAGTAAATGTAACAACTACTACAGTGCAACAAAACAGGAAGATTAAATGTGGTCTCTTAAACATAAGATCTCTAGCATCTAAAGCAATATTGGTAAATGATTTAATATCAGATTATAATATTGATATATGCTGTCTCACTGAAACTTGGTTGAGACATGAAGAATATGTCAGCATAAATGAGGCCACTCCACCCAGCCATATCAATACTCATATTGCCCGAGGCACGGGCCGAGGAGGTGGAGTTGCAGCAATCTTTGACTCAAGTTTACTTATCAATACTAAACAAAAATTAAATTATACCTCCTTTGAAAGCCTCGTTTTTAGTCTTACGCATCCGACCTGGAAAACTGTGCAGCCAATCTTATTTGTTACAGTGTACCGTGCACCAGGTCCTTATTCAGAATTCTTATCAGAATTCTCTGAGTTTTTATCAGCTTTGGTTCTTAAAACAGATAAAGTAATTATCGTAGGTGACTTTAATATTCATGTTGACGATGATAAAAATAGCCTTACTGTTGCATTTAACTCTATATTAGATTCTGTTGGTTTCTGTCAGAGTGTAAATAAACCAACCCACTGCTATAATCACACTCTCGACCTTGTTCTGAATTATGGTAATGAAATTGAGCAACTATTAGTCGAACCGCATAATTCTGCTTTATCCGACCATTTCTTAGTAACTTTTGAAGTACTGTTACTGAAAAAGAAGAAAATAAAACAACATAGATTAGCTCCATGGCATAATGCCGAAACCCGCAAAATAAAGCAAAAGTCGAGACAACTTGAAAGGATATGGCGTTCCACTAAACTTGAAGAATCTCGTTTAATTTGGCATATTACTCTCAATGAATATAAGAAAGCACTGCGTAAAGCGAGAGCAGCGTACTACTCTTCATTAATAGATGAGAATAAGAATAATGCAAGATTTATTTTCAGCACTGTAGCCAGGCTGACAGAGAGCCACAGCTCGACTGAGCCTTCTATTCCCATAGCACTCAGTAGTAATGATTTTATGTGCTTTTTTAACGATAAAATTGTTACTCTTAGAAACAAAATCAATGACCTCTTGCCTTTGACCAGTATAGTGTTATCAACAGCTCCCGGAAACGTAAGTTCTAATATTACACTAGATAGTAAACTAGAATGCTTTTCAGCCATAAACCTTGAACAATTAAATTCAAGGATTCTCTCTTCTAAACCATCAACGTGTATCTTAGACCCGATTCCAACTAAGCTGTTAAAATAAGTTTTTCCATTAATTAGCACTTCTTTATTAAATATTATGAATATGTCTTTATTATCAGGCTATGTTCCACAATCATTCAAAGTAGCAGTGATAAAACCGCTTCTTAAAAAGCACAGCCTCGATCCAGAGGTTTTAGCAAACTATAGACCTATTTCTAATCTTCCGTTCCTCTCAAAAATTATTGAGAAAGCAGTCGCAAAACAGCTGTGTGATTACTTAAAAAACAATGATTTATTTGAAGATTTTCAGTCTGGCTTTAGAACACAACATAGCACAGAGACAGCTCTGGTTAAAGTCACAAATGACATTCTAATAGCCTCAGACAAGGGACTTGTCTCTATTCTTGTCTTGCTCGATCTTAGTGCTGCATTTTATACTAACGACCATGATATCCTATTGCAAAGACTAGAGCACTTAGTTGGCATACAGGGAACTGCTTTAGGCTGGTTTAGGTCCTATCTATCTGAACGCTCTCAGTTTGTACGTGTCAACAATGAATCTTCCATGTAAACCAAAGTTAGCCATGGAGTGCCACTGGGCTCAGTGCTTGGACCTATTTTGTTCACACTATATATGCTTCCGTTAGGCAATATTATAAGGAATCATTCTGTAAACTTTCATTGTTAAGCGGATGATACTCAACTATATTTATCAATCAAGCCTGATGAAATTAATCATCTAAATAAAATTCAAGACTGCCTCAATAATTTAAAAAGGTGGATGACCTTACATTTTTTGATGTTAAACACGACCATAACTGAAGTTATTGTACTTGGCCCGAAGAATCTACGAAACAAATTATCTAAAGATATACTAAATATGGATGGCATTAATTTGGCCTCCAGTGAGACTGTAAGGAATCTTGGTGTTATATTTGATCAGGATTTATCCTTTAACACCCACATAAAATCAATTTCAAGGACCGCCTTCTTGCATCTATGTAACATTGCAAAAATCAGGCATATCTTGTCTCAAAACGATGCAGAGAAACTAGTCCATGCATTTGTTACTTCAAGGCTGGATTATTGTAACTCCTTATTATCAGGGTGTACAAAGAAGTCAGTCAAGTCGCTTCAGCTGATTCAAAATGCTGCAGCTCGTGTACTAACCAGAGTTAGGAAAAGGGACCACATTACTCCTGTTCTGGCTGCCTTACACTGGCTCCCTATAGAACACAGGATAGAATTTAAAATTCTTCTTCTCGCCTACAAAGCCCTTAATGGGCAGGCGCCATCTTACCTTAAAGAACTCATTATACCCTACTGTCCTACTAGGGCATTGCGTTCCAAGAATGCAGGGTTGTTGGTTGTTCCTAGAGTCTCTAAAAGTACAATGGGAGCCAGAGCCTTTTCTTATCAAGCTCCACTTTTGTGGAATCAGCTTCCAGTTTGTGTTCGGACGGCAGACACCCTATCCGTTTTTAAGAGTGCGCTTAAGACCTTCCTTTTTGATAAAGCTTATAGTTAGGGCTGATTAGATGCAGCCCCTAGTTTTGCTGATATAGGCTTAGTTGGTCGGGGGACATCTTACTTCTTCCTTCTCCCTGTCTATACCTGTGTACTTTCATGTTCCGATTAACCCAGCTTCCCCAAATTTCTTTCTTTTTGGTGTCTATATATGCCGGGATCCGGAGTCATGGATGATCCTGCGGTCCTGTGTCATGGATTGCGAGTCCTGGATCTTGAGTCGTGGCTGTGGTCCTGGATCATAAGTCCTGGATGGATATCCTCGTGGATTCATCTTCCTATTATACACACATGCATTTCCAAACATTTGGACTACCTATGTTGCAAATGTATTATCTTTTCAATTTACACACGGCATCTATTGCACGTCTGTCCGTCCTGGGAGAGGGATCCCTCCTCTGTTGCTCTCCCTGAGGTTTCTCCCATTTTTCCCTTTAAACTGTGGGTTTTCTCTGGAAGTTTTTCCTTGTACGATGTGAGGATCTAAGGACAGAGGGTGTCGTATTGTCATACGGATATTCTGTACAAACTTTGAAGTCCACTGAGACAAATGTAACATTTGTGATATTGGGCTATATAAATAAACATTGATTGATTGATTGACAGTGGAAAATGATTTATTAGGAAACAATAATGATGACATGTGTTTGTGAGACTTAAACAGGCAGCGGAACTTGCTGTCTTTGATGTTAATTCCATTTCCCTTATGGCGCGAACTTGAGGATGACGTTCTGGCATCACTCGAGGCGGCGGGAAGATGGGGGCATGATGGCACCCCGAAAACACATGAGAATCTAACACTGGAACGTGTTCTGGAGCTGGGGAACAGGGAACTTCCAGCTCTCTCATCGAGGAGAGGAGAGGAGGCTGTCAGGCTGCCCGCTTCTTATTCCTCGCCTGGTGGCTGAAAACCTGGGTCGGGTGCGCCTGAGCGGCAGCTGCCGGAACCGGAGATCTTCTTGGCCAGCTCACCCTCGCCTCGTTCCTGGGCTGGGGACCCGGGACGGGCTGTGGTCTCTGCTGCTTCGGTATCTTGAACCGGGCAGGACGTGAGGCAGCTTGAGTGAAGGCCTGCCTCGGGACCGTTGAAGGTGGCGGCTGGACCCTTCGGGGGAGACAGCTGGAGAGCCTTGTCTTCCTTCTCTTTTGATTCGCATCTCAGCTGCATCGAAGCTAGAGCAGAGCCAAATATGCCCTCGGGAACAATAGGCATGTCCAGAACATCCTATTTATCCCGGTTTGGAAGGTTCGTCAGGTTGAGCCACCTGGCTCTCTCCTGTACCACCATAATTCCCAGTGCTTTGCCCGTTTCTTGGACTGCACAGCGCTGCACACGGAGGCAAATGTCCGTGATCGCTGCGATCTCGTCCCACACGGCAGGCTCAGGTTTGCTCTACAAGTCTTCGTAGAGCTCCGCCTGGTAGGCGGTCAGCAGCGAGGAGACGTTGAGTTTCCCTGGCGGACAAAGCTGCGGCTTTATAGGCCCGTTCGGTCATCGCTGACTGAAAACGGTCTGCCTTTGCCGGTAGCGTGAGATTCCTGCTCGGTGTCGAAACCAGCCTCGGTTGGAGGCGGGCTGCCACCAGCGGTTCCATGGGCGGCATGCGGAGCAGGCCGAACCTCTCCATACCGTCACAGTCCAGGGAGGAGGCACCCTGGATTGGGACCTTGTTGCTGAAAGGGCGGTCTCTCCACGAGACCGACACCTCGTCCAGCATCTCCGGAAAGACTGGAAGGAGCTGCCTCTTCGTCCTCGCTGCTTGGGGCAATTGCTTCCCCTCGTAGCGAGATCTGGAGGTCTCCTTGGCCACTTCAGGCCATGGGATGTCCAGCCTGGACGCAGCGCGTTGACACACGGCCTGCAAGTCCATACTTAGGCAGGGCGAAGCTGGTGTGCTTTCACCCAGGAGAGCGGACATCGCTCCCGGCTTTGCACCCTGAGCCGATGGAACGAAGATGTCATCCTTGTGTTCATCCGAGTCGGACAGGAGGAACTCAGAGGCATCCTCTTCTTCCTCCATATAGTCCAACTCCAGGACATCCTCTGCGGGTGGAACCATGGTGAGGTCCAGTTGCGAGCCCCAGCTTGACACAGCGCAGGGCTCAGCTCACACGGCTCTTGCCGCCACCGGACCCCAGCCTGACATGGCGCGGGGCTCCGCTTCAGCGGCTGCCGCTGTTATTGAGCCCCAGCCTGACACAGCGCGGGGCTCAATCTCTGCGGCGGACGCCACCATGTCTTGATTGCCGGCCGGCGAATCAGCGGACATGAGGGGGTCCTGTCCCGACAAGCTAGCTCGGCGTGCTAGCCGTCGGCGGAGGCTCTTAATGGTGAAGCGGGCACAATGCCCACACGAGCCGGGGTTATCGATAGCCTCCTGGGCGTGTTCCAGCCCGAGGCAGGACGAGCAGACCTGGTGTGAGTCTGTGCCTGAGATCTTAAACCCGCAGCCACATAGCCGAGCCTCCGAGTCCCTGACTCCTCTGGTGTGAGGGAGAGAAGGGTCCATCTTTGTTCGCCGGGGTGTCGGCGTGGAGTGGACACGCTAGTAACAGGTACGTTACTGAGAAAATAATCCAACCTTGTCGTTAATCCTAAAGGAAAAAGCGACGGCGTAGATTTGATTCTTTAAAGAATATTAACTGGTATGTTAATACCTTTTGTTTTTATCTCCGTCTCCTCTGGTGTGAGAGAGAAAAGAGAACGTCCTCGCTACCGTGGTGTCGTTGTGGAGGGATTTTTTTTTAGCAACAGGTATGTTACTAGCTTGAAGAAAAAATCAAACCTTGCCGTAAATTCGAAAGAAAGTAACGGCGAGGCAGATTACAATATTAACTGGTGTGTTAATATTGTTCAGTCTTCTTGCAAAGCAAAAAAGTAACCGGCAAGGGCCCGTCGACCGAATGTTAGCTTTGGGTTCAGTCTGTGGACTGTTAAGCTAGCCCGGCTACTGATAATTCGAGATGTGCTCTGAAGCGAGAAGAGGTGTTTGAATGAAGCTGCGTCGTAGCGCAAGCTACTTATAGGGTGGGTGGATTCCCTGACGTAGACGTCAAGATCACCAGCCAATCAGAATTGGCGTAATGAGATTGATGCTTCTGTTTGCATACGCGTTGAGGCGCGTGTGAGTGTTATGAATGAGAACCAGTAACGGTACGTCTACACTACAGGCATCAAAAAATGCTTTCAACGCTTCGCCCATTTACTTGAATGGGGTGACGTAGAAGATTTTTAATCTTCGCCGAACTGCATTGTGGGGAGCATGGCATGGCTTTGCAAGCATCACGAGCATCTATCGGCATCAAAAGTTGAACAATGTTCAACTTTTGAGGCTCGATGCTTGGCATCAGCCAATGAAATCCCGTTTATGCAAATCCCGCCAGTGCAAGCGCAGCCAATCAAACCGCGTGCAAGCTGGGAGAGCCAGACCGCAGTTCATTTCCTCATATTCCAAACGAGATATTACGGTAGCAAATCACCCGGTTCTTTACGACCGGAACTATTTACCGGGATACAAACCGGAGGAACCAGGCATGGAGGGAGGTGGCAGAGACAGTGGGTGAAACTGATCATTTTTTCGCCTGTTTGGAGAGTTTATATCCAGTTTACTTCGTTTTAACATTGCTATTGCTTTGTATGTCGGGGGCGGGAGATTCATGTGATTGGTTGCTCGCAAAAAATCGCCAAGCTTCAGACACGCCCAGCTCCAAGATTTTTTCAGGCCTGTAGTGTAGACGGGCCGTAAGACACAGAGCAAGAACAGGAGCAAGCTTAAGACTGGCATGTTTGAAGTGTTCAGCTGAGATGAGATCCGGGCCACAAGCTTTGTTATTTTCTAGATTCATTATAGTGTTGTCGACTTCCTCTGATCTAACCGTAACATTTTCAGTGGAGTCAACCTTTTCAACAACAAATGCATCACTCTTAACACAGTTGAACAACTCATGATAGTGTTGTCGCCACAGCTCAGCGATGTTGTCTGACCCACACACTCCTTCAATGGAAGACGGTAAGGGAGTCTTAAAACTGTTTATGACTTTGACCTCTTTCCAGAAATCATAGCAACTATTATTGCGCAGCTTTCTGGCAAGTGAGTCAGCCCTCATTGTGTCCTCATTTTTTTTAATGAAGCGGACAGCATACTTATATTTGGCATGAGTGGACTGTTTATATTCAAACAAAGACCCCTTTCTCGGCCTTCCTGATTCGGCCCACAATTTAAAAGCATCTCTAGCAGTAATGTGTAGCTCAGTCACATGTTCATTCCATCCAGGTTTTATATTATGCTCCTTTTTCTTACTGTTGTAAAAACCCTTACTTGAGGCATTTAACACATCAATAATAAGATCATATGTAAAACATAGATCACTACCATGCTGCGCATTTTTACAGTTGGTGTCACTGCACAGCATTGCTTCTCTAGGAATTACAACCAAGTCTAATGATTTGTCAGTGAGTGAGGTATAGTGATTAATATCCTTCTCACTTAACTTTGACCAATCCAGCCTCCCTGTGTACGTTTTATTGTCATTAACAGATAGCACCGTAATATTTTCAACATTTAGGGTCAATACAAAAGGAATATGATCTCTAGTGGCCAACTCATAACAAATGTCAATGTTGTCCAGAGAAGCGTGTGCATCAGCTTTGCATATACAGTGATCTAGCCATGACACAGTATGCCATGCTTAACTAATATATGTAAAGCTTTTCTCAGGTAGAAGAGATTTACTTAAGCAATCATACACGAGAGGCCGTTCTTGAACGTCATTATTGGTACAACAGTACTGCGGTTGTACTGGAGTACGGACCTCGGCGCTTGCCGCAGTACTGTCGTACCAATAATGACGTTCAAGAACGGCCTCAAGTGTATGATTGCGATTCTATTACACAAACTATCATTGTAATCAACAATATCGTAAAATAATTTCATAATGTGGGCTAATTTATCCCAAACCTACGGTTTCTGCTTGAGTTAATCTCCGTCAGAAAGTAGTTCCTAGAAAGTAGTTCCCATTGTAACGATAGCCGATCAAACACTCCTGCTTCCATAAAACTGGCGAAGTGAGCTGTTCAGCTCCGGTTTGGACACTGTTCCGAAATCCACCATTATCTCCTGGGTCTTTAAGAACGCTTTGAGACATTTGACAGCCCAGGTAGTTGACGCCAATGTACTCTTTTCGTTGCGACTTTTTTCCAACGCACTCAACTCGTCAGTTGAAAAAGCCGCAAATCTTTTGTTGGTTTTGTGGTCTGTGTCCATGTCCAACCATTCATCAATACTGAGGCCCCCCAACAAATCAAAATTAACTTTAAAATCTGACATTTTGTAGCTACTGATTTCCAACGAGAGACAATGTATAACAGTGTAACGGCTGTGTGTCGCTAAACGTCGCTATGGAAACCACACGATGTAGGCTCATGGAACTAGTTTCGGTAGGCTAGTAGCGTGTGTAGGCCACTGGATACTTTGTGATTAGGCACGTTCTATTTGATCGTTGTTTGATCGTGGAATCAAACATGCCTATTGACCAATCAGAGAGCTTGCTCAAACCTATGTGTTATAGAATTGACAGTATGAGATTATTATCATTACAAAAATGCAGTAAACATTTGCCAAACAGAGATTTATCATCCGAAATGTCAGCATTCAAGTCCCCCACTACATACACACAGGTTGTGGCATTATCCTTAATGAATGCGTTAACAAATGCCATTCTATTGCTATAGTCATCTTCATTTTCATATGATTCATAAGGTGTGTATATATTTACGATAATCAATAACCTATTTTCATACTTGATCTCTATACCAATGGCCCAGTCCACGTCCAATCTTACCACTGTAACCAAAGGGTCATATTTACTGTTCCAGAGAATCGCCACACCACCAGGTATCCTGCCATGGGCAATTTTATCACAGAGATCAGTAGTTGACTCTCCAACTCCATGAAAATTAGCATGTAGTGTATTCAGCCTTTCCAGATCTTGCTTAGGTAACCATGTCTCTTGTAAGCACAGAATATCACATTCCTCCAACAGTTTATCAACAACCAGCCGCCTCGCTTTATCACCAGCACTGTGCCCCACAAGTAGGCCACGCATGTTATATGACACCACCCGCATCCTATTGTTTATGTACTACAGTCATTTATATCAGCAGATGCATGATTCCCGTGTTGTACAGGAGCGACCACATTGTTTGTAGTAATGCTATCACCCGCAAGCAACCCACTAGCAGGCCGTCTTGGCTCATAATAGCGTCGGACATAGGTGCCAGCTGGCCACAGCTCTGGGTCATACATTTCTGCCACTTCCTTGCATTCGGCAGTGACGTGAAATGAGCTGAACCTGCTCTGTGCCGACTCGATCTTCCGACAAGTAACTGCTCGGACAAGTTTCTCACTCAGATACTCAGTTAGCATGTTAGCTTCTAGTTGAGGGGCAAACTTAGTGGCAAACACACTCACCATCTTTGTGATCACAACTTCTACGTTAGAACTCACTGGGCCAGTTCCAACTATACCCGTTTTCTTCCTCTCCCGTTTCAGTGGCGCTTGGATTCCCCGTTGTCTTGCTGCTGGCTTATGCTCTGGTGTCACCTTGCTTCGGTGTCCTTCCTTCACAATACGGGACCACAAAGGAGACTTTGGTGGCTGTGGTGTGGACATGAATCCCACAGAGCTGCTGGAGCCTCCTCCAGCCACTGTTACCTCCTGGTCAGCACACACAGCTGCTGGCCGCGCTTGATTGCATGGCCTCACATACCCCGCCCCTGGGTCAACGCTGGTATATCCACAGGGCTTCTCAATTGCGGACACCCGGTCATCGATGGCCATGGTCATCACCCGCAGACCCTCACAGGCATCAGTTTGAGCTTCGAGCGTTTTTTTCACACAGCACATGTCCTTATTCAGCTGTTCCAACCGCCCCAGCAATGCTGAGACATCAATGTGGTCGTAGGAAACTGGTGGGAGGTCATCCAGATAGTGGGAGACAAATCTTGGTATATTCTCCCCACATTCATTTACCTTCAAGCACGCTTTTATATTGTTAGCGTCTTTCTGTGCTCCTTCGTGTGTAACACAGCGCTGTGTCGTTTGAGGACACAGCTCAAACAGTATCTTCTTCGAGGCTTCGATCCACTCAGAGTTGAAATTGTTTGAGGCCAATATAAAAATGTCATCATGATTCAGAGTTTTCATTTTGATGACAAGGAAGTTCAAAAGTTCATCTTCCACAATCACCTTATTATCAGTTGTTCGGTAAACTTCTGATTTAGTACGACCGGAGAAGCTGGCACCCCCACGCCAAGCTGCTGCCGCTGCTGCCGCCATCGACATAGTAGTTCCCTCTGTCAGCAATGTATCAACAATTACACACACATTTCTATCAGTATTTCTCTGTGTTGTGGTTGACATGATGATGACTGTTAGGAGTTAAGGGGAGAGGCTGAGCATCACCATGAAATGTGCAAATTGACAAAAAAATGAATAAAAGGGGAAAAAATGCTCCATGTTTTTTAGGCTGTAAACTTGAACTGTTATGTAAGCCAACTAGACTGACAGTTTATCACTCTTCCTCCTGTACATTAGCAGATAAAAGGCATAACATACTTGAATGAATGCTAAATAAAGAATGCTGGAAATAACTGCATCTCCATTAGCTATATGCTATGCTGAGACTGCCTTCTTCATGTCGTGAATTGCAGCTGATGTTTTAATATGGCAATTGATCATTTGACTTATAAAATAACCCACAATCGAGTGATGCTCTAGTTTCTTCATGTTTTGTTTTTTTCTACTCTTTTTTGCGCCGGACTGAAACTGTCTTTTCACAGACATCTCTTCACCTGCACTAGTTGCCGTATCAAAGCCGTGATTGGTCAGATGTCGATTCATTGCAACGGTGTGGGGTTACAGACGTGCTCCCCTTGTCACCTCTCTCAGTCTCGCGTGTCAGCGGGGGGTGCGCGGAGAACTGCGCACAGCAGCTGAGACCCTCTGGGCGGGGCCCCCTGCAAAAGGCGGGGCCCCAAGCAGCCTGCGTGATTGGCCTGTAGGGAGGGGCGGCCCTGCTGGTGGAGCACGCTCAGGTACTGCGGAGCGCATAAAGCTTAGCAGACTCTTCACGCTAACGAAGGATCAATTCTAGGCTGTCCCGCAGCTCCTGCCCCTCTGTTGGACTCTGTCGCAGCGGCGCTACTGCTGTGGAGCGCATAAAGCAGACTCTTCACAACAAAGGATCACTTCTTCTTCAGAGCAGGGACAAGGCCGGATTAGTACCTCCAGGGGCCCCTGGGCACTGAGCGCTCATGCCCCCCCCCCCCAACCCACGTACGAACAAGTAACACCACGCCTACCCAATCCTACCAACATGACCAATATTTTGAATTTTCAGTCAATCTCAAAACCTCAGAGCAGCACCCCACTTAATGCCAAAATATGACTGGCTGGCTGTACAAGTACACAATAAGTGTTATTAGTTACAAACATTGAGAGTTACAAAAGTAAAAATATGTAGTGAAATGGTGTGGTTGCTCAACTAAGTGATCAGTATATGTGATGGAAGATAGTGTGTGTGTGTGTGTGTGTGTGTGTGTGTGTGTGAGAGAGAGAGAGAGAGAGAGAGAATTTTACACGTGTTGAATTGTAATTGTATCACTGTATATATATATCATCAATAATATGTAAACATTTGAAATGTATGTTAATGTTGTTAATTATTTTGTATTGTGATGCGTTGGCAACATTGTTTAATTTAACTTTCATGCCAATAAAGCCCCTTTGAATTGAATTGAATTGAGAATCTTACCTTTTCAAAGTGTTTCATGGCGCCAGTGTGTGTGGCCTGGTGTGGTTGCTCAACTAAGTGATCAGTATATGTGATGGAAGATAGTGTGTGTGTGTGTGAGAGAGAGAGAGAGAGAGAGAGAGAGAGGATCTTACCTTTTCGAAGTGTTTCTTCCTTGCCAATGGCGCCAGTGTGTGTGGCCTGGTGTGGTTGCTCAACTAAGTGATCAGTATATGTGATGGAAGATAGTGTGTGTGTGTGAGAGAGAGAGAGAGAGAGAGAGAGAGAGAGGATCTTACCTTTTCGAAGTGTTTCTTCCTTGCCAATGGCGCCAGTGTGTGTGGCCTGGTGTGGTTGCTCAACTAAGTGATCAGTATATGTGATGGAAGATAGTGTGTGTGTGCGTGTGTGAGAGAGAGAGAGAGAGAGAGAGAGAGAGAGAGAGAGAGAGAGAGAGAGAGAGAGACTGAACCTTATGCAATTTAGGCCTATACATTGTTTATGTAACTTATGTGCCAGTGTGTCCATGGTTTTGAGTCTGTGTGTGTGTTGAGCACAGCGCCGTCTGTTTTTTGCAGTACAGTAACTAAAGTAGGACTAAGCATAGCCTACCAGTAGTTTCTGTGGACCTGTCTGCCCCTTTCGTGAGTGCACTGCGCGCGTGCGCACTTGTGTGCCATTGTTTTGGATGACCTAATTAAAATAGCGTCCCCCCAGTAAGAAAATCCCCACTACACCACTGTTCACACCTAATAGTTCGTTTTCTGGTGTGCACCAGACAACAGTTTGTTACATTGTTTCATTTTTCAGAAGGTTCGGTTTGCGTTCACACGGGCAAAACTCAAACGGACTATAAACTTTAAACACAATTCATGTGCACGGAAATGCTGTTCAACCATTGGTCAGACATTAAGGGGGTAAAAACGCAAATCCCTGCACATTTCTACCGGAGCCTCCGCCATGGAGCATCGGCACTTTCGGCAGGTTATTCTCATGCTGCTGTTAATCTGGAGATCAACAGACACTAGCGGCCCGCGAATATGATTATGTAATCAGACAACGTCCTTTAAAAAACATTATGACACATATAATGAGAGACGTTCTGCAGTAAGGAGGGGCGTTTCACCGACGACAGGTGTTCTTAATTTTATGTAGTTGACGTAGCATTTTTACTTTACACTAAACAACAGCGGGTGTCTTGAAAGACTCTTTCGCTAAAGATTTTGAAGATATCCACGTTCTTGTGACACGTAAATACTACGCTTCCTATGTTTTGGTGCGGACTGCGTTCACACCAGCAATGAACCGCTCCAGAGTTCGCAAGCAATGGCGCCAGTGTGTGTGGCCTGGTGTGGTTGCTCAACTAAGTGATCAGTATATGTGATGGAAGATAGTGTGTGTGTGTGAGTGAGTGAGTGAGTGAGTGAGTGAGTGAGTGAGTGAGTGAGTGAGTGAGTGAGTGAGTGAGTGAGAGAGAGAGAGAGAGAGAGAGAGAGAGAGAGAGAGAGAGAGACTGAACCTTATGCAATTTAGGCCTATACATTGTTTATGTAACTTATGTGCCAGTGTGTCCATGGTTTTGAGTCTGTGTGTGTGTTGAGCACAGCGCCGTCTGTTTTTTGCAGTACAGTAACTAAAGTAGGACTAAGCATACCAGTATTTTCTGTGGACCTGTCTGCCCCTTTCGTGAGTGCACTGCGCGCGTGCGCACTTGTGTGCCATTGTTTTTGGATGACCTAATTAAAATAGCGTCCCCCCAGTAAGAAAATCCCCACTACACCACTGTTCACACCTAATAGTTCGTTTTCTGGTGTGCACCAGACAACAGTTTGTTACATTGTTGAGAGAGAGAATCTGTAACCTCCTGCTGTATACCGACAACACTGAATCCTGGCACAAAGCAATTTGTTCCCACTATAAAGCAGTGATGCAAATTAGTCGCTTTTCGGCGCCTCCCGCTTTTTTAACGCTGATTTGGGTGACTTGTGTAATTCGTGGAGAACCGAAGAGTTTTTGTTTTGGGGGGGGGGGGGTCCGTCAGTCCGACCGTCAGTCCGACTGACGGACAACTTCTCACTTCAAAAAAGAAGAAGAAATCTAGACCGCAAAATAATTAAACAAGCGAGTGCCTGTTTTTCCTGGCCAAGGACAGGTTCCTTGAACTCAACACGAGCGTACCGTGTCTTGACGTGGTTATGTCTCGTCTGAAGGGAGTGTAGACTTGAGTGCTGACGGAGAGCACCGGAACGCCGCTCCAGCTCTTCAAATATTGCAGTACCCATAAGGAGCCGTACACATGCTGCAGTGTTTGTGTGGCTGTGTCTTTAGTTGTAAGCACAGTGGCGATCTTTTGTTATTAGCATCTGGTTAGCTAGCTATGCTAACGAATTTAAAGAGCTTTTCTACAACCAGGTGGAAGAGAGCTCTCTCCTGAGAAGCTCAAATAACCTCAGCTCAGTGAGGTTAAAGCACACCTTGATATGATCATTATAGTTATTAATGAGACTAAATGAAAAACAGGTATAAAATACTATATGACAGTAACAAAAACGTTGTCAAAAATAACAAGAATGGAGTTTAAAAGGGGTGTGATTTGTATAATATATCCAAAAAGAAGAATCTGCTTACAGTTCTGTTTCATATGGGTGTTGAAAGATGTATCCATAGATCTCCTCATGTTGCTCTCAAAGTGCACCAGATTGATGCTTTTAACTTCAATATTTAAAAAAAAATCTTCCCGTGGGAGCATGCCCCCGGACCCCACTAGAGGAGGTTAGGTCCCCTTCCCCACTTAAATCATGTTCACATGGATAGGATACTAAATACATTTGGACACATCTTGTTTGCATATATTTCTGCCACAACCGTGCACGTGCACGTGCATGCATGCGCGAGTCATGGTGAGATATCTGGATTCAGAGGTTGCTTTTTCTTTGCACAGCATGAAAGAAAGGCCAAATTAATGGGCTGTGATTTTAGTTTTTTTTAAGCAGAGGTTGAGTTCAATCATTTGTACGGCCCTCGGAGGATGTTGTAAAAATTGAAAGGAAAAAGGTCACCCAACCCTGCTGTAAATAATATTAAAAACCCTTGATTTATAACTTAACATCTGTCTCCTATTGATCTGAGTATATTATAAAGAGTAGCCAGTTAATTGAAGCATTATAGCACAGGCCTTTGTCAGATTGTACATAACGCTGTTTTTTTTTCTGCTTCGAATAGTTCTCTCTTTTTTCACCATATGTGTGTTTGCATCACTGATAAAGACCACAAAAAGAGAGGAATATGTAGTGGCAGACAGGTTCTCATTGGAGATGATGACAGTGACAACACTATGATGACGGTAAACATTTACCATAATGGAACACTCATGTTCCAAGGGAGCCAGGCCAGAGAGACTTACCTTTTCGAAGTGTTTCTTCCTTGCCAATGGCGACAGTGTGTGTCAAATCTCAACTCTCTACTAGTATACGATTGCCAAACACTTCTGGATCTTCGTTTTTCTGAATTAAATCCTGTGAATTCGGATCGTGGACATAAAAGGCTCCCCCCGAGTACCAGCTTACCTGTGCTGCACCCCGGCTCCAACTCCCCGCCGTAAACGCCACCGCCCCCACGGAAAACGCAGTGGTCGACTGGTGAGGAATTTTCAGCTTGTCCTATCTCAAGGACTGAATACTTCGCCGTGCCTCGCCTTTTCTCATTCATAACACTCCGTTCGATGTCTCACTATGGGATGCGCCTCAACGCGTATGCAAACAGAAGCATCAATCTCATTACGCCAATCCTGATTGGCTGGTGATCTTGACGTCTACGTCAGGGAATCCACCCACCCTATAAGTAGCTTGCGCTACGACGCAGCGTCATTCAAACACCTCTTCTCGCTTCAGAGCACATCTAGAATTATCAGTAGCCGGACTAGCTTAACGGTCCACAGACTGAACCCAAAGCTAACATTCGGTCGACGGGCGCTTGCCGGTTAGTTTTTTGCTTTGCAAGAAGACTGATCACTATTAACACACCAGTTGATATTGTAATCTGCCTCGCGGTTACTTTCTTTCGAAATTACGGTAAGGTTTGATTTTTTCTTCAAGCTAGTAACATACCTGTTGCTAGCTTTTCTTCCCTCCACACCGACACCACGGTAGCGAGGACGTTCTCTTTTCTCTCTCACACCAGAGGAGACGGAGATAAAAACAAAAGGTATTAACACACCAGTTAATATTCTTTAAAGAATCAAATCTACGCCGTCGCTTTTTCCTTTCGGATTAACAACAAGGTTGGATTATTTTCTCAGTAACGTACCTGTTACTAGCGTGTCCACTCCACGCCTACACTCCGGCAAACAAAGATGGACCCTTCTCTCCCTAACACCAGAGGAGTCAGGGACTCGGAGGCTCGGCTATGCGGCTGCGGGTTTAAGATCTCTGGCACAGACTCACACCAGGTCTGCTCGTCCTGCCTCGGGCTGGAACACGCCCAGGAGGCTATCGATAACCCGGGCTCGTGCGGGCATTGTGCCCGCTTCACCATTAAGAGCCTCCGCCGACGGCTAGCACGCCAAGCTAGCTTGTCGGGACAGGACCCCCTCATGCCCGCTGATTCGCCAGCCGGCAATCAAGACATGGTGGCGTCCGCCGCAGAGATTGAGCCACGCGCTGTGTCAGGCTGGGGCTCAATAACAGCGGCAGCCGCTGAACCGGAGCCCCACGCCATGTCAGGCTGGGGTCCGGTGGCGGCAAGAGCCGCGATTGCGGAGCCCTGCGCTGTGTCAAGCTGGGGCTCCCAACTGGAACTCACCATGGTTCCACCCGCGGAGGATGTCCTGGAGTTGGACTATATGGTCGAAGAAGAGGATGCCTCTGAGTTCCTCCTGTCCGACTCAGATGAGCACGAGGATGACATATTAATTTCATCGGCTCAGGCTGCAAAGCCGGGAGCGATGTCCGCTCTCCCGGGCGAAAGCACACCAGCTTCGTCCTGCCTAAGTATGGACCTGCAGGCCGTGTGTCAACGCGCTGCGTCCAGGCTGGACATCCCATGGCCTGAAGTGGCCAAGGAGACCTCCAGATCTCGCTACGAGGGGAAGCAATTGCCCCAAGCAGCGAGGATGAAGAGGCAGCTCCTTCCAGTCTTTCCGGAGATGATGGACGAGGTGTCGGTCTCATGGAGAGACCTCCCTTTCAGCAACAAGGCCCCAATCCAGGGTGCCTCCTCCCTGGACTGTGACGGTATGGAGAGGTTCGGCCTGCTCCGCATGCCGCCCATGGAACCGCTGGTGGCAGCCCACCTCCAACCGAGGCTGGCTTCGACACCGAGCAGGAATCTCACGCTACCGGCAAAGGCAGACCGTTTTCAGTCAGCGACGACCGAACGGGCCTATAAAGCTGCAGCTTTGTCCGCCAGGGCACTCAACGTCTCCTCGCTGCTGACCGCCTACCAGGCGGAGCTCTGCAAAGACTTGTCGAGCAAACCTGAGCCTGACGTGTTTGACGAGATCGCAGCGATCACGGACATTTGCCTCCGTGTGCAGCGCTGTGCAGTCCAAGCCACGGGCAAAGCACTGGGAATTATGGTGGTAATCAAAAAAGAAGGAAGACGAGGCTCTCCAGCTCTGTCTCCCCCGAAGGGTCCAGCCGCCACCTTCAACGGTCCCGCGGCAGGCCTTAACTCAAGCTGCCTCACGTCCTGCCCGGTTCAAGATACCGAAGCAGCAGAGACCACAGCCCGTCCCGGGTCCCCAGCCCAGGCACGAGGCGAGGGTGAGCTGGCCAAGAAGATCTCCGGTTCCGGCAGCTGACGCTCAGGCACAGTCGTTTCCAGGCTTGAAGCCAAGGGCGCAGTCAATAAAAATGAAAAGAAAAACAATAAAAACAATAAACAGTCTGTCTTCTACCCCTCTTTTGATAGCGGCTACGGCCTCTCTCTCAAAAGGCGGACATTAGACGGGATTGTGAAGGCACCACCACCACGCGCATGTGTAACAGGCCCCGCTATGCAGGGCGCGATGACAGATAGTATTCCTGCAAAACAGGAGAAATGATCCATCCATCCATCTTCTCCCGCTTATCCGTGGCCGGGTCGCGGAGGTAGCAGTTCCAGCAGAGAGCCCCAAACTTTCTTTTCCCTGGCCACATCAACCAGCTCTGACTGGGGGATCCCAAGGCGCTCCCAGGCCAGAGAAGAGATATAATCCCTCCATCTGTTTCTAGGTCTACCCCTTGGTCTCTTCCCAGCTGGACGTGCCTGGAACACCTCCCTAGGGAGGCGCCCAGGTGGCATCCTAACTAGGAGAAATTATGAACAACAAAATCCTTAGCTGCTCGTTTGGCGGGTCTTGCCAGAATTTATTATTCATTTGGCACACACACAATTGTTAATGTCCTTAACCATTTGACACAATACACACACAATTGTTAATGCCCTTTTCTGTCTTCAATATAAACACTTTTTTTTAAAATACCTTCCCAGGTAAAGCATCAGAATCTAATCTGTGCTAGCATTAACATCCCACAAGCATTTATGTATTAACTCTGACCATAGAACACATACAGATAATACAAATCACACACACAAAATACTTAGGATATAAACCAAGAAAATATGTAAGTACAAAATGTACAGGAGCTGTAAACAATTACATGTACTTGCATTCACTTTGATCAAAGAGCTTATGCTACATTAAAATAGTGACCGCCATTACACACACACGCGCACACAGCAACCACGAGACAGTCTCCTAAGCAGATTTAAAGACTATAAACAACGTTCAAACACCACTTCAAAAACTAGGACATCGTGACACAACACTACCGTGGATATTTATAACACTTGTGACAATATGTATACAAAACTGACCTGCAAAACAGGAGAAATGATGAACAACAAAATCCTTAGCTAATCGTTTGGCGGGTCTTGCCAGAATGGCAAGCCAACGGCAGCACCGTCTCCACATCAGTCCGTTTACGGCAGGCGCAAATCACAACAAACCCCTTTACGGCAGTGTTACCCTGCCATCTACTGCCCCCTGCTGTCCATTGTTAAACAGGTTTCTAAAATGATATTAAATATAAAAATAACATTGTGATCACACACTTTGTATGGGTCACACACTCCCCGACAAAGAAAAATGGCTCCCGACATTAACCATCAACCTCTTAACTTATGCTCCTTCTCTTTGAACTTGAAAACACTTATACACACTCTCACAAGGGCACTTCTTTAAATGTACAGGTGAATACAATATGTATGAGAGTGGGTGTAACAGTCTCTCCTTCTCAATATGCATGTATGTATGGTAGCATTACAGTGTAAGGCAGTGTCTGGTGTGTAGTGTAAGGCAGTGTCTGGTGTGTAGTTTAAGGCAGTGTCTGGTGTATAGTGCAATGTGGCATAGGAACGGACTGCATTCTCCATAATGGCAGGGCTTGTACAGTATAGAGTCCCGCTGGGTCTGTAGGCCCACATGATCTGAAGGATGGCTGACCAAGGGAGTCATATGTCAGCGTTTGAGGAGGTCTGCTGTCCCATGTGGATTTCCTCACTGGCTCATCCTGAGGTGTCACAGGTCGGTCATAGCCATAGGGTACTTGTACATACTCATGCTCTTCCGGTGCTTCAGAATCCACAGGCAGGTCTTCCTCATCAGTCCGTTCTTCTGGTTGTTCTCTCTCAGGTGTAACAACCTCATGTTGTTCTGGTGTATGATATCTCGATGGCACTCTATATCCATGTGGTTCAGGTACCCTTTTTGGACCGTCTGTGTTTTGCTGAGATCCAGACCTAGGTTCAATATTCTGTGAGTGAAGTCCAGCTTGTGGGGGTACTCTTAGCCAGTATCGTACTCTAGGTGCCTCATCATCAGAGTTTTCTGAGTCACTGCTTTGTGATGTCTCTCTCTGTCGTTGTTTCTCAACATGATGACTCTTGCTCTTCCCTCTAGGTGGTAGCAGATTTCCTGTTGGTTCAGGCAAGTTTACAGGTAGGTCATTGACAACGTGTAGGAGATTTCGATGGAGGGTACGGATCTTATCACCACCTGTCTCAGGGCACACTTTGTACACTGGAATTTCACCAACTTGTTCTTTGACGACATACAGAGTTTGTTCCCAGTAGGACCTCAATTTTCCAGGTCCACCTCTCTCACTCATGTTGCGGACTAGGACTCTATCACCAGGTTGGAGCACAACTCCCTTGATATGACAGTCGTAGTACTTCTTGTTTCTTGCACTGGAGTGTTGACTGTTTTCAGATGCAATCCGGTAAGCCTCTTTCATTCTCAGAGCCCATTTCTTAGCATAGCCCTGTGTTGTTTCAGTCTGACCTTTGGCTGACAGACCAAACATTAAATCTACTGGGAGACACGGGTGCTGTCCAAACATGAGGTAGTGGGGTGAGAAGCCTGTTGCCTCATGCCTGGTGCAGTTGTATGCATGTACCACCAGCGATAAGTGGTCTTTCCAGTTGCTCTTTTCTTTTTCTCCCAGGGTCCTCAACATTTGGAGCAGTGTTCTA
The DNA here is from genome assembly GCF_949606895.1 of Notothenia rossii. Classification (NCBI taxonomy): domain Eukaryota; kingdom Metazoa; phylum Chordata; class Actinopteri; order Perciformes; family Nototheniidae; genus Notothenia; species Notothenia rossii. The sequence continues at coordinate 26,178,581 of NC_136906.1, forward strand.
TTGAACCTCTCAGCTGGGTTTCCTTGGGGGTGGTATGGGGTTGCCCTCGAATGAGCAACTCCAGCCAGATGCCTCAGGGTCTTGAACAGGTAATTTTCGAACTCTCTGCCTTGGTCGTGGTGTAACCTGGCCGGGTAGCCGAATCTTGGAATGAAGTCATTATAGATTTCTTTTAGCAGCTGTTCTGCCAGATTTTTTTTTTCTTTGCATAGACTTGAGCAAATCTGGTAAAATGGTCAATAACTACTAAAATGTACTCGTAGCCCCCTTTGCTAGTTTCCAGGTGCATATAGTCTATAGACACAAGCTCAAGTGGTGCAGATGAAGTGATGCTGCCCATTGGTGCTCTGACGTGTGTCACAGGTTTCTTTTGTTTGATACAGGGGCACTTTCTGGTTACATAGGTTTCAATGTCCTTTTTCATGAAAGGCCAGTAGAAACGGTCTCGAGCCAGGTGGATGACCCTTTCAGCCCCAACATGTTCCATGTCGTCATGGAGATGCTTTAATACCAGGGGGTGGTATTGTGATGGTAAGACGAGCTGCTGCCGCTGACTGGCTGTCCGGTACAACAGTTGATTTTCCATGTGCAGTTTTCCCCACTCGTGCATGAGCTTTCTGAGTGTACCCCTGGCTCTCTTCCTGTCCTCATTGGTCAATACTGCCTTGGCCTCTTTAAGTTTTATAAGTTCACCGATTGCATGGTCCTTCCTTTGGGCATTGACGAGCTCACCGTGGTCAATGGTAAGGGGTGACACATTCACAGGTGACTTTGAGCATGAAGCCAGGTCCAATGCAGCAACATAAGCAACATCCTGCCTCTTTGCAGACTCACAACCATCCCATGTGGTTTGGATGGTGTCTCTTGTGAGTTCCTCAGTACACTCTCTGACGTAGGTGTCAATGTCAAGAGGGAGACGAGAGAGCGTGTCTGCGTCTATGTTCACTCTTCCTGGCCTGTATTTGACATCAAACCTAAAGTCTGCTAGCTCACCTACCCATCGGTGGCCCACAGCATTCAGCTTGGCCGTACTCATCATGTATGTGAGGGGATTATTGTCGGTGTATACTGTGAAATGGGGTGCATAGAACAGGTAATCCCTAAATGTCACACATATCGCCCACTTAAGTGCAAGAAACTCCAGTTTCCCTGAGTGCATGTTGTAATTCTTCTCAGCGGGAGACAGAGTTCTTGAACCATAGGCGATGACTCTCAATTTTCCATCCTGTCGTTGATACAACACAGCGCCGAGTCCCTGCTGAGAGGCGTCAGTGTGAAGCACAAATGGCAGTTCGAAATCCGGATAGGCCAACACAGGTGGGTGTGAAAGCGTGTCAATCAGCTGTTCAAGGATCCTTTGGTGATCATCAGTCCACAGGACAGGTGTCCTTGAGGGCAGCTGAGCTCCTTTTCCAACCTTATGTTTCCCTTGTGTCACGGTAGAGTTTCCTTTAATTTTTAACAGATCATAAACTGGTTTTCCAATGCTTGAGAAGTTTTGAATATAGGCTCTATAGTAGCTTAAGAAACCCAGTAACTTCCGCACTTCTCCAACTGTGCTTGGCCTCTTCTCTTTCAGGGACATGATGGCATCAATGTCTTTTGGGTCAATCCTGACACCGTCTGCAGAGACCAGCCTCCCAACATACCTGACCTCTTTATGGAACAGCTCACACTTTGTTGGTCGAAGCTTGACACCATGGGACTGCAAGGCTCTCAGGACTTGACGTACTCCCTCAACATGGCTTGTGAAGGAGTCAAAGTAGTAGAGGATGTCATCGAGGTAAGGGATACAGCAGTTGTCACGCAGAGAGTCCAACATTTCCTCCATGCTGCGCTGAAAAGCAGCAGGGGCGTTGGAGAGTCCAAAAGTTATCCTCACCCACTCGTACAGCCCCCAAGGGGTGATGAACGCCGTCATGTGTCTGGATCCTTCAGCAATGTAGCCCTGGTGGTAGGCCTTGCCTTGGTCTTAAAATGCTGAACCAGCTTTGGCCTTTTAGGGTTTCGATGAGTTCCTGGATACGAGGCAATGGGTGACGGTCTGGTACTGTTTTCTGGTTTAACATTCTATAATCGATGCATAACCTTAGGGACCCATCCTTTTTCCTGACGCAGACTACAGGAGCTGAGTACGGAGATTTGGACTTAACTATCCACCCTTTTAGAAGCAGGTATTGGATGTACTCTTTAACCTCTTTATAAAGGGGCTTGGGCACTGCACTGTATGTGCGCTGAACTGGGATGTTGTCCTTTAAGTTGATGGACATTTGCAGGCTGGGAATGCAGCCTATGTCCCCATCATCTTTAGCAAAGGCTGCCGATTCCTCGTGTAACATCTGTTCCAACTTCATCTGTTGCTCATCACTCAGGTGGCTGACATCCACAGGTGGGTGCCACAGTACAGAAGTGGGTTTGTCACTGTTAGAGTGTGGTGATGTGGAAGAACTCGCTATATTTGCCTGGCCTTGATTGTCCTTGCTGCTTGGGTTGTCTGTCTCTATCACTCTATCAATGGTTTCAATGTTGCCTAGAACAGTACAGCTGGGCAGAGTCACAGCACTTCTGGAATGGTTTGACACAGGCACCTTTACGAAAGGTCTCTCTGTCTGTCGCCATTAGTCCTTCTCCAACACTCAGTGGTGTAGCTTCGGGATTGGGTTCGAAAAGCACAAGTGAGTCAGATTCACTAATATCTACTGGTACCCTGCACTTAATATAATCTACCTGGCCAGAATAAATAGTGACTTCTTTCCTGCCTATCTTTACTGCAGCATTCTGTTATTCCTGTTTTTGCTCAGTCTTTATGAAACTCACCATAGCTTCTGCCATAGCACTGTCAATCCCCAAAGCACCAGTAAGCAAGTTGACAAGGATAGATATAACTTTGGGTCTACTTTCATGACTCCTAAAGAGTTCCTGGATGACATTAAAACCAACTATTGGTCTGTCTATTTTTATTCGACTCACTAGGAAAGGCACTCGAATAGATAAGTCTGGATCATCGTTTCCCTGCAGGTTTACTACCACTTCAATCCATCCTTCATAAGGTACTGCATCTCCTGTGACAGCCGTCACGTAGAGATCATCCTCCATGAGTTCACTGAGGGGTCTAATATCTTGTCCAGGTAAGTATCTATCTTTCCAAGCACTGTCTATTATGCTCACATTGGCCCCAGAGTCTAAAAGAGCGGTTATGGCGTAACCGTTCATGCTACATCTCAATAGCGACTTTCGGCCAATTAGCGGAGCTATCTTTTTGATTGGGTGTTGTTCATTATTTTTCTGCGTGTTGATAGGTGTATGACCAGTGCTTTGTCTTGCTGCTGCAACCTCCTGGGGCTGGGACTTGTCCTTTGGGTCGGTCAGTGGTCGTCCCGTTGCCCTGACCGGTGCCCGTTTCCCGCCTGCTTCTGTCTTTTCAAGCAGCCTACAGCACGATGACCCTCCTCCCCACAGAAAAAGCAGTGGCTACAGTTTGGTTGAGCCTGAGCTATGCATTGTGGGCACCCATACGGTCTCCTGGTCTTCTTCTCTGGTCTGGTTTTGTCAGAGCAACACTGGTGGGTGGTTTGATGTCGCCCCTCAGGCACCTGGGTCGTTGTTGATAGCTGTTTCAGTGTTTCCATTGCCTGTGTTAAAGCCTCAACCTGAGCACTCAATCTCTGGATGACATTATCCTTACTTTTGAGTTAACTTGCGGTTGGAACTGCGTCCCAGTCTGCGCTTTCTTTCACTTTCTTCCATCGTAGTCTTGATAACCTGCCTTAACAGAGCTTCATCAGACACAGTGGGGTCAGCAAGCAGTGGTTTCAGCTCCCGTCTGACATCGTCATGTCTCTCTCCCATGCCTTGATAGACTGCATTCAAAAACACACCCTGGAGTGTAGATGCATCATACTTAATAAGTGCATTTGCCTGCCTGGAGGTGAACATTATTTTTTGTTTCAGTCCTATCATGCGGTATAGGAATTGCTGTGGAGCTTCATTTTCATGCTGTCTAGCACACATCAATTCCTGGAAGAGCTCTGTGCTGCTCTTCTCGCCAAAGTGGGACTGCAGGAAAATCTTCAGCTTGGTGACTGTAAGATCTTCCTTGTTTGTCAGCATGTCTTTAAAGTTTCCACCCTTTACTATGCGTAACACCGCTCTAATGATCTCGTCGTCAGTGTGTTGCTCTCTGCAGCCTTCCTCAATCTGTTACATAAGCTGTTAAAGCTAATGTCTGATGAAGTGTCAGTTATCTGAACTCCATGAATCTTAAACTCCCTTCAATGCAGAAGGGAAAGATCTTTAAGGGAAATCATGCTCTCTCGGGTGGGATTAGAGAGTCCTTCTGTAAATGTAGGTGGTGAGTTAGGTGTATGCTGCTTACTGGGTTGGCTAGAGTGAGGTTGCGGTGTATCTGAACTAGGTGTGGTGACACTGTGTTGAAGTTTGTTTTGCACCTCCTCTAAGCCCCTTAACAGTTTCTGTATGTCTCTGTCATGAATGCCAGTCTCAGTTGGATTGTCTAATGGCTCAAGTTGTTGATTAGCGTTAACAGTAGCAAATAACATCATGGGTGACTTAACAGAAGTATCGATTTCACCCTCTTTTGAACACACTGTACCACTGCTACGGTTTGCAATAATCAAATCAACAGTATCTTGTAGACACAACAACATTGACATTCCCTCATCTTCTAGGTTTAGTAGAGTCATACTGTTCATATTTGCAGCAATATACTCAACACAGCCCTCCTCCTCGTCCCTGTTAAGCTCTGATGAGTCAAGTCCTTCCACTGGATCGAGGTGTGTGGCAACTTCATACGCTTCATCTGCTGTTAGCTGATGAAGTCCTTTCTTGATGGACCAGCTTAGTCTCTTCCTCTCGTTGTTAGCCATCCTGTGTGTTGTGGGCAACTGTGGCAAACAGTTATGCACTCCTAGGCGTAGATCCTGTTAGAAATTAAAATCAATGTTTTGATGGTATAATGTAGCTTAAACATACCGTCAGTTTAAACGCTCTTTTATACTGAAAAACCAGAGATTCTTGTGCACAAGCAGTTAAGCTTTTATTCTGAAAATCCTTCATCTACGGTTAGCATGTAGCATGTGGCTAATATACGATTTCCTAAAGAGGTGAATTGAGAAGCGAAATGACTTGGTGACCAGGTGACATAAAAAGGCACACTCTCATCGGTCCCCCACAGGACATGAAGTTCCAAGCTGAGCCACAAGATTTGGGCACAAGAGCAGAGTGTGGGACATGAGAGCGGAATACGCCCTCCATGCAACAAAGTAGAGACTGTAAAGGAGGAGATGAAAAGCAAAGCAGATGGGACACTAAAAAGAGTTACAGCGGAAGGATCCAAGAGAAGGTGGACGGAGGAGAGGAAAGAACGGAGGAGTTGGCATGGTCCGGCAGAATGTGAGGGGGTCGTGGCTTGACAACCAGAGGGGGAGAGAAGGAAAACGGGAGTGAGTGAGTTTACACATAAACACACTTATTCACCAACGAGAAATACGTAAAGAAAAAGGTTTATTAGCCATGAATTAATCAATTGGTGAATTTAAAGGTAAAGAAAAAAGAGGAAACTATTAAATAACCCTAAAAACACACTGAGGGTAGAACATATTATTCAATCTTTTCATCATATGAACAAATTATTCTTTAAGAGTTTTTTTGTTCATGTGTGAATTTGGGGAAGATTGAACTTGTTACAGTATAGACCTACAGTTTAAAGGGATGGTTTTAGTAACCACTCTATAAAAGCAGACAAATCTTTATTTGTATGGAAAATGTTAAAGGTAGAGCTAGTACCAAGCCAAAGATGGTATTCCAATCTAGAGTATTGATTTCTCCATTGTAGCATGGTTATTACCTCAGGAGGGAAGATTAAGGTGGAAATAACATTTGTTTTTCGTCCAAGATGTAGAGTTTTAAAATGACACTGGGCAAAGAGCGAAAGCAAAGTTTAATTTAAAAACAAAAAACTAATGTAGTTGGGAGCAATACATGCGGGGCCTTGGATCACTCATTGTGATGGTGCATATTTGTTACAACAAACATCGTTTAGGGAGAAGGGGTCGCTCAACCCACCCTGCAGATGTTTTAAATCTTACTTGCAGCTTCAGAGGGAGCGCACGGCACCAGAGTATGAGTTTTAAAAGACAAGCGCCACCAGCTCCTAAAGGTCATCCATTCAATCAGTGATGACCTGACTTTTAGAGATGTTATTTAAAGGAGAAACATATTATCTGCCATAGGTGTAAATTCCTGAATTAAACTACAAACCATTAATGAAATGACTTCTGTTTTTAAAATCCTTGTTAAAGGAGGGAGTAATTATCACATGCTCGGGCACCCATGGTTCCACACACTGTAAAAGGGGTTAGCATAGTTATTTAAGTAGACCATAATTGAAAATAAATTGGTATAATGAGTTATTGATATTCCACAAGTTTTCACACCATTTCAGGGACTCTATCACTGCATTAGAACAGACCACCCAAAGGTACTGAGTAGGAACTTTTAAGTGATGAAACTCTACAACTGTTGTAACTGACCAAAATCTTCTCCCAGAAATGACTGTCTAGAATGCCGTACCCCAGAGTAGAACGTACCGATTGATCACGACGGCCCCTTCTAGAGAACATATTACTTTCATACCTTAAATGGTATGAAAGGAGGGAGGGTAAATTTCTCAGGAGGAGACGGTTACAAATGCTAGCAGAACAAGACGACCCACCCCGTATACAGATGTGGATGACAATGATGAGTTAGTTTAAATGATATGGATGTTCGGAGATGAGATTGATCAATGAATGTCCAGCCGATGTGATTCTTTAAATGATGAAATCATGTGAAGAAGTGAGCAAAATTAAAATGGAGTGAATCCATTTCAATTTACTTCATACTATTCCAAGATAGTATATTTTTAATATTTTTATTATTCCAATTAATTTTACACTATTCTAAGATAGTCCATTTTATTTGACTTTATTATTTTATACTATTCTAATATGGTAGATTTCATGTTGTATAAATCATTGCTATTCTAAAATGGTTTGTTTCTTTTCACTTTGTAAAAACAAGTGCCTTAACACTGAGTGTGGTATGAGAACGGTTTCTGTGAAAGGAGGGAGGAAGAAATGTTCTGATACCAAGCCATTGCTGCTATTTTGAAGAATGATATTGAATGCAAACACTAGAAGTTATACACAAGGGACAACTTTTAGGTTTGAACCAGGCAAATAATTTATTTTGTATTTTTGTAAAGTTAAGCCTATTGAACCATTCCATTTAGATTGTATGTTTGTAATATGAGATATGTACTATGCGAAGTTCAGATGAAGAACTCATTGATTTCAGTATTATACACACCTTTTAGGTGTGTAAGGAGGGACTGTTAGAAATTAAAATCAATGTTTTGATGGTATAATGTAGCTTAAACATACCGTCAGTTTAAACGCTCTTTTATACTGAAAAACCAGAAATTCTTGTGCACAAGCAGTTAAGCTTTTATTCTGAAAATCCTTCATCTACGGTTAGCATGTAGCATGTGGCTAATATACGATTTCCTAAAGAGGTGAATTGAGAAGCGAAATGACTTGGTGTGGTGAAAACCGAAACCTACTGATTTAACCCTACAACGATAGATGTCGAGATACTACCATGTTGAATATTAAATGAAAGTACAGTTTATTTGAATACATTATTGTTTACAGACGAGAGTAGCATGTGGCAACATCCGGAATGACCGGAAACCAAACGAGCCGAGAAGTATTGTTTAGAGTATTGATTACAGCGTTTAGAATGTGTTAAATGAAAAGTGATGAAAGAGAATATGAGGAGAAACGGCGTGTTAAGCATATATTGAATGTGAAAAGAACCTATCCTCTGTTTAAATACAATAACGGACATTGGAGACGAGGTGAGCCGGCTGGCGGGGAGGAGCCAGCAGAGGATATATATAGCAGCGCCGGAGGAGAGATCCGCTGTCTTCTTCTTGCTCAGGAGAACCAGATCACAGCTGTTTTCTGCCGGAACAATATTCTGTCTGTAACACTACCGCGCCTTTTTTAATTAAAGTATCCCATTTGAATCTTTTCAGAGACTCCATTTAGTCTCATTTTAAAGCTTCTCTCCTGGACGCGAGAATAAAGAACATATTTAACAATCCCCTTTAATCTGGTCTCTCTACCTCTTGATTCGTTAACTGGAAGCACCTCCACTCCGGCAACACGTCGTCAGTCCGGTCCTTCAGGTCCAATATAACTGGATCAGCATATGGTCGTCTCAAACGATGCTAATCCCGGACGAGTCCCCAATAATCTGTAACAGGCCCCGCTATGCAGGGCGCGATGACAGATAGTATTCCTGCAAAACAGGAGAAATTATGAACAACAAAATCCTTAGCTGCTCGTTTGGCGGGTCTTGCCAGAATTTATTATTCATTTGGCACACACACAATTGTTAATGTCCTTAACCATTTGACACAACACAAACACAATTGTTAATGCCCTTTTCTGTCTTCAATATAAACACTTGTCCATATATATTCATGTCTTCAATATATTTGAAATAAACACCATGACTTAAAATAAGAATTTCTCTCTTCAGATATTGATGTTGTAATCAAGCCCTTTTAAATACCTTCCCAGGTAAAGCATCAGAATCTAATCTGTGCTAGCATTAACATCCCACAAGCATTTATGTATTAACTCTGACCATAGAATACATACAGATAATACAAAACACACACACAAAATACTTAGGATATAAACCCAGAAAATATGTAAGTACAAAACGTACAGGAGCTGTAAACAATTACATGTACTTGCATTCACTTTGATCAAAGAGCTTATGCTACATTAAAATAGCGACTGCCATTACACACACACGCGCACACAGCAACCACGAGACAGTCTTCTACGCAGATTTGAAGACTATAAACAACGTCCAAACACCACTTCAAAAACTAGGACATCGTGACACAACACTACCGTGGATATTTATAACACTTGTGACAATATGTATACAAAACTGACCTGCAAAACAGGAGAAATGATGAACAACAAAATCCTTAGCTAATCGTTTGGCGGGTCTTGCCAGAATGGCAAGCCAACGGCAGCACCGTCTCCACATCAGTCCGTTTACGGCAGGCGCAAATCACAACAAACCCCTTTACGGCAGTGTTACCCTGCCATCTACTGACCCCTGCTGTCCATTGTTAAACAGGTTTCTAAAAAAATATTAAATATAAACATAACATTGTGATCACACACTTTGTATGGGTAACACATGCGCAGTGTCGGCCGGGGATGTCAACCTGGGGTACCACCGTGTTCAGACACTAGAGGGCCCCATAACACAACAAATAAAGACACAGAGGGCAGACGACAGAGATGTGACATCTCCGCTCGCTTTAAGTAGCAAAAAGTGGAAGATGCTCACAGATTCTGCTTGGGTTTTCAAGACAGTAACACGGGGCTACAGGCTCCAATTCGCTGTCACGCCCCCTCGCTTCTCGGGCATTCTGTATTCACAAGCCCGGGGAGATTCGGCCCATATCCTAGAGCAAGAGATTTTGTCGCTACTAGAAAAGAAGGCTATATCGATAATACCCGCCGAACAGAGTCAGAGCGGCTTTTATTCCAAGTATTTCCTCGTTCCCAAACGGGGAGGGAACGGAATTCGGCCTATACTAGATTTGAGAGCTCTGAACAAGTATCTCAAAAGATACAAATTCAGAATGCTCACTCACACATCTCTGTTGCATCTCGTGCGCCAGAACGACTGGTTCACATCAGTCGACCTGAAAGATGCGTATTTCCACATCCCAGTATATTACCCACACAGGAAATATCTGAGGTTCGCCTTTTAGGGTGTCTGTTACGAGTACAGAGTCCTTCCCTTTGGTCTGTCTCTCAGCCCGCAAATGTTTGTACGGTGTACGGAAGCCGCGATAGCCCCGTTAAGACAACAGGGTATTTGCTTGGCAACTTATCTGGACGACTGGCTGCTTCTCGCACAGTCGGAGCAAGAGGCTATTACGCAGACGAATGTCCTCGTAAAACACCTGCTCGATCTGGGTTTCGTAATAAACACAGAAAAGAGCATGTTGTCCCCAGCCCAGACTGTACTCTTCCTGGGCCTACACCTGAATTTGGTACCCTTTACAGCCCGCCTGTCAGCAGAAAGAGTGAAAGCCTTCAGAGCTTGCCTCGCTAATTTCCGGCTACGCAAATATGTTCTCTTCAGATCATGTCTGCGGTTACTGGGGCTCATGGCGTCAGCCATGCTGGTGGTACGACTGGGATGCTTACACATGAGGGAGTTTCAGCGCTGGTTCGCTGCCCTCAGACTGGACCCCGCGCGTCATGGCGCGAGGGGTATATACGAAGGTCGACCTGTGAGGGGTCTCTGGAGCAGAGACCTCCAACGGTCACATATAAATTATCTGGAGCTTTTAGTGGTGTTCCTCACCCTAAAACGCTTTCTGCCTTTTCTCAGAGGACATCATGTCCTCGTGAGGACAGATAACACGACCAAAATATTGTATATAAACCGCCAAGGGGGTTTGCGTTCTCTCCAGTTACACATGCTGGCACGCAAACTGATCTTATGGAGCTGCGGTCGTCTCCTCTCTCTGAGAGCGACGCACGTACAGATGTAGCGTTTCATTTCAGACGCCTACCCGTGCGGGTCCGTTATCTGCACGGGGTGGGCCCCTGCTGAAAAGGAAAACCCCCCTGCAGGACTTGATACGCCCCCTTGATAAATAAATGTAATTTTAATGAAACCAGCTGCAATGGATCATGGATCCACCAGGGGGAGCCGTGAAAAGCTGCAACACTGGAACTCATGTGAAATAAACAGCTGATAGATTTACAGGTGTCTGATATAGCGGATATTTGTTAAGATCCATATGTCACGGATAGGATCATATTCTGTGCTAAATAAGAGACATGTAATCATTTACAAAACATCACCATGTTTTTATTTAACAAAATAATGTTGTTTAATTCACGTAGGTGTAAGTACAAAACCATCGCTATGTTTTTTCATCAGGAAATGCAGCCCGGCTCAAACGAACGATTTTCAATCATCATCCTCACAATCATTTAATATATCATATGTTTGCGAATTGAAATTAAGGCACTAATACATGTAGTTTAATCCACATGAGTTTACAACAACAAAAATAATCGCTTTGTTTTTATATCGCATCCGACCGGAGGAAAATGCAGCACGGCTCTCACTACCGATAATCCTAATCCCACGGGCAAACAATAATATGTACAGTGTTAATAGTTTACTGTATTATTAGTGTCTAATATTACTGCTATAACAATCACACATTGAGTTGTTAAAATCAGACCGTTGTTTTTTTTTAAACAGTCTGAATGAAACGGCAGCTCTCAGGTGATCAGGTGTGTGTTTACCAGTGTTGGGACTAACGTGTTACAAACTAGGGCACACAACTACCTTTTGCGCTAACTAATAACGTTACTAGTTAACTATTCCCATTCAGTAACGCCTTTATAGTTACTGTGATTTAAATGGGTGCGTTACTGCGTTACATTATGTGATCCAACTGAACCAAATCTCCCTGCGGATGTAATTTACAGGCTAATACAGCGATGTCCTCTCACAGTACCATGGAAAAGTGAAAGTGACCAGAGAGGAGTGATGATTGGTTAACGCGGGGTAACATTTCAGGGTAAGCCAATCAGAGACAGAGTTGGGCGGGTCTTGCCTTATGGGGAAAATACACAGACACACAAACTGAGGTTAACTACTGTAACCCCAGCTTCTATGAGTAAATGGCCCGGCAATCTGCTCCCATACAACATAACTTTTCTTCAGCTATTCGTAGAGCCAGTGGGGCCCTGCACTTAGAGGGCTGCGCCATTTACTCATAGAAGCTGGGGTTACAGTAGGTAACCTCAGTTCTATTTCCTATATGGCTTCGCCCTCTAAGGCTATCGCTATTGGGTTAAGGGCGAAGCATGATGTAGTCTGCGACCCACTGGGTCCGCCCGGCACTAGAAGCACAGACATACCTGCTCAATAACACCCCCCTGCCTGACGTGCCATGCGTAATGGCTCATCACCGTACCTGGAACATAGCAAAACATGCCTATCTTCCCGACGGGGTGAAGGCTGGGAACAATACATACCGGCCGCTGTGAGAAAGTAGAGACGAAAGTCCCACCTTGTCCTGCCATCGTAGTGGGGTAACAGCAGCTCTCTGCGTGCAGACAGGCAGGAGAGCGCACAGCTGGATCCCTGACGTCACTCACTCTGACCAGGCACTCCGTACAAAGTGTGTTAGAGGAAAAAGGAACATCCCTCCTATAAGAGGGGAAATGGGCCGCTCTCCGCGTGCCAAAAGGCAGGAGAGAGGCGCACAGCTGGCTCCCTGACGTCACTCACCCCGACAGGACACCCAGTACAGGGTGTGTCAGAGAGGAATGGGAGACATCCCTCAAATAAAAATAAATAAATGAACAGGGGGAAGACCAAGATGCAGCCGTGCAAATATCTTCCACTGACATTCCTCCGTGCAAAGCCGTGGAGGAGGAAATTCCTCTGGTGGAGTGCGCCTTGATGTTCTCTGGGGGCTCCACCCCAGAGGAGACATATGCCTGTGACACAGCCTCACACAGCGAGTGTGACAGCCGTTGTGCAGACAGAGGTTGCCCGATCGAGCTCTCTCTATAGTGCACGAACAGGCGCTGATAACGGTGCCAGGCCGCCGTGCGCGCCACATAGCAGGACAGCGCGCCCACCGGACTGAAGAGATGAGATGTGGCTTCTTCCTCCGATTTATGAGGAGGCGGAAAAAACCCATCCAGGGTGATCACTCTTGACCTAAGAGAGCTTGTGATGACCTTTGGCATAAAGGCTGGGTTAGGCCATAGCACAGCCGAACTGCCATCTCCTTGGATCCGGAGGCATGACGGGGCCACAGAGAGAGCGGATAAATCACTCACCCTTTTTGCTGATGTTAGAGCCAAAAGCAGTACTACTTTGGCTGATAACATTTTAAGGGGAACCTGCTCTAACGGTTCAAATGGGGCTTTGCTTAGTGCTCGTAACACCAAAGCCAGATCCCACTGATCCCCGGTCTGAGTCTTCGTACCCCTTGCAGAAAACGTTTCATCAGGGGGTGACTGAACAACGTCCCGGCTCCAAAACCCACGTGACAAGAAGATGATATGGCAGCCGCATATACCTTGATTGTGGTGAAAGCCAAATTCCTGTCCAACAATAGCTGGAGGAATGACAGCACGTGAGGCAGGGGGCACGTAGTGGGGTCCAGGCTTCTTTCTACACACCAGCGCTGGAACGCTGCCCACTTGGCTGTGTAGGTCGCTCTGGTAGACGCGGCCCTGGCGCCCTGAATGGTGCGTACAACATCTTGAGAGAGACCCAACCTCTCTAAGTGTTCCCGTTCAGGGGCCATGCCCATAGGCGCTGGCCTATCACTGGGTGACTGTAAATCGCTCCCTCCACCTGCGAGAGAGCGTCCCCGCGCCACAGGATTTCCCACGGTCTGCCTGACAGCGTACGCTGTAGGCATGGAAACCAGGAAGCGCCCGTGCGCTCCGGGGCAATCAGGATCACTGACAGCCCCTCCTCCTGCACTCGGTCCAGAAACCGGGGAATCAGCGGGACTGGGGGGAAGGCGTACAGCAGTCCCCTGGGCCATGGACGATGTGCGAACGCGTCCACCCCCAGGGGGGGAGGTCCCGCGCTGACAAGGAGAACCAAAGGGCGCATTGCGCGTTCCCGCGTGCGGCGAACAGATCCGCCTCCGCCCTCCCGAACCGGCTCCAAACCTGGGCGATCAGCTCGGGATGTAGGCTCCAGTCCTCCTGGCGAGGACCTCCTCTGGACATGAGGTCTGCCCCTTTGTTCATCTCGCCGGGCACATACAGTGCTCTGATGGAGAGTAGGTACGCGCGCGCCCAGATCAACAGCCGTCTGGCTGTGTTCAGAAGCTGCGCTGGGCGTACCCCGCCCTGGCAATTGATGTAGGCTGCCGCGGCTCTGTTGTCTGTGCGAATCAATACATGTTGATTCTGCAGCAGCGAGGCCAAATGCTGAATTACTCTCCGTACGGAGATCAATTCCAGCACGTTTATGTGGAAGGACATGTGAGTCGGCCACTGTCCCCCCACTGCCCGCGACATGCACGTTCCTCCCCACCCTGAGAGAGATGCGTCTGTGAACACCGAGATGTGTGACGTAACTCTGCCCAGAGCCACACCCTCTGACAGGACGTGGGGACTTTTCCAATAGGTTAAGTCTGAACCCACGGACAGAGGGATGATGATCTCCGGCAGCTCCAGCATGATGCCCCCCAACGCCGGCAGTGCCGTGGCAACGGAGAAGGGGACCGCGTGCTCGGCCGCCACACCCGTACCTCGCTCCGACCCCGTCTCCCCCGTCCGGGGGAGAGGGGAGGGGAGAGCCGCATGGCAAGCCATGGAGGGAGACGGGGTAGGAGTCGTCCGACTCCTGCCCAGCACTCGGCTCCAGAAACAGGCTGTCGTCCCTGTGCTCCTGGACGGGCCAGTCGTCCTCCTCAGCCGCGGCAGCTAGAGCGTCCGCTCTTCGCTGCCTGTCGGCTGATGGGAGACGGACACAATGCGAACACGCGACCTGCTGGCTGAGAGCTGCGTACGCGTGCTCTGGCCCCAGACAGGATTCGCATATCGCGTGTAGGTCATAGCTCATGATGTACCCCGTTTTACATGAGGGACAATCACGGACATAATTGTTGCTCATGACTTTAATTCCTTTCCTGTGCTTCAGTACTGCTGACGGTTGCTGAAGAAAAGAGGGAGGGAGCAGATTGCCGGGCCACCTTCCTATTTATACCGGAAGGAGGCCCGAGGGTGGGGCCCACCTTGCGGGTGAGCGTGGACTACAAGTGTTTCAGTGCTGCGCTGGGGCGCAGGGGGATTACCCAATAGCGATAGCCTTAGAGGGCGAAGCCATATACGAAATAGAACACTTGCTAAGGCTAACACACACACATACACGGCAACGCCCACCACCAGCACACACACACTATGGCAGATGCAAGTATCAGCGAGAGCAGCAGCGCATTTACAACTCGGAGATATAACCACTATTTTCAATTTGTGGGGATAAAGGACGCACAACATATTACGGTCAAATGTAAACTGTGTGCAGGACAGAAAGCATTGTCCACATCGAATAACAGCAATGCCGATCTCCTGAAGTCGCCAAAGACCCCACCGTCTCAACCACCGGCAGTGACCCAGATGGAGCAACACCATCTAAACAGCCAAAAAACGATTTTTTAAAATCGCCACATGTCACCCAGAGTCAACTAAACAGATTGATTGCTGAAAATAGTTTGTTTGTCTTCAGTGTCAGTCTGACCGTTTATTATTTATGTAATTGTTACTGCCAAAAGAGTGTAGTTCTTGTTTAATTGTTATTCTGCCAAAATAGTGTAGTTGTTGTTAATGTGTACACTGTGGTGATTGACATTATTCACCCACGGATCTATGGGTTGGGGTATTGTTCTGCACGGACATTTTAGTGAACCGGACTTCCTTTTTCCGCCGGTCTTCGCTTCCCGGGCATGAAGTTGTTTACAATGGTTTTCAGATGCTAAATAAAAATCTAGCTTGTACCTTTGATACCCCGCCTCCGACTCCCATCTCTCGGCACCACAACACTGCCAAAAGAGTGTAGTTGTTTTTATTTCATATTACACTACTTGGAACTTGATTGTTGAGGCCACAATAAAGATGCCTGCTTTATTGTTATTGCACAAATTACAGGTACTGAGACAACGAAATGCAGTTTAGCTTCTAACAGTAAAGCAGTAAAGTGAAAAGTAATGTACACGATCTACAGATTAACATATAGAATTAATTGAATGATGAATAAACAGTGAGGGGTATGAATACACTAGATATACACAGCAGCCTGTGAGCAGTATTAACAGTGTGTATGAATATGCTAAGATATATAAAGTATGAAAACGGTAAGCAGTGCAAGTATAGCATACATGCCAACCTTTCCAAATCCAAAAGAGGTGGGTTTGCACGTGGCAAATGTGCACGCCCAAATTAGGTAATCAGAAGAAATGGAACCCCAGTAATCACATGTATAAACCATGTATTTAAAATATATTGCATAATTTTATGCATTTTTCAGAAAAAGTGGTAGTTTGGTAAACAGTGACATCAACGACATGTCTGGTCTGTAAAATGCCCGAAAAGTAAAAGAATGGGAGATAAATATCCCAAAGTCTCCACATTTTATTATATTTTTAATGTGTTTCTGGTCCTCTTTCAGTTGAGACAGTGTAGATGAAGGATGTGTCAGGATGTAGAACTCTTGTGTGAACATTGGATAAAGCCGGGTTCATATTCTTGTTTCATGTTGTTGACATATTAGAGTCAAAGGTTTGCACAGAGCGAAATATCTTTGTGTTGCGCCATAAATCAGAAAATACTGCATTAAAAAAGTCATTTCCTGCATTTTTATACTGATAAAGTGTGATATAAATAATGTACAGGCTTTCAGATTGCTGTAGTTCACTAAACACATTAACGACATGTTTGGTGTTGAAAATGTCAGAAAAAGTGAAAAAATGGGAGATAAATATCCCCAAATCTCAAAATTGCATTATATTTTGTGTGTGTTTGTGGTCCTCTTTCAGTTGAGACACTGTAGGATGCTTCCGGAAAAGACCAAACACTGGATGTCTTTCAGTCGCCAACATGTGTTTTCGAGACACTGATATTAACGGGGAAATCCTGCAGGACTCAAATGCCTCCGAAGCAACTCCTGCCCCGCCTCCCTCCACGGTTCACCGTTCGGTTCTCCCCTCCTTCCTCTCCCCCAAGCGGGGGAGACAGAGTCGGAGCAGGGTGCCAGCTTAGCGGCCGAACATGCTTTCCCCCTCTCCGTCACCACAGCGCGGCGGCGTCTGTTACGGAGACGGCCAGAAAAGTGCTACTGTACGCTCCAATCAGGTTGTTCGGACCCCAGTTCCACGCCATGGTGGAGTCCATGAAGACGGCCGCGGAACAGGTGGACGGCATTCGTCAGCATGTACAGCTGGCTCCAGTCGGCTGAGCTGCCACAGCGGCACCAACGCCCGCAGCAGCCGCGGCGTCCACGCCGGCCACAGGAGGCCGCAAGCGGAGAGACGCCCACAGCAACCGCCTCGGCGGCTGCAGGGGCTCCGTCCCACGTCTCCGCTCCCCCGCCACCCCAGAAACAGGGTCTCCCGGCGGCGAGTCAAAGGGGAGTGAGGCTCCCCCGCTCCTGGTCTGCTCCGCGAGAGCCTCCGAGGAAGCGGAGCCGGTAATTAAGCCGGCTGCCACAAATCTGTTGATTAAATAGACAGCAGGGCTCCCTGCAGAAGCCTGCTGGTTTTAACCTATCGGTTAATAAACCTGCAGAGCTCGCGGCATTCCTCTGTCCGAGATACGCCTCCTACACACGGTCATAATAACCCATGAGCGCCGGTATAACGCCTCATGTGGACAGCACCTCACACACCTCCACTCATCCCCTGAGCGTGTACATGCCTCATGATGACAGACGGAGCGAAACGCAGCGTGTGGAGGTTTCCTTGCAGCCCTTTCGCCTCACGGGCAGCGGCGGCGAGGGCAATGGCGTGGCTCGTCACCATGACGACCATTACAGCACACCACAGATCGGGGGAATGAGCAGTATTCCAGGCTGAGTGCCCCCAGCGGAAGCGCCCGCAGCGCCACGGCGCCAGGGCTCGCTGCAGAAGCCTGCTGGTTTTAACATATCGGTTAATTAACTGCAGAGCTCGCTAATTAAGCCGGCTGCCACTAATCTGTTGATTACCAGCAGGGCTCGCTGCAGAAGCCTGCCCGTTTTAACCTCGGTTAATAACCTGCAGAGCTCGCGGCAACCCCATGTCCTGTTTCGTTGGAGGCCTCAACATCACCTGTCTCGCCGGGGGTCCTGCCAACTCCTTGTCCTCTTCCGTGGAGAATCTTGCCAACACCCGTTCCACCGGCTCCGGTTCCTGTCCGGTCAACACTGTCTCCCGCCCGGTCCCCTGAGAGCTGTGGTCTTCGCCCCTCCTCGAACTCTGCCTTGCCCCTGGGCCGTCCGCCCGAGACTCCCTTTTTGAACTCTGCCTTGCCCCCGGGCCGTCCGCCCGAGTTCCCCTTTTTGAACTCTGCCTTGCCCCCGGGCCGTCCGCCCGAGTTCCCCTTTTTGAACTCTGCCTTGTCCCCGGGCCGTCCGCCCGAGACCCCCTTTTTGAACTCTGCCTTGCCCCCGGGCCGTCCGCCCGAGAACCCATCCATGGTCTCTGCCTTGCCCCCGGGCCGTCCGCCCGAGACCCGTCCTCCGGACCCCCTCCACCCACCTTGCTGGACTTTGTTTTTTGGGACGTCTGGGATCCGTCCCTTGAGGGGGGGGGGTTCTGTCACACTCCTAGGCTCATGTCACGTTGGTAATTTGTATGTTTAGGTTATGTCACGTTCTATGTCTAAGTTTGGGTGTTTTGCTGTTTTCCCTGTCATGTTTTCCTCCTGTTTATTGTCTGGTCCTGGTATTTCTAAATACAAGTTGTAACAATACTTATATGTATTTAATATTAATAACATAATGATTAATTTCAGATGATAATACTTTTCAGGGTTAGGTCCGGTCTGACAGCGCTTAGTTCTCTGCTGCAGAGAGGATCACTGCTCTAAACAAAGTCACAAATCCTACATCCAAACGGAATAAATATAATAAATTATTATTAATACGTTAAGTCTTGTTCATTATTTTTCACTTTGATTAAATGTTTGATATTTCCGGTGGAAATGGTGGACAATCGGAACTTCAAAATGCAGCATATTTCCACTCTTACAAACATATATTCTCCTTTTACTTACATACATTTTCACTCTTACACACATATATTCTCCTTTTACTTATATACATTTTCACTCTTACACACATATATTCTCCTTTTACATACATACATTTTCACTCTTACACACATATATTCTCCTTTTACATACATACATTTTCACTCTCACACACGTATATATTTACACACACACATTCTGCTCTCATATTATCATATTTCAATGCACACATTCATACATTGTCACTCACACATTCATGCATTTTGTTCTCATATTCATATATTTTAATGCTCATATTTATACATTTTGCTCTCATGCACATTCATTCAATGTTTACATTTACTATTAAAAATAATATATGCATGTCTGAAGACAATATATGTATGCAAGAGAAGAATGTATGTATGTCTGAAGACAATATATGTATGCAAGAGGAAACAAGGGGAATTTAGCGATCACAAAGAAAACGGCCAAGACACACATTGAGACCAGAAAATGAATGTTATTAAGGGCTGTAAATATAATAAGCCTGTTGTCAATCTTAGACACAGGCTTATTATATTAACAGCCATTAAGAACATTCATTTTCTGGACTCAATGTGTGTCTTGGCCATTTTCTTTGTTCCAAGCAAACGAGTGCTTTTTGTTTTGAAATCACTTCCGCGAGTTTCGCGGCCCCCCTCCACCCTCGCTCCACTGACCATTAGACCATTTAGTAAGGTAAAAAGCAAAAGGGCAAAAATGCCTCTCAGACGCTCTTCCTTTTACTTTTTTAATAAAGAAAAACAAATGGTCCGTAACACGGACTCATATATGTATGTATACTGTAAGGAGAATGAATCTTCCAAAACTGTGCAACAGTACAGTAGGCCCACACAAACTGCAGAACACTGGTGCTTTGGGAACACTCGAATGATTTAATTCCCATTTAAAATCAGGAGACTAAATACGAACATTGTGTGTGTGTGTGTGTGTGTGTGTGTGTGTGTGTGTGTGTGTGTGTGTGTGTGTGTGTGTGTGTGTGTGTGTGTGTGTGTGTGTGTGTGTGTGTGTGTGCGCGTGCGTGCGTGCGTGCGTGCGTGCGTGCGTGCGTGCGTGCGTCATACTTGCCAACCCTCCCGATTTTCGCGGGAGACTCCCGATTTCATTGCCCTCTCCCGGTTTCCTCCCGGGGTCATATTTCTCCCGCATTTCTCCCGATTTCTGACAAAATCAGATTTACTCACGAATGTTTCCACTCTGACTTTAATACAGCTGCACCATTGTTTGGTTTCCATGGTAGCGCGTCTCTTTAGCAGCGCAAGCAACTCAAAGTTTTAGAGGGTGAGGAAGATGAAAACTGAACAAGAATCGACAACTCGACCCTCTGATCACTCCTTTCCTGTAAAATACAGGTCCAGCCCACACATATGCTCCATGGTGCCACAGGCATTTCCCTTACAACTACAATAAGCATCCATCCATCCATCCATCTTCTCCCGCTTATCCGTGGTCGGGTCGCGGAGGTAGCAGTTCCAGCAGAGAGCCCCAAACTTTCTTTTCCCTGGCCACATCAACCAGCTCTGACTGGGGGATCCCAAGGCGCTCCCAGGCCAGCGAAGAGATATAATCCCTCCACCGGGTCCTAAGTCTACCCCTTGGTCTCTTCCCAGCTGGACGTGCCTGGAACACCTCCCTTGGGAGGCGCCCAGGTGGCATCCTAACTAGGTGCCCGAACCACCTCAACTGGCTCCTTTCGACGCGAAGGAGGAGCATGTAAATGTTAATCTACAGCTCCGGCGATCCACTAGCACCGGAGTCACCTGCAGACGCAGCCATCCTCGACAACTACTGTAGCGTCACCTTGGATACGAGTCCAAACAACTCACAGACACATAGGCCAGGGCACTGACAGGGCGCCCTTTGAGCATCAGAGTTGACGACGCTGATTGGCTGAAATTATGTTTCGGCGGTATAGTATACAGATAGCAACAGTCAGCTTGTTGGCTGCTGCTGCTCTGGCTGAGGGCTCCTTTCTACCGCCCGGACGAGAGAGGGTAATGATACACGCTGTGGCCAGGCAGGAAACATGTGACTTATCAGTAACTTTAGACATCGTAAAACTATTTTAAACGAGATTTTATTGTAGATTATACATTTCACTGATACCAACTATATAATATTTACGTTTTTCATTAAAAAAAAGAAAAGAAAAAATAATTTTTTTTAAAATATGGATTTTTATTGATTTTTTATTTTGAATGACAATCAAACATGTGGGAAGAGGGGGGGCGGCGCCCCTATGGGCCGTCCGCCACTGCTGCTGTCTATTTGTCGGGCTCCCCGGACCTCAAACGCCGCGGACCCACTGGCTCCTGCCAGGTTTGGCCTCATAAACGCCAGATCACTGACGAACAAGACTTTTGTCATTAAGGAGTTCTTCACTTCAAAAGGACTGGATTTCCTCTTCGTGACTGAGACATGGCTCGGTACTGTTGAGTCTAGCACCTTTACCGAACTTTTACCTCCAGATTGCTGCTATTTTAACTCTCCACGGACTTCGGGCCGAGGCGGAGGAGTAGCTACAGTTTTCAGGAGTGATTTTAAATGTCAGCAACTATCGCTGTCATTCTTTCCTTGCAGCTTTGAACTGAGCGTGTTCGAGCTCGGCCGCTCTCTCACAGTGCTGTGTGCAGTGGACCTCCTAAATACAATAAGGACTTCCTAAATGATTTCTCTGAATTTCTGGCTGAAATTATGCCGCAATATGACCGTGTCCTTATTGTTGGGGATTTTAATATTCATGTGTGTTGTCCTGAGAAACCTATGGCAAAGGAATTTGTAAACCTTGTTGACTCTTTTAGTCTTGCTCAGTATGTGTCTGGCCCCACGCAAGAACGCGGACACACACTTGATATTGTTTTATCATATGGTTTGCCTGTTCTTAACTTGGAGATATGTGACGCTGGTTTCTCAGATCATAAGCCTGTTTTATTTGATGTTACACTTGCCTGTACTACTGTCAAACCGCGCGCTGCTGCCCGGCTATCTCGTATCATTAACACTTCCACTGCTGGTCAGTTTTCGGCCGTGTTTAATCATGAAAACGGTGTTATCCATGAGCCTATGTCTAACACTACGGAGGAGCTTAGCCTATGGTTTCACTCCACATGTAAAGCTGCTATGGACACTGTGGCTCCATTAAAAACAAGGCAACCCAAAACTAAATCCGAGCCTTGGCTAAATGCCACGACTCGGGCTTCCCGACGTGAATGCCGTAGAGCTGAAAGAAGATGGAATAAGGACAAACTACAAGTCTCTTATCAAATGCTGAGGCAGTGTTGGCGTCTCTACCAGAAAACTGTAAAAGAGGCAAAAATAAAACATTTCTCTGACATCATTCTTTTAAATTGTCACAAACCTTGTGTACTATTTCAGACAATAGATTCAGTTCTTAATGCCCCTCAGACTACCTGTGTGGAGACCTCCCCTGCAGTCTGTGAACATTTTCTTAAATTCTTTATTAATAAAGTCACTTCAACTAGGACTCAAATCACTGCTCCATCAAACGACACCTCTGTCTCTGCCCCCTGCTCTGCTGTTTTTGACCGTTTTTAACCTATGACTCTGTCCTCTGTGCAGGAGATTGTCTCCAAAATAAAGCCCTCTGGTTCTCCAATCGACCCTGTCCCTCCTCGATTTTTTAAAGAGGTATTCCCCACTGTAGGACCTTTTGTTCTTGACGTTTTTAACAGCAGTCTGCTCACAGGGGTTGTTCCGGAAAATTGGAAACATGCAGTTGTACAACCACTTATTAAGAAACCTAGTCTGGATCCCACAGTTCTTGCAAACTTTAGGCCCATTTCCAAATTGCCTTTAATGTTCAAAATCCTAGAGAAGATTGTCTACAGTCAACTTCTCGCTTTTTGTGGAAGAGCACAAGGTACTCGAGCTCTTCCAATCTGGTTTTAAAACCTTGTGTAACCCACATTAAAACATAGTAAGCATAAAGTCATTCAAAAGTGATTTCATTAAAGGATTAAAGGGATTGGTCAATGATAACATTGACCAATCCCTTTAAAAATATAATAAATAAAAGTAGTATGACAAATTACAAGGTACTTTTCCTTTAACGGCCCGTCCACACAGCGGCGTGCGTTGAAGCTTCAACGCTTCTGCCCATTCACTTTGAATGGGGTGATGTCACGCTTCGCCAAACTGCATTGTGGGGAGCGTAGCTACGCGTTGCTCGCATCAAAAGTTGAACCATGTTCAACTTTTGAAGCTCCGACGGAAGCGTCAGCTAATCAAATCCCGTTTGTGAAAATCTGCCAGTACAACTGCAAGCCAATCGAACCGCGTGTATGCTGCGAGAGCCATACCGCAGGTCATTTCTATGTTCCATAAAATGGAGGAGAAAATAATCATTGCGGTAGTGAATCACCCGGTGCTGTATGATCTCTGTTCATCTACCGGGATACAAACCAGAGGAGCCAGGCATGGAGGGAGGTGGCAGAGATAGTGGGTGAAACTGGTAGGTTTTCGCCTGTTTGGGGAGTTTATATCCAGTGTACCTCGTTTAAACATTGAATGGACAGCTAGCAGGCATAGACAGTATATATAGCTAGCATGGAATGTTTTTTGCTTTGTATGTCGGGGGCGGGAGATTCATGTTATTGGTTGTTGGTCGCGTTGCTCGCGTTGACTCCCCAAGCTTCAGACACCCACCGCCAAGCGTCAACGCACGCTGCTGTGTGGACGCTCCGTAAGGGATCTCTGCTCACCACCAGGCACGCGCAGCGTAGCAGGAGAAAAGAGAAAACGGAGCAAGACGCAGATGTGACGAGCGGAGTAAATTATATTAAAAGTGATTCAAAGTTGATTTAAAAAAAGATACAAATACCATCCAGACGGTCGGGAAACCCAGTAGACGGTATAGAACATTAACCAACTGTATTTTGGTCAGGTTTGTTGGATTGGATAAGAATGTTGATCGCGATTGAGAGGACAACACACACACGCGCTCTGATACAAGATGGCGAGCCAGACCCACGGACTGCTTTGATCTTCGCGCCAGTGAGAGGACTTGCTGGTTTATCAAGAGACAATAGCTGAACTCACTGCCAGAGTGGTAGGAGTATTGAAGACATTATAAGGTCGTACCTGGATTTAAAGAGACACTATATATTGTACTCTAGGTTTTCATTTGTCATTTGATTTCATTGATGGTACAATTATGTTTTTTTCATTGAATTAGATATATTTTACCTGTGAAAAGGGAAAAGAAAAAGAATTAACTCAGAATATTGAAGAGATTAAAATAGGAAAAATCTATAAATAATACTTAGTAGACCGGTCTAAAATAAAATAGGCTATTTTATTTGATTCATCCTATATGGATACCATTTACTAAGTCACAGAAATCAGGTAACAAGGGAAAGGTGAAATACTTACCTCTGATTATACTGCAGAAAATATTCATTGTCTATGTTTAATGTTTTGTCTATTCGTCTATTTCGTCAGTAAATTGCCGGCTGTTCTATTCAAACCACCTGGTCTCTGGTCTAATTACTTACCTGTCTATCCAATCTAGTCGAACCCAGAATCCTTCTAGTCAGATAGCATAGCCCAAGATAAGAAGTGTTACAATTGCACAGCACGGAATCAGCTCTTTTAAGAGTTTTTAATGATATCCTTTTAGCAACAGACTCAGGTGAATGTACTATCCTTTTACTCCTCGATCTAACAGCCGCTTTTGATACAGTGGACCATGAGATCCTGATAGCTCGTTTTGAGCAGTGGGTGGGCATTAGGGGCAAAGCTCTCGAATGGTTTAGGTCGTATCTGACTGGTAGGACTTTCTGCGTCAGCCTTGGGGACTCTGAGTCCTCGTCTGCTCCTCTCCTTTGTGGGGTTCCACAGGGCTCAGTGTTAGGCCCCCTGCTATTCTCCCTGCATTTGCTCCCTCTTGGGTCCATTCTTAGGAAGCACGGTATCGCTTTCCACTGCTATGCAGATGATTGCCAAATATATGTGCCACTTAAAAAGAATGACTCATATTCAATTAAACCGCTGTTAAACTGCCTTGAAGACATTAAATCCTGGATGTCATGTAACTTTTTAAAATTAAATGACAAAACCGAAGTGATGGTTTTTGGTGCCCCTCGGACCACTCCTATAGACCTAGGGTCCTTGGGCCACTCCACCAGGCCTACCATCACAAATCTTGGGATAAAATGCAAAATGCAGCAGCACGGCTCCTAACTGGCACATGCAAACATGAGCACATTTCACCCCATTTTATCTTCAATCTACTGGCTGCCCGTTCATTCGAGGATTCAGTTTAAAACTCTTTTATTTTCTTTTAAAGCCCTCAATGGCCTGGCCCCGCCCTACCTCTCTGAGCTGTTACACAGCTACACGCCAACTCGCACTCTCAGGTCAGCTGATCAGTTGCTCCTGAGTGATACGAGGAGTGAAGCAGGTAGGACCCAAACGCAGATAATACTGGTAATACCTTTATTTCAAGGGCTCTTATCGAACATATCACATGGAAACACTCCACGGTGAACTCAGTCACAAACAAAAGAAGAACCAACACTGAACACAGGAAGAGACTAAATACAGGGAGGGGTAATCACAAGACGAGAAACAGCCGGGCAGGGGAGGAGAAACACAAGGGCCACAGGTGAACACAACCAGACAACTAGACACACCAGGGAAACTAACGACACGAGGAAAAACACAGGGAAAAGGACCAGACAATAACCCAGGAGGAAAACATGACAGGGAGAACAGCAAAACACCCAAGCCTAGACATAGAACCGTGACATGACATGAGAATCGTGATAGAACCCCCTCCTCAAGGGACGGATTCTAGACGTCCATAAACACCAAAAAAAAATAATTCAACAACGTCCAGCAGGGTGGGTGGAGGGGTTCAGGAGGATGGGCCTGACAGCCCAGGACATGGCAGAGGACCAGGAAGGGGTCTCGGGCGGACGGCCCGGGGGCAAGGCAGAGTTCGAGGAGGAGGTCTCGGGCGGAGAGGTGACTTGAGAGGTAACTCGAGAGGGGAGTTGAGAGGGGACTCTAGAGAGAACTCGAGAGGGAACTTGAGAGGGAACTGAAGAGGGGACTTGAGAAAGAACTCGAGAGGAGACTTGAAAGGAGACTTGAGAGGGGACTCGAGAAAAGACTCGAGAGGGGACCTGAGAGGGAACTTGAGAAGGAACTCGAGAGGGGATTTGAGAGGGGACTTGAGAGGGGACTCGAGAAGGAACTTGAGAGGGCACTTGAGAGGGGACTCTTGTCGGTCGGTACGCCGACAGGACTCGGGGAGCTGGCGTTGGCTGGAGAGCCAACAGGAGACGAGGTGCTGGAGTCGGCCGGTACGCCGACAGGACTCGGGGAGCTGGCGTTGGCTGGAGAGCCAACAGGAGACGAGGTGCTGGAGTCGGCCGGTATGCCGAAAGGACTCGGGGAGCTGGCGTTGGCCGGTACGCCAACAGGACTCGGGGAGCTGGCGTTGGCTGGTAAGCCAGTCCTGGAGCCGAAACTGAAGTCGGGACCATGGCTACTGGGGCCGGTACTGAAGCCGGAACCATGGCTGCTGGGGCCGGAACCATGGCTGCTGGGGCCAGGACTGGGGCTTGAACCATGGCTGTGTGGGCCGGTTCTGTAGCCAGAACCATGGCTGCTGGGGCCTGTTCTGGAGCCCGAACCATGGCTGCTGGGGCCGGAACCAGGGCTGGAACCATGGCTGTTGGGGCCGGAACCAGGGCCGGAACCATGGCCGCTGGGGCCAGAACTGGGGCCGGAACCATGGCTCTTGGGGCTCGGGCTGCCAGCCTGGACTTGCGACTCCTTCTCTTAAAAGCCCCCTGAAGGCTCCGTGGACCTCCAAAAGCCAGACGAGTTCCAGAAAACGACTCCTGGACAGGAGCATGAACTGGGGCAGAAGCACGGGTTGACTCCAGACCAGTGGCGAGCCGTGACTTTTATACCTAGGCCCTCTGAACCCCCCCCCCCCCTTCCCTCGAAAAAAAAGAAGAGTTACGTCACACCGTATACATCAGCGGAATATCAAAACAGCGGACCGGGGTGCAAAACGCATCAATGACAGAGACCCTCTACCACACAAAAAAACACCATTTATATAAACACCTATCATGAAAGGGCACCCACAGCCAAGTAACAATTACAAATGAATTAAGTCGGCACGGCGGCCCACATTGAAAATGACTTAGGCCTACCTTTGATGATCAAATCACTGAAACACAAAATCCATCCTCCTGTCCTTTTGGATGAAGCACTTGATGGCGGGGTCATGCAGCTGATCCTTTGCCACTCCAGTTTATCATTGTAACTCAATCTTGAAAATGACTCGGTTAATAATTTTGCAAACAATGTCATCACTATCACTGAAGTGAGCCATCATGAACGAACTTATGCTAATCATAAATCTATCGATCATAAATCTATCGATTAGATTTATGATTCGAAAATAATAAAAGTAGGGTAGACATATGGATATTATCCGGCTGAACAAAACGTGCATTTATCTTACAGGTTCGTTTTCTACAGACCTTATTTCGAGCTATTTTCAAAAATCCTATGGAGAAATCCCATTGCTTTCTGTAGAGGGAATCCGAGCGCAGCTTACTTCCGGGTTTCCTAGCCATAGAAACGTGACATGACATGAGAATCGTGACATTGAGGGTGCCAAAAACGAAGTCTAAGCGCAGAGGGGACCGTGCTTTCTCTGCTGCCGCCCCTAAACTGTGGAACGACCTGCCCTTGCTAATCAGACAGGCTCCCACACTGTCTGTTTTTAAATCCCGTCTTAAAACCCACCTCTTCTCCTTAGCATTCGGAAACAAGTAGATTGTTGCTTTTATTTGTTTTCAGTGGTCTATTGTTTTTATTATATGGCTGTTTTATTTTATTTATTTATTTTTATTTTTTAATCATTACGTTTAATCTGGTTTGTTTTGTGTTTGTATCTTTTATTTTAAATGTATTTATTTTATGTTTTGTGAGCTTATCTCTCTGTACAGCACTTTGGTCTCAAAGTTTTTAAAGTGCTATATAAATAAAATTGGATTCCTCTCTGAAGAACCAGCACCTTACCGTGGTAGAGAGGTTTGTGTGCCCTGATGAACCTGGGGGCTGTGTTGTCTGGAACCTTGTGTTCCTGGTAGGGTCTCCCATGGCAAATTGGTCTCAGGCAAGGGGCCAGACTAAGATTGGTTCACAAGACCTCATGAAAGACGACACACGAAGTGAGGATACCCGGCCCGGAGGAAGCCCGGGGTCCCCTTCTGGAGCCAGGCCCAGAAGGAGAACTCGTCGGCGAGCGTCTGGTGGCCGGGCTTGCCACGGAGCCCGGCCGGGCACAGCCCGAAAAGGCGACGTGGGCAACACCTCCGCTTCTCCGTCCCGCGGGCCCACCACCTACGGGAAACAGCGATGGGGTTGGGTGCGCTGCCAGAAGGGTGGCAGTGAAGGCAGAGGGTCTGGACGGACCAGACCCGGGCGACAGAAGCTGGCTTTGGGGACGTGGAACGTCACCTCTCTTGGGGGTAAGGAGTCGGAGCTTGTGCGGGAGGTGGAGCGTTACCAGTTGGATCTGGTTGGGCTCACCTCTAGGCACAGCGTCGGCTCTGGAACCTTACTTCTGGATAGGGGTTGGACTCTATTCTTCTCCGGAGTTGCTCAAGGTGTGAGGCGCCGGGCGGGTGTGGGGATACTCACAAGTCCCCGGTTGGGTGCTTCGTTGTTGGAGTCTACCCCAGTGGACGAGAGGGTTGCCTCCCTACGCCTGCGGGTTATTGGGGGGAAAACTCTGACTGTTGTGTGTGCTTATGCACCCAACAGCAGTTCAGAGTATACGGCCTTCTTGGAGACCCTGGAAAGAGTCCTGTATGGGGCTCCTGAAGGGGACTCTTTAATCTTGCTGGGAGACTTCAACGCACATGTGGGCAATGATGGAGACACTTGGAGGCGAGTGATTGGGAGGAACGGCCCCCCTGATCTGAACCGGAGTGGTGGTTTGTTACTGGACTTCTGTGCTAGTCATGACAAAACACCATGTTCGAACATAAGGATGCTCATAAGTGTACGTGGTACCAGATCACCCTAGGCAGAAGGTCCATGATCGATTTCGTTATCGTATCATCGGACCTGAGGCCGTATGTTTTGGACACTCGGGTAAAGAGAGGGGCGGAGTTGTCAACTGATCACCATCTGGTGGTGAGTTGGGTCGAGTGGCGGGGGAAGCCTCTGGATAGACCTGGTAAGCCCAAACGTGTAGTTCGGGTGAACTGGGAACGTCTGGAGGAGGCCCAAGTTCAGGAGGCCTTCAACTCACACCTCCGGCGGAGCTTTACGGGCATTCCTGTGGAGGTTGGGGACATTGAACCAGAGTGGTCGGTGTTCAAAGCCTCTATTGCCGAAGCCGCGGCGGGGAGCTGTAGTCTCAAGGTCCTAGGTACCTCAAGGGGCGGTAACCCTCGAACCTCCTGGTTGACACCGGTGGTCAGGGAAGCCGTCCGACTGAAGAAGGAGGCCTTCAGGGATTTGTTATCCCGGGGGACCCCCGAGGTAGTTGCAAGGTACCGACAGGCCCGAAGGGCAGCAGCCTCAGCCGTGACCGAGGCAAAGCAGCGGGTGTGGGAGAAGTTCGGAGAAGACATGGAAAAGGACTTTCGGGCGGCACCAAAGTTGTTCTGGAAAACTGTCCGACACCTCAGGAGGGGGAAGCAGGGAACCATCCAAGCTGTGAACAGTAAGGATGGGACGTTGTTGACCTCAACCGATGGAGTGTTAGGGCGTTAGAAGGAGCACTTTGAGGAACTCCTGAACCCTACAACTCCGCCCTCTATGTTAGAGGCAGAGCTGGAGTATGACGAGGGATCGACACCAATCTCCCGGGGGGAGGTTACTGAGGTCGTCAAACAACTTCACAGTGGCAAAGCCCCGGGGGTGGATGAGATCCGCCCAGAAATGCTGAAGGCTCTGGGTGTTGAGGGACTGTCATGGTTGACACGTCTCATCAACGTTGCGTGGAAGTCGGAAACAGTACCGAAGGAGTGGCAGACCGGGGTGGTGGTTCCCCTTTTTAAAAAGGGGGATCAGAGGGTGTGTGCCAATTACAGAGGCATCACACTACTCAGCCTCCCCGGGAAAGTTTACTCTAAGGTACTCGAAAGGAGGGTCAGGCCGATTGTCGAACCTCAGATTGAGGAGGAACAATGCGGATTCCGTCCTGGTCGTGGAACGACGGATCAGCTTTTTACTCTTGCAAGGATCCTGGAGGGGGCCTGGGAGTACGCTTATCCAGTCTACATGTGTTTTGTAGACTTGGAGAAGGCGTATGACCGGGTTCCCAGGGAGTCACTGTGGGAGGTGCTGCGGGAGTATGGGGTGAGGGGGTCTCTACTCAGGGCCATCCAATCTCTGTACTCCCAAAGCGAGAGCTGTGTCCGGGTCCTCGGCAGTAAGTCGGACCCATTTCAGGTGAGGGTTGGCCTCCGCCAGGGCTGCGCTTTGTCACCAATCCTGTTTGTAATATACATGGATCGGATTTTGAGGCGTAGTCGGGGGGGAGGGGGTCTGCAGTTCGGTGGACTAAGGATTGCACCACTGCTTTTTGCAGATGATGTGGTTCTGATGGCTTCATCGGTCTGCGACCTTCAGCACTCACTGGATCGGTTAGCAACCGAGTGTGAAGCGGCTGCGATGAGGATCAGCACCTCCAAATCTGAGGCCATGGTTCTCAGCAGGAAACCGATGGACTGTCCACTCCAAGTAGGGAATGAGTCCTTACCCCAAGTGAAGGAGTTCAAGTATCTCGGGGTCTTGTTCTCGAGTGAGGGAACAATGGAGCGTGAGATGGGTCGGAGAATCGGAGCAGCGGGAGCGGTACTGCAGTCGCTTTACCGCACCGTTGTGACGAAAAGGGAGCTGAGCCAGAAGGCAAAGCTCTCTGTCTACCGCGCCATTTTCGTTCCTACCCTCACCTATGGTCATGAAGGATGGGTAATGACCGAAAGAAAAAGATCGCGGGTAAAAGCGGCCGAGATGGGATTCTCTCCGCAGGGTGGCTGGTGTCTCCCTTAGGGATAAGGTGAGAAGTTCTGTCATCCGGGAGGGACTCGGAGTTGAACCGCTCCTCCTTCGCGTCGAAAGGAGCCAGTTGAGGTGGTTCGGGCACCTAGTTAGGATGCCACCTGGGCGCCTCCCTAGGGAGGTGTTCCAGGCACGTTCAGCTGGGAAGAGACCAAGGGGCAGACCTAGAACCAGATGGAGGGATTATATCTCTTCGCTGGCCTGGGAGCGCCTTGGGATCCCCCAGTCAGAGCTGGTTGATGTGGCCAGGGAAAAGAAAGTTTGGGGCTCTCTGCTGGAACTGCTACCTCCGCGACCCGACCACGGATAAGCGGGAGAAGATGGATGGATGGATCGATTGGATTGGATTGCCTTTCTCTTTGAAAAGTCTGGGATTAGCTCATCAAAATCCAGGTGCCTCACAAGATCAGACTCGATGCATCCAGGCGTTTGCTAAGTCCTGAGAGCAACCGGTCAATAATTACATTGAATGTCTCAACCTGGAATGGATGGCCCGGGAAGATGTCTCAAAAGTCAGAAAATGTGATGCAACATAAGTGCGCAGCCATTCCAAAAGTCGCACAGCGGTCATTAGGTCAATGTCTTTATTTTGCAAGCCAGTGCTCGTAAGCTTGAATTGGTGCAGTACAGTGTCCCAAAATATTGTCAGCAGAGCAGTCTCTAGTTTCCCAAGTTTGCCACACAGCGCAGAGGCCTCTCGCCGTGTGTCCTGATGCTCTTCGTCATCAGCCGCCAACATTTATAAAGCCCCTGCAGTGTAATTCTCACAAAGAGCTCTTGTGGAGTCTCCTCTGCAGCTCCATCTTGTACAGGAGAGAGAATTTAGCGTCAGTGTGACGTTTTCAGTGAACACTTTATTCCATCGGTGGGTAGAAGCAGAGCAAAAAGCATAAAGTGCTTGAAGTATATCAAAAAACTGGCTTGCTTCACGACAACTATTTTCAACACAGTTGACACCAACCAAATTCAAGGAGTGTGCTGCAGACGGAATGTAATGTATGAGTGGGTTTTTTTTTTCTTGAGATGAGCTTGCAGCCCATTATATTTCCCTGACATGTTGGATGCGTTGTCATAAGCCTGGCCACGACAGTTTGAGAGATCAAGCCCCATATCAATGACCATCTTCATCACACAGTCAGCCAGACTTGACCCAGTGTGACTGTGAATGGGTTCAAATCCAATAAATCTCTCAATAACTTTTCCTTTCTCAATCACAAATCGGAAAAACGAAAGTTAATTGGTCGACGTGAGACATGTCAGGTGTAGAATCTACGATGACGGAGAAATGCCTTGCTCGCTGTAGTTATGTTGCTATTGCTTCCTTTGTTCTGTCACCCATCAAACAAATAAACTCCTCACAGATAGTTGATGACAAGTATGAAGTCCTACCACGTCCCTTCTGGCCAAACTTCTGCAAATGATCCTTTAAAAATGTATCAAACTGCGTGGGCAGCTCCAGGATTCCCAGGTAGTTCCCGTTATGTGCGGATCCTAAAAGTTCGTAATTTCCCTGGAAAGGAAGCCCCCTCTCACTCAAGAATGTAATCACCGCAACTACACATCTCAATACATCCTTCCAGTACTGATTTTCAGTGTCGACCTGCATCCCTAAAGAAGCATCCACGGTGCCCATGAGTTTAGTACGATGCATAAGTGAAAGTATGCATTTTCTGTGCTCACCGCTTGTCTCATGTTCCGTTATCCTCTCGGGATGCTTCCAATCACTAAAGCCGAGAACAAATGCATTGCTGTGGCTGTGAGTGGATAAAAGTTTGCTGGCAAAACAATAAATTGCTCCGGTATATGGAGAATAAATAATTAACGATTTCTCCATTGTGAAGCTGTCTGGTCAGCATATCGTTGGTCAGTGAGCGTGTCCGGCCGCTAGCATCGGTCTCCCTCCGAGATGCTGGATACTTCGTTGCCCGATTATGAAAGTATGAAACCTCTTTCATCAAAGTCTCCTCCCGGACATTTCCAGTAATTAATTCCCATTGTGCAGGGTCCTGAGACACACAGGGAACTTCCGATTAACTTGAAACTTCAGCCTGCTCTCTGACGTCCTCATCAGGCTCGTCTTCATCTTTTTCCTCCTCTTCTACCCGCTGCTGCGTTAGCATGCTAGGTTCAAGGCTAACATTGCTCGCTAGCTCAACAACATCTTCCGTGACCGCCGCCACTGTTCCTTGTGGTTGTTGCTGGCCTATTTCGTCACTTTTTGCTTTTTTTAAAAAGCTATTTATTGTTGGCACATTTTTTAATGCAGCCGCCACTCTCTCTTCTTTTTCTTTCTTTTCGCAGTCCCACTGGGCGTTTGGCTACCGGCACCATCAATTTTTTCTGCTTACGTGACAAAATGTGACATGAGTGAGGGTAGGGCTGTGATTCGGCTATACACCGCCGCCGCGTAGTAATAAAGTTGAGCGCATACATAGTGAGACCTACAGTGACGGTTTAGAAAATATATGAATTTTAACCTATAGAAAAGCTGTGTTATTTTTTAGCGAAGAGTGAGTGTCAGTTAAAACAATGTATGATGAGTGAGGTTGTGCCCAAAATGTTGTTTTTAAATAATACAAAAATATATATTTTTTTTTTTCATCTTGTCACAGATGGCCCTCTTTGCTCAAGGGCCCCTGGGCACTTGCCCAGGTTGCCGATATGGTTAATCCGGCCTTGGGCAGGGAAGGCTACGCAGTACACAGTCTACTGTCCTGCAGCTGCTGCCTCTCTGTTGGACTCCGGTACTGCACATTACTCACGAGACGTTGTAAAAAAAAAAGTGGGGGGCGAACGCACTAACCACTCCGCCAACGCCACAGTCACCCCCGTCGTGCGGGCCGAATGAGAATGCCTGGCGGGCCGGATGTGGCCCGCGGGCCGCCAGTTGGTGGTCACTGCTCTATGGCATATATATAGGGAAAAAACGACTTGCACATAATCCACCTCAGCCATAGGTCAGACTATAGCTTCAATTACCCTGAATTAGGCATGAGCCATCACATACCAATGTTTCTAATCTCTGCACTAGGCGTCTGTGCAACTCCCATCAACCAAAGCCATAACAGTTCTGTGGAACCAATTAAAACCATCCGAAACCGTGTCCAGAATCAACAGCAGGCAACATTACGTTTGCATTGTTAGTTTGTTTGTGTTGGACAGGTTCAATTTCACCCACACTAAAGTGTCCTTGCATATCTCCCAGTTACACTGATACAGACATGTATTATTAATACATTAACGGTGTGGATTCAGAGGCCTTCTACTCTTTCAATAAGGATAGATAAACATTTTTTCATATTTTGAGGAACTCTTTGGCATAAAACCATTCCAAGATAATGGCGTAAGTCAGATAATGAAAATAATGCCGTTGGCCTGCGAGAAGTAATTTTAGTGGAAGCCTGATGCGGATGGCTGGCGGAGACAGATAGATAGACAGACAGACAGAGCGTCCCGTTAGATTAGAAGAGGAGGTTCAGCAGAGGGCATAATGAGCTGCAGGTCAGCTCTCAGACACACTTTCTTACCGCGCGCAAATCAGGAAAACTCTGGGCTGCAAACACACAAACACATACACTGCATACAGTTATAGTGTATCCACATGCCATAGACAGACAGATGGACGGATATGCATGCTTCTCTACAGCTTACAGAAGTCACAGAGAGGATTAAAAGAAGTCTGACTACCACCACACTGTTTCTATTTTTTTATCTCATTCTCTCTTTAAAACATTCAGGTTCACCATCTGTTTCTGAGAATAAACACTACCTATTTTTATAAACCTTAAAGCTGCAATAGTTACTTGTTTGGCTGCCAGAGGGCAGACAAAAAAACTAGTATCACCTTAAAGGTCCCATGTCATGGCCATTTCTACTGATCATAATTATATTGTTGAGGTATACTAGAGTATATTTACATTGTTCAATGTTCCAAAATCACATTGGGTTTCTCATACAGCATCTCTGTGTTGCATGTGTATTCACTCTCGGTCTTACACGCCTTGTTGGAGCTCCTGCCCCCCCTTCCCTATGAGCCCACTATGGTCTGATTGGTCAGCTCGCCCACTCCGTTCTGATTAATCAACCACCTTTACAGCTGAACATCAGTGTTTATGTTTTACAATGGCGTTTGTTAGCAACCAGAAAATGACACAAGTAATGACAAACAGATGAGAATGCTGCGTGGGTGCCGTGTTGGCGGGACGTTGCGGGGCTCGCTGGTCTGCCCTGTGTGGCTCGAGGAGCGGACAGTGTGAGGTGGATTACTGGTGTTGTTTCCTGGTTGCTGCATGGGGTCTGAGCTCCGTGGGGTGATTTGCCCCATCCGTTTTATTGTTACAGTTAGAATATCATAGTAAAATACCCAAAAAAGTTGCAAAGTTTTACCACTCTTCGTCTCCGTCTAACTCTCTCATTCAAACGTCAATCACTCACTCTGGGCTCCTGCTGCCCCCTATTAGTTGGCGGTGTCAACAGCTGCTTTGGGCGCAGTTTGGTGCGCCCCAAGCTGCTCCTATCTGTTGCATTGAAGAGGTGCGGACTGTGCATGCACCACTTATAAAGAGAGTCAATAGAGTGGTGCAGTGACAAGTCCTAAAACCCGGAAGTGAGTTAGCATTTTACCACTACCGGTTCCCTCGTCTCAGAGTCAAAAATAGCTCGAAATAAGGTCTGTGGTTGACACACATTTAAGAGACAGATCAGGTTTTGTTCTACAACATTAAATAAATCAGCAGTGACCCCACTGGTGATTTTTGAAGAGTTTACGTGTCTGAAAAACGATGGTTGTTAACATGTGGCTGAATAGGACTACAGAAGTTGTCGAGGACGTTGTACGTCATTACGCCAAACACGTAAACACTCCCGCTCAGTTTGTTTGCCCCTGTTCTGCATGAAAGCAAGTACCTGCCTCCTGCAAACTGTTAAAAGAAACGCTTCAACTTGTACAATTTTGAATCTGTATTTTTGAATATCGATCTTAAGTTGGCGTGACGTTGAAGTCGTGCGACCCTGCTGTACTCGGCTGTAGTTCGTTTATAGCATAACGTTAGCATTTTGCTTCTGGCGATTAGATTTATGATTCGAACATTATAAAAGTAGGGAAGACATGTTGATATTATCCGGCTGAACAAAACGTGTATTTATCAAACAGGTTAGTTTTCCACAGACCTTATTTTGAGCTATTTTAAAAAATCCTATGGAGAAATCCAATAGCTTTTTTGTCGAGGGAACCCATGCGCAGCTTACTTCTGGGTAAATGCGTCATTCCTTCACCACTCTATTGGCAAATATTTCTGCGCCCCAAGCAGGAAACACGTCACTAATCAGTAACTTTAGACATCGTAAAACCATTTTAATCTATATTTTATCGTAGATTATACATTTAACTGACACCAACTAAATATGTACCTTGTTCATTAAAATACATATGGATAACATTTATCAAGTAGTATTTTTTAATGACAATCTAGAATGTGGGAAGAGGTGGGGCGGCGCCCCTAGCACCCCTATGGGCCGGCCGCCACTGCCTGTCTGCCTAATTGGTCCCTGAGTATTCTGCCTGCCTCTAATTGAACTTGTTTGCCTGATAGACGGGTCTCCGCGTTTTGACCCTGCCTGTACCTGTCAAGGTAAACTGAACTCCATGAAAAGACAGAGAGAGAGAGAGAGAGAGAGAGAGAGAGAGAGAGAGAGAGAGAGAGAGAGAGAGAGAGAGAGAGAGAATCTGTAACCTCCTGCTGTATACCGACAACACTGAATCCTGGCACAAAGCAATTTGTTCCCACTATAAAGCAGTGATGCAAATTAGTCGCTTTTCGGCGCCTCCCGCTTTTTTAACGCTGATTTGGGTGACTTATGTATTTCGTGGAGAACTGAAGAGTTTTTGTTTTGGGGGGGGGGGGTCCGTCAGTCCGACCGTCAGTCCGACTGACGGACAACTTCTCACTTCAAAAAAGAAGAAGAAATCTAGACCGCAAAATAATTAAACAAGCGAGTGCCTGTTTTTCCTGGCCAAGGACAGGTTCCTTGAACTCAACACGAGCGTACCGTGTCTTCACGTGGTTATGTCTCGTCTGAAGGGAGTGTAGACTTGAGTGCTGACGGAGAGCACCGGAACGCCGCTCCAGCTCTTCAAATATTGCAGTACCCATAAGGAGCCGTACACATGCTGCAGTGTTTGCGTGGCTGTGTCTTTAGTTGTAAGCACAGTGGCGATCTGTTGTTATTAGCATGAGACTTTGTTTCATAAGTCACATCTATGTTGTGCACGTAGCACAGCTCTAATGGCACACGTAGCTGTTTTGCACTTACAAATCGAATAAAATGTGAATTCATGGTAACTGTTTTTCCAAGATAGTTTTAAATATTCTTATTAAAAGACATGAAAAAACGAATTAGGGTTGTGGAAGCTTTACTCACCTTACCCATTTACTTTCTCAGCACATTTTCTTTCTTTTTCATTTGGTTTCATCTTTGTTTCACCCCAAAACCTTTCTGTTGGCAGACTCAGTGTGAACTCCAAGCAGTCCACACTCCATATGTGGGTCTGGTCAGGAACTTGAACCGGCGATCCTACGGATCACAGTGCAAGCCTCTACTGACTGAGCCACTGCCGGACAGCTCCAGGAAGAATAGGTAATAAGGAGTGGGTCCCTTTTAACTCTCTGAAAACAGGAACAAATTATTCAGATGTCCGATTGGCACACCGTTTTGAAGAAAAAGGAAACACTTCTCAGTTCTTTAGGGAAAGTGTGCTGGAGATTAAATACTTTCAATAAACAAAACTTGTGTATAGCTCAGCCAGGTTTGGTCTTTAGATGCAGCTGATTGATCAGTCAAACACACATTCTCCCATCAGGCTTTCGATTGTTTATCATTTTTCACATGTCCTCCTCTTGACAGTTTGTGTCAGCTTTAAATGTTCTGCGACTTGATCGATGATTTAGATTTGGGTACAGTGACGACATCGGGTGACGCTTTCAAACTCCTCTTCACACGACAGGAATTAATTACCTATGTAGCAGCATTTAGGCATTACACAAAGACTAACTAACCTGGCCGTTTCGTCATTTGCCCAATTAAGTTTGTCAGGAAGAGAGTATTTGGGGAGAAATCAGATACTGCACTGTGATCTAGCCAACATGTGTTATAATTTAATATTTATTGTAATAGTCTTGAGATGCAAATCTGCTTTGCAAAATGAATGTGATACCAAAAGCAGCCAGGCCTAAGAGCAAATCTGCTTTACGGTTACTGTAAACATACCTTTAGACAAAGGTAAAGACATTTGGATATCTTATGGATATTCTGTTACGGTAGAGTGAAGCAAGCGGGACCCAAATGCAGATAATACTGATAATACCTTTATTTCAAGGATAAGAATTAAACTCGGACAAACAGAACACTCCCCGGTGAATCACTAGGGCCACCAGGGTGGGTGGAGGGGGTCAGGAGGACGGGATTGAGCTGATAACCCAGGGGCACAGCGGAGGACCCGGAAGGGATCTCGGGCAGACGGCCCGGGAGCAAGGCAGAGACCATGGAGGGGGTCTCGGGCGGACGGCCCGGGGGCAAGGCAGAGACCATGGAGGGGGTCTCGGGTGGACGGCCCAGGGGAAAGGCAGATTCCATGGAGGGGCGAAGGCCACAGCGGGCAAACTCGAGGGCGAAGATCGCGGCACTCAGGGGGCCGGGCTCGAGGGCAAAGACCGCGGCACTCAGGGCTCGAAGGCGAAGCAGGTGGCGACGGAACAGCTCCGGAGGCCGGGCAGGAACCGGAGCCGGTGGGACAGGCTTCAGCAGGATCCCCCACGGAAGAGGAACAGGAGTTGGCAGGACCCCCGGCGAGACAGGTGGCGGTGGGACCTCCAACGGAAGAAGACATGGGATTGGCAGGACTCAGCAGAAGAGTAGTCGGCGAGACCCCCAACGGGACAGGACATAGGGTTGGCAGGACCCCCGGCAGAAGAGTAGTCGGAGGGACCCCCGAAGGGACAGGACATGGAGTTGGCAGGACCCCCAGCGGAACCTCCAACGGCACTTCAGTAGGGACTCGAGTAGGGACTCGAGAGGAGACTCGAGAGGGGACTCGAGAGGGAACTCGAGAGGTGGCTAGAAAGGGGACTCGAGAGGAAACTGAAGAAGGGACTAGAGAAGGGACTAGAGAGGGGGCTAGAGAAGGGACTAGAGAGGGGACTAGAGAAGGGACTTGAGTTGGGACTAGGGAAGTGACTAGAGGAGGGACTTGAGAAGGGAATTGAGTAGGGACTAGAGAAAGGACTAGAGAAAGGACTAGAGAAGGGACTAGAGGAGGGACTAGGGAAGTGACTAGAGGAGGGACTGGAGAAGGGAATTGAGTAGGGACTAGAGGAGGGACCATGGCCGTTGGGGCCAGAACTGGGGCCGGGACCATAGCTGCTGGGGCCAAAACTGGGTCTGGAACCATGGCCGCTGGGGCCAGAACTGGGGTTGGGACCATGGCTGCTGAGGCCAGAACTGGGTCTGGAACCATGGCCGGTGGGGCCAGAACTGGGGCCGGAACCATGGCTGCTGGGGCCAGAACTGGGTCTGGAACCATGGCTGCTGGGGCCAGAACTGGGTCTGGAGAACCATGGCTGCTGGGGCCAGGACTGAGGCTGGAACCATGGCTGCTGGGGCCAGAACTGGGGTCGGAAACATGGCTCGTGGTGCTCGGCCAACTAGCCTGGACTTGCGACTCCTTCTCTTAGGAGCCGTTTGGAGGCTCCATGGACCTCCAAAAGCCAGACGAGTTCCAGAGAACGGCTCCTGGACAGGAGCAGGAACTGGGGCAGAAGCAAGGGTTGACTCCAGACGGAACACACCAATGCGTGTGGTGTCATAATGGGAATTGGGAGGCAGGGAGCTAGCATGCCTGGGGCTAGAAGGCCGGGAATCACACACCGAGAGGAAATTCAAAATCCAGCCAGGTAAGAATTTCACCAAGCCTGGTTTCTCCGTAGCCATCTGGCGCACCTTTGCCAGAGCAGCCTCTCGCTGCTGAACCCCGGACGCTCCCCTCCATCGATCAGAGCAGTAAGCCAAAGAAAAGGAAAAATCCAATAATTCCTGCTCAAATGGATCTGCTGGGCCCATCCTTGGTTGGTTAATTCTGTTACGGTAGAGTGAAGCAAGCAGGACCCAAATGCAGATAATAGAGATAATACCTTTATTTCAAGGATAAGAATTAAACTCGGACAAACAGAACACTCCCCAGTGAACTCAGTCACCAACAAAAGACGAACCAACACTGAACACAGGAAGAGACAAGACTAAATACAGGGAGGGGTAATCAAGAGACGAGAAACAGCCGGGCAGGGGTGGAGAAACACAAGGGCAACAGGTGATCACACTCAGACAATTAGACACACCAGGTAACTAACGACTTGGAGGAAAAACACACGGAGAGGGACCAGACAATAAACAAGGAGGAAAACATGACAGGAAGAACCGAACAGCAAAATAAACCCAATACAAGACATACAAAACTAAAAATGTGACATAACACAAGAATCGTGACATATTCTTCTGAAATATAAACATACAGTATGTTAAACACAAACATTAAACAAGTCATCAAAGTAGTTTTGTTTTTTTACGCAATGAGGTAAAGTATTGAACTATTGATGAAAGATTACAATCCTGGAGTTGTAAATACTAGCTATAATAACATTAGAACAATAAAAGTCCAAACCAAGAGTTGACAGATAGAATGGAGCCAAAAAAGGTGTGCACAGATGTTTTACTTTTTATTTTGTTGTGTATGACACAAACCTACAAAACATTTCAAAGGAAAATTTGACCAATGTTTTTTGAGATATTTAGTATTTATTTCCTAATGTTTGCCAGGGTTAAAGGAGTGGCATTTGGTTAAAAACGATGAATCTGGGAGTTAGCTGCTGCCAGAGAGAGTTGATTTTATTTTCCATCACTACCTTGTGTTTTATTTAACTCCTGTTGTCGCGCGGCTGAAGACGGCTGCAGCTACTGATTGTTAAAACGTCTGCATCGACACACCGCTGTCAGCAATCCATCCTCAGGGAATTAGCATAAATGTCATTTACCGGCCAAAATAAACAACTTAGCTCTCCTCAGACCCCCCTTGTCCATGCAACCATCCAGACACTTAATTGGAAAAACAGAACCATGAGGAATCTGCTGAGCGTGGAATTGATTTGCAGGTTATTTTTGCTGCAGACTGCTGTTCATATCTTGTTTTTTTATTCTGCCGAGAGTGAGAGGTTGGGTATCAATCTCAACAATGGGACCAACAACCGTTAAGAGGGATTTAGATCATCTACTTAAAGTGGACCTATCATGCTATATTTGAATAATATAGTGTATGACCATACCTATATAAGGCCTATTTATACTTTTTATTTTTCAAAATACCAAACAGATTATGCATTTTAGCCATTCCTCATTTCGCTCAATTTAACACTTTCTTTGCATGGTCTGGTTCTGTGAGAACAGCACCATCTACAGGCCTGGCATAATGTACTACAGCGTCTCCAGCGCTTTCGAACGGCAATGTCCGTGGCTGTCTCCTCCTGATTGGTGGAGTTGGCCCAATAGCCGTAGCGCTACTTCTGTGACGTCACAGAAGTGTTCAAATCTGGATCAGTCTGTATCAGATCCGTTGCAGCCCCTTTTTAAGAGATTTGGGTATGGAGGAAAATAGAGAGGGTTGTGTTTTCTGACACTTGGTGAGTTCCCTGGAACACCGGGGACACATATTCATGTATAAAAGACGTACAAAAGTGCATGATAGTACAAAAGTGCATGATAGGTCACCTTTAAGTAAAGGCAAGTACAATTGTTGCATAAATAATGCACTGTAATTAAAGTAAACTTAGTAGTGAAATTAAGTTCTAATTTTTGAGCAAATATGTTAATGGCGATCTGAGCCTACTAGTATGTGTAGCAGACCCTTCGACCCCTGATAACGGCCATCTAATGGGCTGATATTATTCTAAGTGGTTGGTTTTAAAAATCATAATAATAGCCATTTCATCAATCAATAGCGGTGCATTATTTGTCCACTGACCCAATTAAAAAAAACCAGGCCAACTCTTTCCAATTGAATCTATTTTGCAGCATAGCTCCTATAATCTAGCAAAGAAAGTTGCCAATGTGTGATCCGCTCTTTAAAAATCAATCAGAAGTAACAATGGTGCATCCCGAGTTGAACGTGGATTTATGTCCAAAACTCGTATTTTGAGGTTTCTGTTCATTTTCAATAAACAAAGTCTTAGTTTTTAGAATATTAAACTTTTACCGGTAATATCCAAGTGGCAGAGGCATTACAACATACCTACAGGTGTTTGGTGTGTGTGTTATAAAATACACACACACTCAAGCACACATACGCTCTCATACACACATTCGACAACTTTCATCCGAACATTCCCTCATCCAAGTAGAAATCTAATCTACGTACTCGATGCTACTAGCTTAAAAGGAGTTAGCCTAATTCCCATGTGATGAAGGAATCCTGTGAAAAATAAGCTGATGATAAACATTATTAGAGGAACAGCTAGAAACTGATTTCAGAATCATAACTCATCCAATGGTGATCCTCGGGGGGCAAGGGTACTATGCCCTCGTAATATTAAACACGGATCCCGTTTTAAAAAACGTTGTCTAAAAATAAGTGAGCAAACTTGAGGGGCTTTTTCTCAAAATCATGTATTGGTAGAATCTCCTAAATTGTAGTTCAAAATGTGTTCCGGGGTCTATGTCACTGATTTTGTTAGTGTAGGACAGTACCTGGCAGGATATCGAAAATGTTCAACAATTATATAAAAAAAATGTTTTACAACTCACATTTATCTCAAGGATACTGTCAGTGAAATGATTGTAAGTATGTCAATTTTCACAATTTAAAATCAACGTATGGAGGGAAAAAGGACGGGAATGGAGGACAGAAATAAAAAGGCAATTCAAATAAATGAAAAAGACTAAATGAGATAGTAGCAGTAAAATACCAAAACATATTTATATTATTTGTTACTCTCTAGCTCATACAGACAGTGAGTGCTGAAGACTGTAAACATGTATTTTTCTGCTGCGCCTCTTGTGTAATAGAGAAATGTAATCAAACATAAGTTATAAGTTCAAACAGGAAGCCTGGATAAAGAAAATTACTTTTGATCTGTATTATGCAAGATGTTCGGGGGCCGTTGAGCCTGGATCAGCTCCAAGCATTTCCCAAAGAATCACATACAGTTTTTACATCTGACACCATTGATCTTAAGTTATTAACCTGAACAAGTGATCAACCTGAGTACTGATAAAGAAACACTTACAGTAGAGAAACATATCAATCTCACAGGAATATGATTATTTTTCTTGTTGCTTTAATAAAAAACTGTTTGAATTCAAGTAAAAGGGAATCAAAGTTTCAAAAACAAGTCTGTTTATTGTGTTTCTACAGAAATAATATAGTGTTATCTCAGTTGATAATAATAGAATCGGAATCACTTTATGTAAACTATATGAGGATGGATCATTTAAATGTCTTTAAACGCTGTCATGGCATCCAACACGTACAGTGCATTAAGAAAGCAATGGACCATGTTTCATGTTCTGTGTAAATGTCAAGCATTGACTTATTTATGATGAATAAGCTACTTAAGTTGATAACTTACGTGACAAACATACCAATGTTAACCCTTATCATGATCTTTTCCCAAATCAAGTAATTCAGTTTGGTTATCACAAACCATGGCAGGGCCAGACTGGGACAATAAGTCAGGCCGGGAATTATGCACCCATTGTACAATTTTGCTGGATTTATTTGTCAATATTTACAGCGTTGCTGCCCATAGTGATAGCCCTATAGTTTAAATCTACTACCCAAAAATAAACATAAGGACGTGGGTTACTATTTAAAAGAAATGTGCAAATGTATTTAAGAACCTATTCATGTGAACATATTTTAAGTGGGGATGGACCTCAAATCCTCTAGGGGGGTCCAGGGGCATACTACCCCGGTAAGATTTGATTTTACATTTCGGAGCTAAGTGCATCAATCTGGTGCATTTTGAGGGGAAAATAAAGAGAAGAGAAAAATAACTGTATACATTTAAATAATCATAAAATCATAAGAAGATGGCCATAACCAATAACATTCCATATCCAAGATGAAAAAACATTGAAATTTGTTTATTTGTTTTTGGTTCATTTATAGTTGTGAGTGTGTCTGGGCTCCTGAACCAGCCTCTCGCGTCTCCATCCTCTCCCCCCTGCTCCTCTTTGAGGCAGCAGCAAAGACTCATTTTAGCTCTCAACAAGTTTTACAAGTGTATCTTA
This sequence comes from Notothenia rossii, assembly GCF_949606895.1. NCBI lineage: Eukaryota > Metazoa > Chordata > Actinopteri > Perciformes > Nototheniidae > Notothenia > Notothenia rossii. Next base: position 26,222,920 of record NC_136906.1, read on the forward strand.
CCTTTTTTCACCTAGTTAAATTTCTTTATGTATTATTCATGCATATTTTACGAAACACTCCCCCCTCAAATGGAAATATGTGTTTACATAAATGGTGACCAAACCGTTTGAGATTCACAGAGATAACTTAGACTAAGTTAACTAAACAACTATCTAAACACTCAAGAGAGTCCTTAAAATAAAAAATAAAATATGAGTGGCATTACAATACAAAAATGTGTTGAGTTGGAAACCACAGAGGAAAATTACATTTAAAGGAGCAATTAAAGCGAGTGAAGCTAGTTTGAACAAATTATCTTTTAGGCTTGATTGAAAATAACACATTGTCTGACATTATCGTATATGTTATATCATTACTGTTATATCATTGCTTACTATTCGTGCAAGTATCAGACACTTAAACAACAGAGAAGGTTTTAAGAAATAGGACTATACTGACAAATTACATCTTATCCTTTCATTGTTTGTTCTGTAGGAAGGAGGAACATAGCAGAGTGGGACTACACTTAAAAACGGAAGTTTTTTCGAATACGAAGATTATGTCCTTAAAACGAGCCACCTCGCAATTGTATGCACTGTAGAGCCGATGAAAGGGAGTCAGAGGCGGTGTGTTCAGTGTAGAATTCCATACTTTACTTTCATTTAGTACAACAGACAGGATGCATACAACATGCTTGCTGCTAGCTTAAGCTAGCATAACCACCACAAAGTGCTCCCACTAACTCGTCCGTGGTGCAACACACACTATAACACACAGTGAATTATGTCCCGTAACTGTCACCACAGCACATTATTTATTCAGCCTTCAGTTTAATCTGATGGGAAATATATCATTCAAAAGAGAGAAAAAAGCTTATTAAACTAGACCAACGCTCAAACAGGCGATGACGTCCCCGCGAACAGGGCTTCAATCTACGGCAAGCCTTCAACCTACGGCACAACACCGGAAACCCAGAGTTTACCCTGAAGTTACCTCGCTAAGCGAAAATCCGGCTTCGTAGTACAGGCCTCTGAACTAGTTATCAGCCTCTCAGTCTGACAGGAGAGGACTTGTCAGTCTGTCTCCGATAAAAAACCTCCCGATGGAGGTTCCCACCTCCCGGTCCTCCCGAGTGCCTGAACCATGGGCATAAAATTGCGTGTAAAAAAATGAATAAACATGCCATCCTTTTCATACGCCTTCTAATCAGATCACAATGTGTGTTGTGATAGCAGTAATGTGTGTTCTTCTGGAGGTTTCTCTCAACACCACAAAGGATCTCCAGAGTTCAGACAGATTAATAATCTGGTTCTTGTTCATGTAGATTTGGCAGCCAGTTCCAGGAAGATTCCTGTTTGATCCACACTTCACAGAATTCCTCTTTAGGATCCTTTCAGCTTTAACAAAATCTTGTCTTTAAAATCTGCAGGAAGTCATTTCCAGCATTTTTTATTTTATTTATTCAATTCTAGTAAGCATAAAATAAAATAATTACAATGTGAATTTGATCTGTGCTTCGGCTTTTGGTGGCACCCATCACAATTACAACGCGTGTTGCTTATGATTTTACCCAAGTGACGCAACAGACAAACAACTTTGTAATAGTGTAAACATAAGGGATTTGGTGATAGATACTGACTTAACAGACATTTATTTATATGAATAGAAACTATCAAGTATATAGTAAGCCCACAGGACACAGTTGTTGAAATAAACTGGGCTTTTTATTAACCCAAAAATCCAAAGAAAACACTATACACCAAGAATCTCTAATAACTAGGCCTCTACAAGAGGTCAACAGGAAAGACCTCAAATAAACATGACATCAACTTAACAGGTGTTAACTCATCAAACTAACCTGCTTCAATGAAAAACCAAGGAACACATATAGCTTGGCAAAACCACGAAGAAACCATGGTGGTAATTAAGATTAACAGAATACAAAGAGGACACTGACAAAACCCAAATCCCACCTTTGACATGGAAGCAGGTGCACTCTAAAAACAAATGCCTTGACTCAACAAAGAAAATCAACGCAACAGTTTGCATCGATGTTTATTGAGTTAAGACAACTTCTAATGAGATAGTCTTAAAGCAACAAAGTTATTTGAGTTAGGGGAGAAGGCTTTTCCTCTACAATCAGAGGTGTTTTTAATTACCACTTACTTAATAATTGGTAGCATAAACACAAGTTTTGAAGTTGATTACTCAAAAGATTAAGTTGTTCTGACTAGTTTTACCACATGATTTAAAATGAATTTTAAGTTGTATGTACTTAATCACCCTCATTTGGGATACAAGATTTTAAGTTGATTACTCCAAAAATTAAGTTGCTCCAACTTGTTTTACTGTATGATTTAAAAGGAATTGTAAGTTGTATGTACTTAATTACCATCATTGTGAACACACGTTTTTAAGTTGACAACCATTTATAAATTAAGTTGCTCCAAATATATTGTATTCAATAGTTTTTTTTCTTAGCTTTTTCATGTTTTTGCCTTTAAAGAAAGAAATTAATTGATTCCTCAACAAAAATATTAGGCAATTCACTTTTTATTTTGAACTGCAGTTGTTTATTTCAACACATGATGTTTCGATCAGGATAGAATTCATTTTGTTTGAGCATTTATTGACACATACCATATGATAAGGTCGGTGCATGAACACCTGAAATCACAGCTGACTGCAGGAGAGAGGAGAACCATTTTATAGTTTGGCTGCAGCACGTTGATTGGCTGCTGGAGAATGAGGTGAAATGTAATAGGTTAAAGAGAACGTCTGTGATGAGCTGATTATATGCAGCTGCGGAGTGAATTTATATACACCCAGTCTTCCTGAAAGAACTTGCGCTGAGCTTCATTTCAATCTTGAAAAAAAAGATGAACACAAATTTAAATTGCCCCACAAATAATAAATAAACACATTAGCCATGTTACCATGGGAAATGGGGACACAGCAAATAAATGCTGCCATCACAACGAAGTTAGAGGCCTTTGCATATTTAAAACCAGTGCCTAATATGTAAAATCTGTAAAGTTTTTGTAAAACTACAGTAACAAACTTTCAATGGCCACCGATCTGCAGATCACACAAATCAATTTAGCAAAAGATGTAATAAAGATGTTTACACTGCCGACAGTCATTATTTCAAACAGTATGAACACATTTAACGCAGAATGCTTGCTCATTCATTTGTTTCCCTCGACCACGATGGTTGCCATCCAGTGGCGAGCCGTGACTTTTATACCTAGGCCCTCTGACCCCCACCCCTTCTCTCGAGTTATTACGTCACAGCCAGCGCCGTATAGACTGAGAGTTACGTCATCTCCGTTCACTCCAATGGACCACTTTTTTACAGCAATGGCGGATCGTGGAGCCTCTCAATCGTTCCCCGGAAGTTAGCGCCAAGGCTAGCAGAGCTGTAGAGTTGCAGCATAATAGACCGTTCGTGACAGACTTTTAAAGGTAAGAAGAAGTTTAAAGATTTATATTGCAGATATTATCAGTACATCTGATTCAAATGAACATGTGTATGAAAGGATGTCAGTGGATTATCCCTAAATTAGTAGATTTAGGGAACGTTTACAGATACCAGATAAAGCTAGGATTCCGGATCAAGTTAGCAACACACGTTGAACAGCCTTTTAATTGTAAATTCCGTTCTCTTAATGTCATTTCGTCCAACGTTGTTGAATTAGAGAAGAGGGTCTTCTAAAAGGGATTGTATGCGGGGGTGGAGGGAGTTAAATATTAGATAAATATAACTTTGGTGCGTGTAAGAGTGAGTGTTTTTAGCAGAGCCATATTGTGTCCTTGTGATTATGTTAATTATTACCTGTCTGTATAATGTTGCAGCTCAGCTGATTTTGGATTGATGGCAAAGGGAGAGGGACTTAAGTGAGAGTGAAAACACAAGATAAGTTTAATACTACTGTTTTATATAAGTAAGCATACTAAACATGTATTCTATCACTGTATTATATAAGTATCTTGTTAGTAACCTACTGTATGGCAGGTGGAGGGGAAGTGATGTTACAGGTGGAGGAGCAAAACTGCAAGACTGCAAACTCACAAGACAGAGAAATCAAAGTTTGTTCTCCAGAGAAGAGGTTGATTTCCACTTCATTTATTTCATATTTTCTAAAGATGTGGAAATGGCAACAAAAAAAAACTAGAGAGCTGCAACCAAGACAACTGTAACAACATGAGTAGAGAGCCACCAAGGTTTTTCAAGTCCATCTCTTACTCCATTTTGCCAACCCAAATGTCCAGGTATATGACGGGACACCTTGCTTGTTTTTGTTGTTTGCGCTCCTCTGGCTGGGTGCTGGCAGGTGGAGGGGCATTGATGTTAGCTGTTACACACCAGGCTCAAACTTAACACATTGCATCCTTCTTTGCAGTGTCCTTAATCCTGGAAGGGGAATCTGCAATTCCTGCAGAGTTTTGTAACCCGTTGGTCCGCACGCAAAGCGAATTTTTAAAGCCTTCTTAATTGTCTCATTGCTCAATTTCATCCCCTTTGTGGTGAGTCTGCCTAATGCCTTAGGTTGGTCTTTGTAAAATGTTTTCTTATATTTGTTGTCCCTAATTTTCATTGTTTTCTTGAGAGCTGCATTTTCCTTCCTGATTTTTCTTAGTGCAGACTTTGCTTTTTTGGTGATTCCTTCTTGGCTCTTTAATTTTCTCTTTAATTTTTTTTAATAGATCTGTTTGACTGGCTGCTGGTTCCCTCGTATGCTGACTGGCTGCTGGTTCCCTTGTATGCTGACTGGCTGCTGGTTCCCTCGTATGCTGACTGGCTGCTGGCTGAGTGGGTGGTGTCCACCCTCCCTGTCTCTCCTCACTAGCCATGTCCTCTCTTTCTTCACCCTCACTTTCCTTTCTCTCAGTCTCCTCATCCCTTCTTCCCTCAATCTTTGAGACTAATGTAAGTAGAAGACATGGCACTGTAGATTTTCGAACATTTAAAATATTATACCACTTAAAAATAAGAAATATGACTTTTGTTACTAAGAGTTCATACTTATTATACCTGTGTCACCTTTCACACTATAGCTGTGATCATGAGCTATGGGCTTTGTAGATACAGGTCCCGGGGTGAATCGTGGTGCAGGGGCCCTTCTCTTTTTGACCACAGGGCGATGCAGGAAGATGGTGGGTATAGCCTCTGCTCTCAGCCTAGTCTTGCCCTTTTTTGTCTTGACAAACTGGTCTGCATCAAAATGTGCCTGCGGAGTGACTTGAGGTTACTTCACACACAGAACAACTCAGTTTTGTCTGCCCACATACATATTCCATAGTGGTTGAATACACAGTATTAGGAAACACTTTATACTTACTGGACATGTTATACTCATTACATACTGTATATAAAATATGACCAAGAATGTGAGACAACTTTATAGAAATTCATATCACATCTGTTACTGATGCCATTTGTCATGCTTTGTTAAACTCACAAATAATAAAGTTCCATAACTTCAGTTGGGAACAAAGACCACACCTTATCTCCCCAAGGCAATTTCCCATCCAATAGGTGTGCTATATAGGTGTGTATAACCCTTTCTCCTGTCTGTTACTCCCTCTTTCAGCACAAGAACCAGAGGGGGATTCAAAGGAGCCTGAATACCTGCATTGAGACCCTCACCCTGCACCCTGAGTCTCAGCTCTGTGTTTTTTAAGCCTTTCCCTGTTTTTTTGTATTAAACAAAACATTAAGCTTTCCCAATGGTGTGGTTTTCGTTTTGTGAACAAGTGCAAATGCAGTGTTTGTATATAATATCCTCACATGTTTTTTTGCTGTTGGTCGTGAAATTGCTCCTGCTGACTTGAGCAAGCCATTTTTTCCTCCGCTCTGTGTCAGTAGGGAAGCCGTACATTCATACTCCTTTCTCGGAGCGATTTGAGCATCCCCAGGCAGCACAGCAAACCATGGTGGCGACTAGGAGGCAGCACAGCAAACCAGGACAACACGGAGGAAAAGGCACAGACAAACTGCATGATATGCTATTCAATGTTTATTGAATTCCATGTATTTGCAATGGATGTTCCTAAAACAACACATTGAACATCATCATCATGCTGCTGCTGCTGCTGCTGCTGCTGCTGCTTCTAGTCCTTTGATAGTCACCTGTCGGTCTCCTGTCCTTTCTGAAAGCCATAAAGATGACATTAGTCATTTAGATAACTTGTCTCCTCAATTACCATGAGATTACTGAAACTACCATGAATTTAAGAAAATGGTAGAAATTAATCTAATCTGAATTTTGAAGCATTCCTTTAGATCCCCTCCCTCTAAATATATCAAACATTAGAAAGTGATGCTCCTGACTACCATACAAGTTTAAGAAGATAATATTGGTTTTAAAGAATTCAAAGCTATAAACAGCAACAGGCTCTTTAACCAAGGCAGTTAGCCTAACATGTAAAGTAGTTGTTCACACTAATCCTAATATTATCCCTTAATATTAGCAAATTCTATTTTATTTTTTAAAACATATTGATGTAAATACATACACATATCGATTTGTTTTATAAATATTGCAAATCAAAACCTTTATTCACTAATAATTACCAAAAATCGTAGTTCTATCTCCTGTTATCAATGCATTCACATTGCCTGCCATGAACTTCCGGGGAACGATCCTCGTCTGCATGAACCACGTGACGATAACCGTTTTTGGACTTCCGCTATCGTAACTCTTCTGGTCACAGCTTATACTTCAGCGGAATATCAAAACAACGGCCGGGGGTGCAAAACGCATCAATGAAAGCGACCCTCTACCACACAAAACAACACCTGTAAATAACCCTATTTGTGTTCTTTGAAATTGAAAAGGATATTGCATTGTTTTTGTTACTTTCGTTGCAGTTGTATGTCTTAAGTGTAATTTGGCATGCTTTTATTTTGAAGGCGAGTTAACGCTTTTGACAGGAAGTTGTTGTTGCTATGGAAACAAGAAAAGTTTCACAGCGGACGGAACTTGTCATAAAGTCCGCGATAATAACACCCACCCATTTAGAGGGAAGATATGATTGGTCAATTGTACTGTCATTTGACATTACTCTCTCGTTCAGTTACTGGGCCCTCTTTGAATTCATAGCTGGACCGCCTGGACGTCTAACAGCTCCTCTCTTCACAGTAACTCGCAGAGACGAGCTTCTTTCATTTAACCCTTCACATTCCAACATAAACTGGATAGGCAGATTCGAAGGATTTATTTCTTTGGAAATGTTATTTTAAATACAATTAAATCAAGTTATTTTGGTAAAACTAATGAAAAATCTTACTAAAATAAAATATTATTTTTTGTAATATTTTGTAATATTATTTTGTAGAATATCTTAGGCCCTCACAGAGGGCCTAGAGGGCCCTGACGGCTCACCACTGTGGCCATCGTATGGTCAGATCCTGGGGTGGACCGGTCACTGATGATGGCGATATTCATGTCCCTTTGAAGCACGTTAAATAATAGGTTAGCGCATAAGAGATAATGAATTAGGTAATTGCATACTTTTTAAACTGTCACTCTTAGCAAATTCAGAGCCATTATTAGCTGCTAAAGCAACGCTGGTATTGTTTTCACCTATTGAGTCTGCATGTGTGTGTCATCATGGCAATGTGGTCCTGAAGACACACAGAGGTGGTTTTGAGTACTTTGCCTAGTGTTTAAATGCATGTGGACAGATTTGGTCAATCACAACTGTGCAAGTTTTAGTGTATCTTCTCATCTTTTTTGCAGGTTCCATACAATATGTGAACTGGTTAAGTGAAGAGCAGAAGCCACTTTTCAAATGTTACAGAATCCTTTTCTCATGCCATTGCTGTCAACACCTATCCATGCTGAACGTTGCTAAGATATTATTGATTGGGGTGTGGCCAAAAGTGCAATATGCTTCAAAATGTAACTGACAGAGAGCAGTGCTTTTGTCCTGTGTTTTTTTACACTGTGCCCATGGATTTTATTTTATTTCAAGATTTTTAATTACGTCGCTAAACTCCTTGAAAATGTCCTCTTCCTTTTCTCCAAAGTACACGACAAGGCAGCGGATGGCTATAGTTCTCTGCGTACTTCAATTGTATTGTGCTATTTTTGAAAAAGGAAAAGAAGAGAAATTACCTAAATTTGTATATTCTGAATGGGTGACTGCCAACAACATGCATTTCAATGACAACTCTAAATAACGATCCTACCTCAAGAAGCATGTCCTTGATCTGCTTCACCGAGATTCATTTTTAATAAAAAGCGATATCACAATAGTAACCAAAGTATTTTTGCTCTCATGGTAGCCTCTACTTGTGGGCGACTGTGGCTGTGAGGGAGTGTGGTCGTCTTTCAACCAGAAGGTTGTGGGTTCGATCCCAGCCCATGCAGTCAACATGTCGATGTATCCTTGGGCAAGATACTTAACCCTGAGTTGCTCCCGATGGCATGGCCAACGGTGTGTGAATGTGTGTGAATGTTAGGTCCTAGAGTAAGGTACACTGCTCTGTATGAATGGGTGTGAATGGGTGAATGACATGTAGTATGTAAAGCGCTTTGAGGGGTCTTAAAAGACTGGATAAAGCGCTATATAAGTACAGTCCATTTACCATTTACTACTTTGTACCCTCTCACAGAACTATTCACAGCTCAAAGGCTGCTAATTTTGGTCAAACAGCAATTTGCCTATGTGCAACTACAAGGCTATCTGTATTTGAATGACAACAGATGACACTCACCTTAAAATGTCCTTAGTATAGTATTTCTATGTGTCTTAACTGTCTGAACTTGTCCAGGCATGTTAAGTGGGAGTGGACTTGAAATCCTTAACTCAAGGTGTAGAACAATTAAGTTATCAAGCGAATTGCATTACTTACTATAACCTGAATTTTGTTTTAAGTCAATTAACGCAGACATCAGAGTTCAAATTACACACAATATTAAGTTGATGTAATTACCAACATTATTACGTCAACACAACTTATAAATTAATGTTTGCAACTTAAAATGTTGATCAAAATCAATTAACTCACATTTTTATCTTGCAACCATACATTTAATTAAGTGGAGGTGAAAGGTCGCCTGAATTCGTTTTTAGAGTGTGGTTTATCCCAATTGGCTGCTTGCAGTATTTATGACTCCTCAGCGCTCAGCCAAACCTTTTGCTGAACCAGGAAGTAACCTCCCACAAAGGCCACGGTAACTCCCTTCGGATTGTTCCATTTAAATGGAGAAGGAGAAATCTCCAACGAGGTGTTTTGGGGCAGCATAGACAGGTCTTTTCTTTGTTAGAGTTTTACACCCTACAGGGTGTACTTTGAGGGTTTTTGACTCTGCAGACCGTTTACATACAGAAAAGCCTTCATAACACACAAGGGGATGGGTAATAAGCAGAAAAGCATGGCATGGGACCTTTAATCAAATGTGTGGTGTTGATAATTGGCACGTTTTACTGCAGCTGAACTGAAGCAAAACTACTGAAGGTGAGGGTGCAGTGGAATTGTTTACCCTGTGTGGCTGTGGCATCACAGTCACGTAACATTTATTGAAAGGGAATCAGTCTTATGGGCGGCTTGATATTGATTGTATATTGTGACTTTTCTGTATAATAACTCAACATAAACGATCAGCATCTTGAATTAAATTGGATTGTGTTGTGCATTTGCAGCCTCACAGAGCAGAGCTGAACCGCTGACTTTGATTAAACACAGCATCCACTTCAGTTCACAGGCTGCACTCAATTTAAACCAAGGTCGCTCTGAGCCGCTGATTGCTCTCAAATATCAGCACAAAGTGAGTGTGTTTGTCTGTGTGACAGGTAGAAATGTGACACCTGGGAACAGTCAGGAGCAGCGAGTCTGTTCCTCAAGCAGCAAGTCCAGGTGTTGATCCCTACAGAAATCCTTTTATCGTCCCACAGCGGGTAGAATTTACAGCGTTACGTCGATAAAAGTACAGATGAAATTAAATAAGAAAGGCAAGCACATGTGTAATACAGTTATGGTATATCTAGGGACAAATATATAACATACTGTATACAACACAATAATGAGTTGGAGAAAAAACAGTTATATAATATGCTATAATACAAATAATTTTAATTTTAAAAGTACTAATTCAAAAAGTACTTTTTTAAGAAACAAAAAGAATACCTGGAGAAGAAAATGCTGCACAAAACAAAGCCTGTGAAGTAAACGGTGCTTGAGGGTTGTTGTTCCTGAGTGTGCACTTGAAGATAAGTTAGCTTTGGTGTGTTTTGCTGTTGTTGCCTGGGGTGTATCGTGTTTCGGCTGCGGCAGCACTGAGCTGTGTTAACTTGGACGTCGTGATCTACGGGCTGATGCCGGGTTTTAATTCAGACGGCAAACAAAGCCGGGGCGAACCCACAGATGTTCTCATATATCAAATGGGAAATCTGGTCAGGGGCATCTATCCAACTACAGAGTACAAAATATGTAGGTGTGTGTGTGTGTGTGTGTGTGTGTGTGTGTGTGTGTTTTCAAGCCAAAGAAAGGGGATTTAACCATCACACAGATTCAGTGATTCAGAGCTCTATTTTGGGAGCTTAGAAGGTAAAAAAGTGTATGCTAAGATAAAGTAGAAACCAACTAAAATATGATTTGACTCTGTGGGTTTGTTAAAATACTATCACAATATAAGCGTCTTAATAAAAGGGTTAATAAGGGGTTAGGGTTAGAAAGGATTTTCTAGATAACTACAGGCTATGATGGAAGCAAGGTGTTACGTGTAAAAGGACATGTTGGTTTCATGATCACAAAACATAACCAGACATATACCAACATTAACAAAATTAAGAGTGTCCTATTTGGATTTGTGTCATTAAATTAGTTAGTGTTGTTACATTCTGGGTAATAAAATGAAAAAGAAAGTAATCCAAAGGCAGCTCAAATTGTTGGAATCACAAAGCCATAATTTGACCGATTCAAGGAGGCTTGAAATCATATCAATATACCATTCAACAGTTTTTATGATATTTAAATATATATATATATATATATATATATATATATGTGTATTGTAATTTTCGTAATTTGTCATACAAACGTCCAGCATTATGTGCAAATTTCCGGTAGTTACGTTTAAAATGAAACCTTCTTCTTCATAAGAAACAACTTGTGGAATTTAGTCAACAAAAGGACTGAATAAATATATACCTACAGATGTGGCGAGGAAAGTAAGTTAACATTTGGGTTTAGGTTACGTCATTTCTGTAGATTATTCCTGCTTTTAGCAATTTTGGTGAGATGCTAAACATTTACTTGAACTGTGCAATGACAATGATGTGATTGAATCTTGAATGTTAAATTACCTGTGGAAAAGACCAAAACCCTTAGAAATGTTGTGATATAGAGAATAAAATGTTCCCTGATACTAAAATATATCAGTTTATTTACCTGAAGTCAAAGACTGGACTCCCAGTGTTTAAAATGCTGTCACTGTTACCTGAAAGGAGGGCTGCAGTCATTATACTTTTACGTGATAATATTTGAACTGCTCAGTGTGACTGCAGATAAATCCAACGGCTTTATCACATATTGATCAACGCACCGTTTTCTTCTCTTTTTATTGACCCTTCTGAAGTGCTTTGTCACTCTGAATCAGACTGTGCTGCCATACCACACACACACACACACACACACACACACACACACACACACACACACACACACACACACACACACACACACAGGCAGGCAGGCAGGATGACCGTATTGATCTGGAGGTAGGAGCCATAAAATGAGGGGTGATAGATGGATGTGGTGGGCGGCTCAGCCTTGTCGCTGGTGATGTTCATGCCTGGAGATGTGAGCTTTCAGTTGGCAGATCGATAAAGAGGGATGGCTAGTTTCTACATGTTCTTGCAACACGTTACAGCTGGAAAAACGAATTAAGGAGGGGTGTGTTCAGGTAGGTTGGCTCTTCTCAGAAGGGCTGCAGCGATCTCATAGTATTATAAACAGTTTCATTACCAGGTAGGTTGACACGCACGAGGAATTTGACTTGATGTCATGGTGCAGGAGAATATTCTGTATTGGTCACATTAGACTACAACACGGAGTTGAGAGGCTTGGGCACTACATTTTAGGATCACCTCTGCGCTGGATTACCTCTTAGACAGGAGTTTTTGCACCAACTGTGCATACCTGAACCCTCATTACATTAATCTCTGTTTTCTGGTGTACCCCAAGGCTCCAGACTAGATCCTATGCCTTTTGCATCTTCTCCAGCTTTATTTTTAAAGATATCGCCTGCTGTTGTTATGCTGATCAACTGTAGTTTTAGCCCAACAATTAGCGAAACATTTTGTTTTACAGATGTGCCCTATAATAAAAATGTTGGGTAAATCATTTTTAACAGCTTAATACTGACAAAACACTTTTATTTCTGCTCCAGCTTTAAACTGAAGGGGTTGATCCTGTGCGTACATCCTGTAGCAGCACTTTTCGTTGAATCTTGAAGCAAATGTTTGTGTATTGATAGCATTGTAACACGTTTTTAAATGTGAGCGATGCACATGTGGCTTTGGATAACATTATTTTGTTAAAGGGTTAGGGTTAGCTAAATACCCTGCTTGGCTTATAACAAATCTGAAGGTGACATTTCACATGGATTTCTAAGCATTATTTAACTATGTCAAAGCACTGAAAAAGGTGCGAAAATAAAGTTTTTGTTGTTATAATACGTTGGCAATAAAATACAATATAAGTTTCTTATAAGAGAACATTTGCTGCTTTTATTTTGTATATGACAATACATTCATTATCCTGATTGTCTGATAAAACCTGAAGGTGACTTCCTGTGATAAAACATTTAGGATTATATTCCAGTATTTTGTGAAAGAATCATAGAGCATCTCCCCATAAAAAACAGTCCGGTCACAGCGATGACGCACGAGGAGGGAGAGAGAGGGGAGAGAAAGAGAGGGGGGGGGGGGGGGGGAGTAGAGAGACGTTTCCTCAGTGTGCCTCCTTGTTGAGAGTTGTTGAGACGGGGACGCCGGGAGTTGTGGGATGTAATGCTGAAGTAAAGGGCAGGTTTATAACGGTTTTCTCTCGTGCAGTTTGCACCACCTGTCACTTCTCCGCGAGGACAAACTAACACAAAGAGGAGCAAAGAGGCAGACGCGCGTAATTCCTCTGCGCGTCTTTCCCGCGTCATGCCTCTCATCCTCTGACCAATAACCTCTTTGGATGAACTTTGTTTATCATGAAGACCACGCGGAAATGTCGCGCGCTGCTGTCCGTGGGTCTGAACCTCGTGGCTCTGTTTTTCTCCACCACTGCCTTCATCACCACGTACTGGTGCGAGGGCACCCAGCGCGTGCCAAAGCCCAACTGCAGCAAGCAGCGGCGCCACAACTGCATCGACTACGGTGTTAACGAGACGGACAAGAACAAGGTGCACTACAGCTGGGAGACCGGGGACGACCGCTTCCTTTTCCGCCGCTTCCACACCGGCATCTGGTACTCCTGCGAGGAGAACATCAACGAGGCAGGTGGGTCCATACCGGAAAATCAAACCAGTTTAGGAATTAATTTGCACTTTAAGGTAGCACATAGCACAACCAAACATAAAACACTCTTGAAAAGAACAAATGAAATGGTTTCAATTACAATTATTGCTGGTTCTCAAAATAAAAAGATTGTGCTTTTCTTTAACTAATATTAGGCTAAATAAGTTTTTTGATTGTTGGTATGATTGGTGGAAAATGTAGGCTACTTGGATATTTTAATCAAGTAAAAGCTGTAAAGTCTAAAAAGACTATTACAAGCAAGTTCTAAGTTTGGTTACTTTGGAAGTATTAAAGTAAACAATAAAAAGTTTAAGTATAGAAAATAAAAGTATTCAGGATTCAATTGTCTCTTGAAAATGCTGTAATATTAAATATTCCACTATTTTTCATAAAGGAGTGTTTGAACTCATAATTGGCTAAGGTGGAGCATATTTTGTATACTTCAAATACTGGGTAAGTTATTACAAATATATAAAAACATGACATTTAATTCAACCACCACAAATGACAAATAAAGTCAAAAGTACAATATTTCCATCTGAGATGTCGTGGAGTAAAACAAATGTTAATACTCACGTAAAGTACCAAAATGTATACTTAAGTACAGTATATACTCCAGTAAATGTACTTAGTTACTTTCCACCACTAGTTAGTATGACATAACTACACGATTTCAAATGTGACATTTGACTTTGGGAAATCAAGAAAATAATCCTCAGGTTAGTCAAAAGTGAAAATATATATTTTTAAATTGCAGCAAAACTATAAACATGACATCATCTTCAAACCCACATTCAAAAAGGCTCAGTAGTCAGTACCTTCGTAAAGAGGTGAAAATAGTGCATATGTTTGAAACAATTTTTAGCTGCTGATTAATAAACATGGTCTGTGATGCTGTGTGGGACTGAAGTGTTTCTGTTGTTTTGTCCATCTGAGAGGATGGAACTAAACGATTAACTTTTGATAAACAACAAACACTATCTGTTGCTTATTTTCTGCAAGCAATACAGACAGAGAGAGAGAGAGGGAGAGAGAGAGAGAAAACAGAGAGAGTGTTAAGATGTGTTTTGGCTGTGTATAAGAGTAATTAAACAGCTTAGTGAAACAGACAGATTAAGAGAGTTTGCGTGTATTGACCAGTTTATGCATCTTAAAGGCAAATGCTGAACTTGTGCTGATAATGAATGTCCGTACATTTTACCACATTTAACACATCCTGATCCTTAGAAGATAAACCGTAACCTAGTAACAGTGCAGGGCTGGGAGGGGATTTTGTTTTCCATTAATATATTGGCTGTTTGGTGTAGAGCCGCAATTATTTGACAGTTCATATAATGATTAGTTGATTTGAACATCAAAGTCAAGTCATCTCACTATTTTGTATTTTTTCCGAGGTGGAACAAGTACTCAGAGCTTTCACTTAAGTACACATATTCAACTACAGTGTAGAAATACTCTGTTACTAGTCAAAGTCTTGCATGCATTTTTTTACTTAGGTAATAGGACCAAAGTATTCACATCAACATACACTTTAAGTGCCAAAAAGTAACTATATTGCTGGGTATCTTAGTCCATAATAGCACATCACAATTGATTAGTTCATTTATATGTTTTATTAATGTTATGAACTTTAAAATAAGTTAACTAGTTAATAATGTGAAATAAATATAGAGGAGTAAGTACAATAATTGCTTCCAAAATGTAGTTGAGAAAAGTATTACGTATTGGGAATGGAACATTTCAATACATTCAAAGTACTTGGCAATTGTACTTAAGTGCACTACTTAAAAATGTACTTAGTTACTTAAACTAAATATTTAGGACTTGGTTTATAAACCAGTTAAACAACCAATTTGAAGATGTCATGTTGGGCTCTGTTAAATAAGGTAGGTTTCACTTTTTTCTGGCATTTAAAAAATCAACAAGACTTTTTCGAAAAACAATGGGCAGATTAGTCATTATAGAAAATAATTAGTAGCAGCTCAGTCCAACCCTAACATGAGAACAGGTCTAATCGTGAGAATAACTGGGAACACCTGTGCTGGAATAACATTTGTCTCTAAATGCAACACATTTATTATGATTGGATATAGTGAGGTTGTTTATCCCTCCCTCTGCCTGCTTCTCGTAGAGTGTGAGGAAGTCCATAGGAAGCCCACCAGGAGAAAATATGGTGGATTTCCTGCTTCGATTAATGTTTTATGAGGCAGTTTGCCTAGATTTGGAAAACATTTGTATATATACGGTGAGTGTGGGTGGAATGTGGATCGGCCTATTTTAGAATAATATGTTATTGATGCATTACTGTGTCTGTCAAAGCTTTTAAAGGTGCAGCTAGTTTTAACTACTTTGCATACTGCAGGGAAGCTTTGGTGTAACTAAAGTCTGATTAAAGTGTTGATTATATTTGGCATCATGAATCAAAATCTGCAAAGTTACTAAAGGTGATAAATAAAGGTCATAAATTGCAACATTGCAAATAGATAATTAAAACATATTAGCATTTGGTGCTATGGTTTCTAGTTTTTTTTTTGGGTGAAATCATGAATAAACAACTCTGCAGATATCTTGCATTTGACTTTCGACAAGTCATAATTTAATTGGCAAATTCACGTATCACATTCGAGGCAGCGTTACGTAAATTATCCATAAAAGGTTATTCGTAATAGTCAGAATTGTGTAATATGTACACCTCTCGCTATCGCCTGTTGTCTGCGATAGTGAGAGGTGTCATAGTTAACTCTCGTGGTATCTAAAAGAAGGTTACTAGATCAGAAAATCTTATTGACGAGGTCTCGTCGTACCCTGCGTCTCCAGCTGGAATGTGACTTAACAAAATATGGGTAGGTGTTCCCCTTCACTGAGAAGATGGTCTGCAGGGACACCCAGAAGCTCCACCATGCATCACAACTGTTTATAAAACACATAATCACATTAAAATAAGAAACAAGATGCTACTTAATTCTCTCAGTCAAAACTTAAAGGTCACCTATTGTGAAAAATCCACTTTTTCACATCTTTTATACATAAACACGTGTCCCCTCTGTGTAAAGACATTCTGAAAGTTTCAGGAAAAAAGATTCTCTCTCTTTTTGTCCTGATCCATTTCTATAAAAACCTGTCTGAAAATGAGCTGATGTTACGAGATCTTTAACCCCCCCCCCCCCCCAACTTATCACCTGAATCTCCTCCTAGAGCACCATTGTGTTCTTTTAACCAAATATCTCTCATGCCCCTTTCACACCAACACGTTTTCAGCTGGAGCCTGAAAAGGACAGTTTTTTCCTGTTCACACCGCAGCGGCGCAGCCTCTTAGCTCCGGAATCCGGTTCACTTCCAGCTCCAAAAAATTGCCGGTCTAGAGGCAAGAGCTTCGGAGCTAAGAGGCGGCGTCGCTTACGTCGAGGCGTGCAGGAAACTAAACCCACCTCCCCTGAACATGGGTCGATTGAAGAGTCTCATCATGCCTGACTACAAGCAGTAGTGCTTATAAACACACTTTATAAAGTCAGGCAACACTAACCAGGCTTCGTGTGATTCTGTTTATTTGTACCTTACTTTGACCATCCGTTCGCTGTTATTGATCATTCTGGAGACGCAGACGTTTTTTTTTGTATTATAGCAGCTATCGGATGGAATCAATACATGGGCTGCACAGGTTGTCGTGTCCAAGTATCACAAGTAGAATCATAAGGAAAAATACGCCGGTAAAATGTGCCTGTAGAAAACGGCTTAGGCCACAATAGGATAGCAATAGCAAGTAGTCAGTTTACCTTCGGTTGCTATGCTAACATCACCCATTTTATACCAGAGACACTTTAATAACAGCGTTGTGATGCCAAACAGCGTCAATTCAGACTGACACACATTCACTTAAGGGGAATTGGGGATATGTATCAGCTGCTTGTGTGACAGTCAGACAGTGAATACTTTAGAGAGGCTGCTCTAAAGTATTAGCTAACCCGGAGCTAACGGGAGAATAAACTCCTGTAGACGAGCAGCACTGCAGCGGTCGGTAAATGCCGCTGAAACATATTAATAAACAATGAACCACGGCACTCAGAGAAAAGTTTAAGCTTGGAGAAGTCGTTATTTTATTTAATCTGACTTCGTATGATGAAAAGCAACACGATCATCGACCCGACGCTGTCCCCCGTTGTTGTTGTTGTTGTTGTTGTGAGCGCCGTTGGGGAGCAAATCAGCGATGTAAATGGTGACGTCATGACGCAGCAGCGGCTGCACCAGTCGGGCTCTGGGCGGTGTGAACAGAGCGGGAGCAGAAAAGGGAAACCGGAGCTGAACCAGAAAAGCTCTAGCTCGGAGCTAGAAAGGGAAAAGCACTGCTGTGAAAGCCGCATCAGAGGGGCGTGGGGAGGGGCTCCTTATTTTCATCTAAAGTAACAGACAGAGAATCAGCACTTTTGAAACAGGGCTGAAACAGAGGGGATTATGGGATGCTGAAACGATCTGTTTGGTGTTTGAAGGCAAACACTTCAGAGACATGTTTTGTATATAACTGAGACCTATAATATATTGAGGAAAAACAGTATAATAGGGGACCTTTAAGATAAGCACACCAAATGTTGTTTCATAGTGTTAACGAAAAGATCATGATGTTATTATTTAAGATTAATTGTTTCCTAGGAAGTGGCATTGTTTCATGACAAACCTAAAAGCAGCATGTTGAGCAACAATATTAGCTTCTAAAATGCAGTGGAGTAGAAGTATAAAGTAGCATACAATGAAAATACTCAAGTAAAGTACCCCAAAATTGTACTTAAGTAAAGTACTTGAGTAAATGTACTTCACTACATTACACCAATGCTTTTCACAGACTGTCTGGTTACATTACATTACATTGCATTTAGCTGACGCTTTTATCCAAAGCGACTTACAATAAGTGCATTCGACCAGGAAGATACAAACTTGAAGAAGACAGAATCATATAAGTACATCAGGTTTCATAGAGCCAAACATTTCAAGTGCTACTCAACTGGCTTTAGATAAGCCAGCCCTTTATTAGTATATAAGTGCTTTGATAGTATATAAGTGCTTAGTCAGTATATGAGTGCTTAGTATATAAGTGATTTTCTTTTTTTTTTCTTTTTTGAAAATTGGAGTCGAAAGGGATGTGTTTTCAGTCTACGCCGAAAGATGTGTAAGCTTATCTGCTGTCCTGATTTCAATGGGGAGCTCATTCCACCATTTTGGAGCCAGGATAGCAAACCCACGTGTTTTTGCTGATGGGAACTTGGGTCCCCCTCGCACGGCCTCGCAGCGAGCCGTTTGGCTGATGCAGAGCGGAGTTCACGTGCTGGGGTGTACGGTTTAACCATCTCCTGGATGTAGGAAGGGCCAGATCCATTCGCAGCAAGGTACTAGTGTCTTGAAGTGGATTCTAGCAGTTACTGGAAGCCAGTGAAGAGAGCGGAGGAGCGGCGTGGTGTGGGAACATTTAGGAAAGTTGAAGACCAGACAAGATGGTTCTAATGCTGCATTCTCAAATGGGATGTCATGAAGCCACAAAGTTTTAAAAACTTGACTAAACTTGTAAGTAGTCACTCTGGGTGCCAGAGCGCACTCTGGCACAAACCGTGCCATTCTTAAACTCTGTTCATGCCGTTCGGATATTCAGAGCAGCTCACTGTCAGAGCATGGTGTGCTTGTGGACGTTTTTGGCATGTTGTTTATTAAATTGTTGAGCTATTTTCTTTAACTCAATTATCAGCCTCACGTGAGTAAACATAAATAATAATAGAAATAATAAAAAAGCTCTACTCTCTTTTAAGACAATAAAACAGCAGAACATTTGGCAGTGAGAGTATACTTGAGAGTATTTTGTTATCTGTCTCTACTCCGGTGTTAACTACAGGGATGTTATGGCGCATTTCCACTGTAGCGGGTAGCCCCATTTAAGCGTCCTTAATCGTCCTCAAGCGGCCAGGCCAGTTTTTGGTGGCCTTTCCATATAGCGTAGCACCGGCTAGCGGGTAATCTTTCCCTCTTTTTCCGGCCCCATAAAATGGTGGTTCTATCAGGCCAGGGCTGAACTAGTGACGTCAACACTCTCGATTGCTGATTGGTCAAAGAGATTCGTCACAAGATCGCGCGCGAGATCATCCCTAGCGTCGCATATATACCTAGGAGCAAGCTTGCAGCATTTTTATACACAGCATTTTTGTAAACGGAGGAGCTAGAAAAATGGCAACGTCAAAGAAAAGCACACCGTGGTCGACCGAGGAGGTGACGACGTTCCTACATCTCATTGGGGATGATAAAATCCAGCGGGAGCTCGATGGAACAACTCGAAATGTGAAAGTGTTCCAGGATGTCTCTGCACAGATGTCCCCGCCTACACTGCGTTGCTACCCCAGGTAACTACAGGTAACTGTAATGGAAATGCGCCACGGCCTCGGACGGCCAGCGAGGCAGCCCGAGGCCTGAGCGAGGACACTTAGGGGCGCGTAAACGGGGCTACCCCGCTGCAGTGGAAATGTGCCATTAGAGTGTATCAGAGCAGTTGCAGGCAGCGTCTAATCACTAATTGATAATCAATAGGGGGGCATGATGGCCGGTACGAATAACTTCCGGTTCAGACGTGGTGCGAGGCAATGTCAAGTAAGAGACTTGTGGTCTATCTTTGGCCTTCACTCAACTTGATGACCCTTGATACAAGTTGTTTAATCTGTGCTGAGAGACAGTGTGAAGGGTCTTAAGGGTTAAATTAAAAAACATTGTCACGCTGCCTCTTCAGCAGGCTTACTAAATTACATCACGCTCTCTGGCACGCAGGGCGCAGAGACTGGTAAGCAGCTCAGCTCCATAATGTTTTAACAAGAGTAATGAGAGCACAGTCTGACGAGGTTTGTCCTCAGGAAGTTCACTTTTACACCAAACTGAACTTTTTTTCAACTATGTTTAACTTTGAATACTGATTTAATTAAATGCGGTAATTGTTGAGTTTGTGAAGTATTTTCAGTTTCTTATTGTTTACTTTATGTTTTGCATTATGATTGCAATTCAATTGAGTTTCAACCGGATGAAATGAGAAGTCATCCATGCTGGACTGTGATTGGTTGACAGCAGCTAAACAAGTTCAATCTGGTAACTGATTGCTTTTCATTTCACAGGTTGTAAACTAACTAGATCTTATGTACAGAGGATCCAGTTGCAAATACTGTCTAATGGGTAGAATCAGAGTTGTTCACAGGTCTCCAAAAATCTACCTTAAACTGCATTCACATGATACACAATTTGCTCTTTGCTCGCTGCGAGGTTGGATGCAGAGCCTTGAGGTAAAACTTTTTGTTTGTATGGTTACATCTCCTGCTAGCTCGCGCCAATAAATACAGATTTCTGATTGGCTGTGTGTCGAAAGTTAAAAAAGGTCAAAGTTCAAATAATTTCAACTATGCATCCAAGTATTAAAAACTGTAACATCAAACAATATAGCACTATACTCTTTGTGCAATCCAATACAAATTATAACAATTGCCTATCACAGAAAAGATAATATGCGTACAGTGTTTTTGAGAATCAATAGACTATCAAAAAACATAATATCTAAATACACAAGTTCATCCATATTTTCTTACACCACCGGATAGGATTGTACAACTCTAACATTTTGACCCACACAAGACTGGCTCATCTTGACCCAAAAACCCAGTCAGAGTCCTGTCGGGTTCTTTGGATTTGAAAAGAGTTGGGAACTCGACTGATTTGACCCATTACAGTGTGTTTTCAGGTGTTGGGGATTACTCCTGCATATGTTAAATACAGGAAGGAAGAAAGACGTAAGGCTTGTGTGTGTCCAGAAGGAAGCTTTGTGAAGTCTACCGGTGTGAATTTAAGAAGAAGTGAGACTACTTTAGCTGATAATACAGTAGCATAAAACAGCATAATCTCTGACTGAACTGGCAGCAGTTGAGTTGCATTTTGGGCAATGGAGGTGCCAGATTCCGACCAAGGAAGAAGATGATTACTCTTGTTCTTCTGCATTGATTTAGATCTATTTTTAAAAAAAATTGTCCATTGTGAGTCCAACAATGTTAGAGAAGACCTGTAGGTCTGTAAGGCAAAAGAAAGTAAATATCTTTGCGTATTTTTTTGAAGTAATACTAGAATTGGAAATACACAATTTTAGGTCAAATGTATGCTGCCCTAATAAAATGATTTGCATACAAAAATAGCCAAAAGTAAAATCACTCATAATTCAGAAGATCTTATTGTAATGTGATGTGATCATGTATATATTATTCAATTCAATCATTGATTTTTGCTGAAGACATGGTGAAGCTCCCGGTGCAATCCTTGTTTTTCCATACAGTCCCAAAGCTCTCCTATACCCAGGTGCAGCCATGTTTCCGTCAAACACACATTAAACTGCACTCCAGTTATTCCTTCTGATTCTTAGCTAACGCTGTTAGCTTATCCATTTCATTAGCCAGTTATTTTATGTTGCCCCATGATGAGAGGGGGGAGACATACAGTACATATATCTCCTTTTCTACATAGATCTGACCCAGCTCTCCTCCTTTGTCTCTTCGGTTAACCACTACATCCTCTGTGATAACAGTTATTCTGACCACCATGCTAGCCGGCATTAGCACCACTAGCTTCTCTCTGCGCATCAGTGTGAATGGACATAACAGCAGCTGATTGGCAAAATAAATAAATAATAACTCTACAAGAAAGTTTTGAGAGAGCATTTTGAATCTGCAAGTTTTTCAGAAATGTAGTCAAAAGCACAATATTTGTCTCTGAATGGAACTAGGATAGAAATATAAAGAAACAGAAAACGGAAATACTTAAATAATTGAGTAAATGTTACTTTCTACCTTTGTTTGCGTGTAAATAAACAACATGGCAAAGAGTAAACTTGTAAAAGTGTGTCTCTCCATGCAATCTGCACCTGGTCTGGCTGAAAAATGCAGACACTACTGTAGAAGTAATGCTACATTAGCCGTTCTTTCACAAGACCATTCATACTCATTACAGTTGCAATTAGCCCCGAATGACATCGGATCACTGATTAAACTGACTGCGGAGCTGCAGGGCAAGGGTAGAATGTGCCGTAAAAGAAAAAGATACTAGAAGAGAAATCGGAATCCACCTGAAGCCTCTTTAAAGCAGATCTATTTAATTTCAGCCTGATGGATTCACAGTGTGATAACGGGGATTTCTTGGGATAGTTGACATATTATAGGATAATTTGCCTCCTATGTGCAGTGGGAAAGCGGAGGAATACTGATTGTTCTGTAAGTTAGTGCTGTCGCCAGGTCACAGACAGGCCCACTCATTCTTTAATAACATTTTAGATTCATGTCCTAATCAGACGCCATGCTGCTCACCTTAACGCACTCTTTCTCTGCAACTCACCAAGTCCCTCTCGAGTTTTAACCTTGGAAAGATTCATTATAACACTTCAGATAAGTTTCTGGCCAGTATACGTCAAATACAGCATGCTGCATTTATAACAGGGGAGTCATGGATCAACTTTTAGCTAGGGTCATTGACATGTTAACTTTAATTTAGGTAGAGTTGGGGAACTGTTGGACCGGTAGGAGGACTCAAATGAAAAGCATTCAAATAGTTATTTAAGGTGGTTTAATGGATAACATGGATTCAGACAAACATCAGCAATATTTTTTTCTCAGTCAGGCAAAAACATACAGTCCTGAAAAGGCAAGTGACTCTACTTGTTGCAAACAGAAGTCTGATTGCATAGAAGATAAGAAAATGTACCTACTTTTAACTTGAGGTAACATTCACCTTATGAGTTAATGGTCTCAATCAATAGTTACAAGTCTCCGAGTCTTACAGCAGGAGGTTCGTTCTGTAAATGCAGTGCATGCTTTAAGAAGTAGGCCTACATTGTGATTGATTAACCCATATATAGTGTTTTTAGTGCAGTGGAATTGTTTATGTTGAAAAGTGTAACGTTACAGTTGCCTGCAAATGTCTCTTTCAGACAATTGGGTTGAGGTTCAGTTTTCCTCTGTCGTGTCACTCGAAGATTCAAACACTCCAGAAACAATTGGTGATCTCAAAAGGACCCACTTCCTATTTAGAGTATGTGTTTTCAAAGTCCAGGACGCTTCCTTGGTAGGAATCAGTTTAACAATAGTATTCTAGCTATAATAATTTAAAATGGACCTATCATGCTATATTTGAATAATATAGTGTAGGACCATACCTATATAAGGCATATTTATACTTTTTATTTTTCAAAATACCAAACAGATCATGCATTTTAGCCATTCCTCATTTCGCTCAATTTAACACTGCCTTTGCATGGTCTGGTTCTGTGAGAACAGCACCATCTACAGGCCTGGCATATGTACTACAGCGTCTCATGCGCTTTCGAATGGCAATGTCCGTGGCTGTGTCCTCCTGATTGGTGGAGTTGGCCCAATAGCCGTAGCGCCACTTCTGTGATGTCACAGAAGTGTTCAAATCTGGATCAGTCTGTATCAGATACGTTGCAGCCCCTTTTTTAGAGATTTGGGTATGGAGGAAAATAGAGAGGGTTGTGTTTTCTGACACTTGGTGAGTTCCTGGAACACCGGGGACACATGTTCATGTATAAAAGACGTACAAAAGTGCATTTTTGCATGATAGGTCACCTTTAAGCAACCCTTAAACCACTTTATTTCCAGTTAAAAGCACATTTCTCCAGATGATATAAAATATATGTGATAAACTGAAAAATTAAGTGTTCTTTTGTGTGTTCACATCACAAAGCTGATGGAGATAGAGATTAATCAATACTTTTAAGTATTTCAGGTATTGAATTTGCTAATACGTTTAATTAAATAATGTTTTGAATGCAGGACTTTTACTTGTTTTCATATGAACTGATGTATGTAACTGATCTGTTCTATTTTGCAGCACTTTTCATGGATTAAAGTTGCACGCCGGTCTGATTTTAACTCGGCATCCAGGAGACTAACTGAGTGTCTTCATCTGTTGTTCGTGCTTCAGTGTGTGTGTAGCAGTGTGTATGTCGGTGTGCATGCCAGTGTGTAGCAGTATTCAGGCTGGTAATGGATGTTCCTGCCTGCTGCCGGTGACTCTGCAGAGGCTGAGTTATGGCTCGTGTTGCAACCGCTGATCTGTGACCTGAGTTCCTATCAACTCTGCAGCCAAATCCAACATGAGACTGCGTTATGCAAAGATACTCTCAGAATAATATTGTACTATTGAGTACAACTGTTGACTGCGTTGCAGGTGTGGATATATATGGAAGCCCATTTCCACCAGTAAAAGAAAAAAGCTCAAATTAAAATGTAGAATTGTGGGGGAAAAGGATTCTAACTAATGACTGAGAGAAAAAAAGAGAAAGCATAGCAGCATTATGACTAAGCATACTATAATTATGGCATAGAATCTCAAAATAATGACTAAGTGTTAGCAAAAATTACCATAATTCAAGCATCATTTAACTTTTGTGCAAAATAAAGCATGTTCTCTGCATCAACCATTTCAACCAAGTGTTGATACTGGAGAGTCTCACTGTTTGCAGGCCTGATGCATTATTAACTTGTATGGTTTGAAGCAGTCACTAATGCACATTTTCTTCTTGTCTCATAAATCCCCTCATCCTCTCGACTTTCCTTCCAACTCCTTCTCACCCTTCTCTCTGCTTCGTTCCCATCTCATTTCCCCTTGCCTTCTATCTCTTCTTCTCCCCTATACTCCCCTCTCTCCACTCTCTCAGGTGAGAAGTGTCGGAGCTTCATTGATCTGGCCCCGGCGTCAGAGAGAGGTGAGTAATGACCATCATTAGCCACCGCCGCTACTTCCTGCCGCTCCCACCTGTTCGTCAGACCAAGGGAAACCAAAATAAATATGCACACATCTCTTTATTGGGCACCTTTCTGGCTTATTTTCATCTGCATTTAACATTATTATATTCTAACAATTTAAAAATATATAAATAATGACTGTACCTGTGAAGCTGACAATTGAGTGGCCCGACCAAGCAAGGAGGCAGAGGCAGAACGTCCAAAAATATAACCCGGTGGGGGCCTTTATTAAACTCAATCCCAGGACACAGCCTCAATCTTGCTGTTTTTTGTGTGCACAATCACCAGCCACAAGGATCTCACACACACTACCTGCCCCAAAACAGACAGGGAAACAGAGCCTAAATACACAGACACACTAATCAGTAATGAGACACAGGTGGGGGGGGGAGGAGACAACACAGGGCACCAGGTGCACACAATCAACAGCAACAGACATGGGGGAAGGGAAACACTTTTCAACATAAAGCCAGCATTCAGAGACAGACAAACTAAAACACATATACATATACACAAGTTATTGAGCCGTTTCCGCTCTACATCCTGAACTCCTCCCTTCGATGCAATGCACTTCCGTTTTGGCGGACTGGGTTTGTTTTGCTAGCTAGCTCCGTTGTGCCGACAAAGCACTGATATCGCAGAGACAAAGAGGATATAACAATTACAACATGAAGAAAAGTGGTTCGGGAACTACGTGTGCGGTAGTTGGTTGCAATCACTCGAGAAAGCACCTGAACGAGTGGTTAGATAGAGTGCTACGACCACAAACCAGCACCCAGCACCCAGCCATGTTGTTCATTAAATACAGATAAACACAACAAATACTGCATGCATTGTATTTTTTAATATTATATATGAATATTTTCATAGTGATGTAATTGTGTGGGCTGCTTTTATATTTTAATTTGTAATACCTGTTAGGATTAAACATGTGATCTTTCTTGTTGAAGCCATTTCTTTAGTTTCCTCTCAACAATTAATTAATTCAGTGTTATTTATGTACAGTATGAGCTTAATATGAATGATGAACTGTGTTAAAAGAAATTGTAGCACTCTAAGGAACATATGAAATGCAATAATGCAATAACAGTGCAATAATGAAATTAAATTACATCAAACTTTATTTTCACTCAAACAGTACAGGCACATATGATATATTGCACAGCATAAAGAGATCATGTAAATTGTGCATTATGTAAACAACAGACAACTGTTGGCTCCTGTGGGCATGACCTAAATAAGGCAGTTTATTTTGGTTTTAAAATGCTGAGATATTTACTGCAGAACTGTAACCTTCCCTCAACAAAATCGTCAACAATTTTCGGGAGCATGTGGGCAAAGTAGAATGTGCGCAGCCTTATGATATGCCTTCAGACTGTCCATTGCTTTTCCATCTATTGCCATGGATTGAACGAAGTAGGAGCAAATTTTGCTGTACGTTATGCTGGGCCACGTCGTCATGTTATCCTCCCAGTTTTGCACTGAATTCGGGTGGGGGAGAGTAACGCCATCTCCAGTCAAAGAAGTAGAATCGTGTTCCCAAGCTAGCATCACTGTTAGCATCGAAATCGCTGTGTTTACACCAGTGCCCGTCTGACTGTTTACACCGGTTTACACCGACAGACGCTGTGCAAAAGACTTCCGGCGGAAATGAAGTGCATTTGTGTAGGGTTATGGCGCTACCCGTGTTTTGGCGCGTAAACTTGTCTATATATTTCGCCACCAACAAAACTACACAATCCGTAACGGAGGCCGAGATCTATGGCCCCAAAGATCACCTCTGTTACAGTACCTATCAATTTTTATATTATTAGAGAAACACGTCTTATTTATGTTACCTTCATTGATCCTGTAACACGTCTGTATTATCTACCTCAGTAAGAGTTAGACTTTTACTTGCAAGGGATTATTTTATAGTCATACTATTTTGACTTTTATTTAAGATATAGGCCTGATTTCTCTTTCACTTCTGGCAGTAAGTAGTTCTGATGTCCAGCTCTAAGAAGGACGTTCATTTTAAAGACGTTTATTGTAAATTAAATTGAGGTCAAAGTTAATGACATCTGAGCGTCTGCAGGGTGCGTTCACACCTGCCTTGTATAGTCCGGTTGAATCGAACCCTGGTGCGTTTAGCCGCTTGGTGCGGTTCATTTGGGTCGGTGTGAACACAATCCGAGACCTCTTAAGTGAACTAAGCAGCCGGAATCTGGTCCGCTAAAATAGGTGGTCTCGGAGCGCTTGCTTGCGAACTCTGGAGCGGTTCATTGCTGGTGTGAACGCAGTCCGCACCAAAACATAGGAAGCGTAGTATTTACGTGTCACAAGAACGTGGATATCTTCAAAATCTTTAGCGAAAGAGTCTTTCAAGACATCCGCGGTTATTTAGTGTAAAGTAAAAATGCTACGTCAACTACATAAAATTAAGAACACCTGTCGTCGGTGAAACGCCCCTCCTTACTGCAGAACGTCTCTCATTATATGTGTCATAATGTTTTTTAAAGGACGTTGTCTGATTACATAATCATATTCGCGGGCCGCTAGTGTCTGTTGATCTCCAGATTAACAGCAGCATGAGAATAACCTGCCGAAAGTGCCGATGCTCCATGACGGAGGCTCCGGTAGAAATGTGCAGGGATTTGCGTTTTTACCCCCTTAATGTCTGACCAATGGTTGAACAGCATTTCCGTGCACATGAATTGTGTTTAAAGTTTATAGTCCGTTTGAGTTTTGCCCGTGTGAACGCAAACCGAACCTTCTGAAAAATGAAACAATGTAACAAACTGTTGTCTGGTGCACTGCACACCAGAAAACGAACTATTAGGTGTGAAAAGTGGTGTAGTGGGGATTTTCTTACTGGGGGGACGCTATTTTAATTAGGTCATCCAAAACAATGGCACACAAGTGCGCACGCGCGCAGTGCACTCACGAAAGGGGCAGACAGGTCCACAGAAACTACTGGTATGCTTAGTCCTACTTTAGTTACTGTAATGCAAAAAACAGACGGCGCTGTGCTCAACACACACACAGACTCAAAACCATGGACACACTGGCACATAAGTTACATAAACAATGTATAGGCCTAAATTGCATAAGGTTCAGTCTCTCTCTCTCTCTCTCTCTCTCTCTCTCTCTCTCTCTCTCTCTCTCTCTCTCTGAAACGAAAAATATAGCCTACTTATGCAAACAACATTGAATCTGGACTTGTAGCAGCTTCATTTGTAGCTTCGGTGCTGCTAGCCTCTTTCTTCTTGTGAATTATATTCTTTTTAGAAAAGAAGTCAAGTAAAAAATGTTTGCCTGCCATTATAGAGCTTTTTAGTTAGCGTTCTTCTTGAGGGAAAGAGCTGCCGCAAAATTGGCGGGCTGCGAGCTGGCTGGCCGTGGGTGTGTCACTGAAACACCCCCAGGTCGCCGCGGGGTCACGAGCGTGATGACGAATCATAATTTTTTAAGGAAATCATTTTTATTTTATATTATAATTACTAATAATAATGTTAATGTTTTTGTCATTATTACAACAAATACACACTTGCAACTGATAACACTGGCAATGATTTTATATTTATTAGACTATTAAAAAAAAGATCATGCTCCAAATAAGTGGGGGTACGGCGTATCCCCGCGTCCAACGCCCACTACACCACTTGGTGTGAATGCACCAAAACTATAATGAGAGTCGTAAGTGAAGATTAGACTGAGAAGGTTGTCTGTCCGTAGGTTGAAGTTACACACTTTGTTGACATAAAGCAGTCGTTTCAAAAGGACATTAGGGCCAGTGTCCACATACTGTAGTGCCTTTCTCTGGCAGGAAGGCACTATGTGGACACTGGCTTTTGCAGGGTTTCATCCCTCAAATTCTAATTCCACTGTTGAATGACGGACTAGTGACGCTCCCTTGGATTTCATTATCTGTTAGTGCTACTTTATATTTGTGTTTGATAATGTTTTTCACAATTACAACCAACTGAAAGGTTTTCGCTCTCACTATTTGTCTAAATGAGCATCACCACTCAGTATGACAGCCGTAGAGCTTGGAAACAAAAAAAACAATGCTGTTATTTTTGGGTGAAAACTGTTTCTTAACCAACATCTTTCCAGGAGCAATCTGTACTTCTACTTCTCTGTTAGTCCTCCTCTAAGAGACTGCAAACTAGGGCTGCTCGATTATGGCAAAAATCATAATCTGGATTATTTGGGTCAATAATTGTAATTGCGATTATTAATTGTGTTCATTCATTGGCTTTGAAAACATCCATTTATTGGAGAAAAAACATGTGAACAGTATGTTTTTAACAGTTGATTACCCTGAACTTTAAGTATAATTCAACTGAAAACCCCCCCCAAAAAAAAGTAATAATAATAATAAAAAAATAATCGTTTTATTTAGATTACGTTGTTTTCGTAATCGTTGCAAGCCATAATCGTAATCGCGATTAAAATACGATTAATTGAGCAGCCCTACTGCAAACTAAGGTGGAGTCTGCACTAAGGGCTCATTATTCTTTAAGAAACAAGTATGACGTTTCCTTTTTTCAAATCTAAATTGTTTAATCTCAAATCATTGAGGCTGATCTTTCATTCTGATCAGAAAATGTAGAAAATCTATTTGGAGAATGAAATGAAAACTGGTTGATAACAGGGCAAATGGGACCTTCTTCAAGATTTACTTCCTGTGTTTATTTACTCACTATCCTCCATAGACACATCTGAAAAGGTGGAGGCAGTTATAGAAAGAATGAAAAACAAATTCTATTGTTTTTGCCTCAAAACATCTGGCGAATCCCATTTGTGCCCGATTATTTGTCAAAACCGTTTCAGACTTAACCTTCTATTCCAAAGGTTTCATATTTTCATATTTTCTCCGGGCTGATTTAACTGAGGCTTCCTGAGGCCTTCATCATAATTATATTGACAGAGGAGGGAGTAAAAGGAAAGTGACATGTATTAATTGAAATGAAACAAGCTCAGGATTTTTCCAATGTGTTGTCAGTTTTGATTTATGGATGTTAGAGTAAACCTGCTCCCAACAAAAATGAAGATAATGCCTTCTGTTTTAATTTAGGTTTCAATCAGATTCAAACCAATCTCCCATAATAAAAAAAAAAATGTATCTATCAAGAAAATGATTGATGATAGAGGACATATAATTCTCAATTTCAAGTTCATATTAGTATTTTGTGTCTCTATTCTGACATGCATTAATGTTCAAAAAGCTCTTTATTTTTCTCATACTGCCTGTGCTGTAGCACCTATTTTCTACCTCTGTCTGAAACCAGAGCCCAGTCTGCTCTGATTGGTTAGCTGGCCGGCTCTGTTCTGATTGGTCAACCGCTTAAAGATGTCCCGCCCCTTGCCCTATCACGTACAATGTGTTAGAAGCTAGTCAAATTAAGTGTGAGTGTTACATAGTGACATCACTGTTAGGGAAGTAAACAAAAAAGTCCAATGGAAGCTTCAGGCAGGAGAGAAACTTCCTCTGGAGGGAACTTTGGGATTTTAGCCTTTGCAGACCATTTACATGCACACACACATTTATAACACACTACAAGAAAAGCATAATCGCTTCTCACACTTTAACTTAGGCTCCTCTAAAATTGCACCATGTAAAACAATTCTGAAATAAAAGGAAATTAATGAATAAACTATAGTGCAAGACGAATAACGATGCAGCTAAGTTGCAAGTAGGCAAACATACAGTATACACATAAAATAGAAAAAAGGTGAAACAGGATGTAAACTTAAATACTGTAAAGTAGAATACATATTGTATACTTTATTAATGTATTTTAAAATGTTTAATATATTGATGTGTGGAATATGTGAAACGTAACATGTCATACAAAACAGTGTGCTAAGTTTCTTACATTTACACATACATTATGTTTTCCCACCAACTGCTGCCTTTGGCCTTGCTTCTTATTTGTTTTTTAAATTTGACCCTCATACATGGGCGTCGCAGCCATTATATGAGGGTGGGACAAGTCCCCCCCACTTTTTCAAATGATTAGTTTAGACCCCCCCACTTTTAGCATGTGGAAAGTCCGTGAATCGGTCTATCCACTCGCCGCACTTTGTAGAGCGCTGTGTCAGTGCTTCACTATCAAATCCATTCCACTTGCTTATTGAGAGAATGCCCAAATCAATTAAACTCTGTACCATGTTTTCACTGCTACTTTGTACCAAGGCATATTCTCACATAGCGCGCGCATGTTCAAGGAGTGTTGCCATAGTTGGACAGCTCAGATCTGTTGTATGAAGCGATACCGGTAGCAGAGGTAAGGCACACACACCAAATGTTCAGGACATTGTTAATACAGCGAAAATCAAAGCTGACGATCTCTTGGTTTGATATGTGTTCTCCCCCAGACAACATGGACATAAGAACATTTTTTTCAAAGTTAATATTAGAGCTAATATTCTACCTACTGCTTGGGACTTTGAGTCTTCAAAATGTCCAATGTCACAGACTGGGACTTACTTTAGAGTATTTACATTCAGTATGACTTGTTATGATTCAATGTGAAAGAGTATACTGCTCAATAAATAATTATCACTTCACCACCTCTCTTGACATCTAGGCGCTTGAGAGTGAGTCAGAGGCAGAATACAGGGACAGTGGAGAGAGGTCCATTGCTGAGGTAAGTGATGAAAGGGAAATTACAGTTTAGAGTAAATTATGATGTGGACTCTCATCCCAGAATTTTAAGGAAATCAGTGGGGATATTGAACAAGAAACCTTTCAGTCAAGGGGCATCATATGACCAATATAGACAGAAGAGCAACATTTATTTGAACATTTAAGTCAATGATACCATTCCTAGGTGAACTTAACATCTGTATGGAGTCAGATCAGTCTCAATATTAATAAATGCTCACAGAAGGATTCACAAATGTATTTTGCGACTTATATATAAATGACTCTCCACAACAATATCTCTCAATGCACTCACAAATATTTATTGTTGTATATAAATGTACAAAACATTGGCATTTAAACTGCTTTTTATTAATTCAAAGACGGCTCTGAATTAATAATCAAATATGTTTCCTTTATTTACTAGTGGATGAAATTACAAAATGTACCCATTATTTTCCTCATTCTAGTATAGCCACATAAAAGTATCAAACCACCTGTTAAAATGCACCAGAATACAGGAAATGTTCAAATGTTGTTAAAAATGTCCCCCCCACATTCAGGATGCTTCCTATGCCCATGCCCTCATACATACTGTATGTGATGTATAAGGGGCTGGATAATAAGAGAACATCTCTCCTCCAGATTCCTAATAACTGCAGACATGAGCAGCTTATTATCTTATCCTGCAGCTCATAAAAAGAATATTTGAGCGTGAATATTTGCTGCAGGTGGGCGTAGCCTCTAATTCTCTGTTCCATGCAGAGCAGGTTGTTAATAATGAAAGTTTCTAATGGTTTCATCTGTGGATGCCATCTGGAAGAAGAGCAGTAGTGTTTTGCAGGGAGCGGTGGTGAGCAGTGATATGGTGCATCCAGTGGGGCGACCTTGCTTCTCACACAAGGATACAATATGTTAATCTACCTTCCTTTGAGCCCTGCATGATCACTGTTTTTTATAACACACAGCTGCTCCTCATTCACAGCCAAGTTCATTCTTAATGAAAAACCGACAACACAAATTTGATTACACAAATCAAATTGGGGCCAGAGCCAGGACTTTATAAACTGTGCTGTGGTCAAGACTGCACCGGCAGAACTAAGCCCACGTGAGAAATGCAAAACGTATCGACCATAAGAAAACTATTTACAGTTTTCTTAGTTTTTAAAGTATCAATAAATCTACCTTTTTTTCTTTTTCTTTTATTTATTTATTTGAGGTGAGACACTGGTCTATTTTGTTGTTGCTTATTCTGCTTATTGCAGCATTGGTTTCTCTTCTCAGACAATAAGGTTGCCTTTTCAGTACAAGGTACAAAAATCAAATTTAACAAATCAAAATGTAAGACGAAGTAAAGGGAGAGACTAAATGAGGGTGATTAGGCGTTCTTAAAACTTGGGACAGTCCCGATTTCAATCAGCTGTCCTGAGTTGTTATAATACTACCTTAAAAACATTAGGTATTATATAAAATTATAGACCTTAAAACCAGGGTACGAGGATATCTGGTCTCATATCACAATCTCACTAACATGAGTTGTGATGGTAAAAACAAAGTACAGCGAGAGTTGATGAAAGTCATAAACCACACTATTGACCTGTTGATGGCACTAGATTGAAAAACAGAGGACCAGCAATGTTTTTACAATTCATCCTGAGGGAAACACCAATGTCTGAACTAAACTTCATGACGATGCAACAGCAGTTGTTAAGATATTTCAGTCTGGACAGACCATAGAACCGCGCCGACGGCAGAACAGGTTTCTAAAGAGAAAACATCACGCTGTTTGTCATCCTGAAGGGTTCAGCCCCAGGTTTGTTTCTCCTTCAGATGATCTGAGCAGACGTCACATTAGTTTTGCACCTTGACATTGTAAAGTGCTTAGTGGATACTTTTATCACCGACGTCCCCCCGAGGTCTCTGCTCATCCTCTCTTCTCCTGCTCCATTTTTCAGAGATTTCTTCAGACTTTGGTGTTTCATATCATGAAAGAGAAACTTTAAGTCTCTTTCAGATCCAAATGTTATATCCTTCTTTCTGTCTGTTGTGAATACTGTCCTTTAAATGACTATGGCTTTATTAGCAAACAATATTCTTAAGTTTCAATGATGAATGAATTTAGTTCATTCTTGGGTTTAGTTAGAACTTTATGACTTTTAGTCACTAAACTCTGCTTGTATGCAGGGCCGGCCCTTCCCACTGGCGAACTAGGCGGTCGCCTAGGGCGCCAGATCTGGAGGGGCGCTGCCGCGCTGCGCTGGGAGAAAAAAAAAATTAATAAAAAAAATTTAAATTATTTTTATTCAGCCAAATGTTCTGCCCTTGATGTAATACATTTACAATAATTGAACAAAGTAAACACCCTTTGCACCCCGGGCCGGCGTCAACATTTTGCATTTGCCCTGTACGATGGGCGCTGTAACTGTAAGTGATGAAAGGGGGGGATGGTCGCTTATTATCAGGCACCCACAGGCCGTGGCTCACAGCCAAAGTGACGCGGCAGCTCCAGCTGAAAGTGTCGGAGATCGCAACGATCGCAACAGCAAGAGGCAAAACATTAGCATTATGAAAAGGTCCAAGCCTTCTGGGGCAACGGGAAGGAAACGGAAAAAAGAACAGGAGGAATCGAAAGTCAAAGACAGAGGTAAGTCGGCTTGTGCAAAAAAAAAAATTCAGTATGTACTGTACCGTTAGACATTTGATTTTAAGCTAGCTAGCTAGCTAAGGAGGTAGCCATGATACAGCTTTGATGCCATGCTAGCAGCGAGCCTCTGATACAGAATGATAGATACAAATGATTTTAAGTTTTTATTTATGTGTTATTATTCCTATATAATCTTTTTGTAAATATCCTACTTTTATATTGTGATAGCTGTAAATTGATCCTCCAATAGTGTTTAATTTGTCAGATAGTTTATTTTCACGGTCAACTTGTGTGTATATATATATATTTATTTTTCTGTTTATTTTCTATTATATATTTTTTATTTTCTGCACTTTTTAATGTCTAATTATTGTGCAATGCTTTGTTTTATATGCTGATGTAACGAAATAATGTTAATGTTAGCCAGAAGAAAGCTATCTGGATAACTGCTCCTTTGTATAAAGTGAGGCTGACCAACCAATATGGGCATGTGTTATTATTTAGTTGTTACTTATGTTTGCAAATGATCTCCTGGGGCAGCAGAACCTCACTTTTATATAGGCCAGTTGTGAACTTGCATACAGCTGAGGCAGATTGCAGCAGTTATTTTTGCCTGACTGTATATAAATGTTTTTGCTTGTAATGTGCTAATATCTACCCTATAAATGTCCAGCTGCACTTGAGAAATACCTCAAAAAGCCCCCAGTTGCTGGAGAAGGAACATCTGATCTCCCATGTACATCACACTCTGAAGAATGTAAGTTTTGCCAAACATTTATGGTCTCTGTGTAATCGTTCATACACTAC
The DNA here is from genome assembly GCF_949606895.1 of Notothenia rossii. Classification (NCBI taxonomy): domain Eukaryota; kingdom Metazoa; phylum Chordata; class Actinopteri; order Perciformes; family Nototheniidae; genus Notothenia; species Notothenia rossii. Next base: position 26,258,316 of record NC_136906.1, read on the forward strand.
TTTTTTGTCATTATTATTATTGTTATTATTATGATAAATAATGAAAACTGAAGCATGAATAACTTATTTGCATGTTTGGATTGCCTGCCTGCAGGTGAAGGAATAACGAGCATAGTATGTGAGTCCACCATTGCAGCCCCCTCAGATCCTGCTGACTGCCCAGGCCCATCTGCAGTCCCCTCAGATCCTGCTGACTGCCCAGGCCCATCTGAGTCCACCATTGCAGTCCCCTCAGATCCTGCTGACTGCCCAGGCCCATCTGCAGTCCCCTCAGATCCTGCTGACTGCCCAGGCCCATCTGAGTCCACCATTGCAGTCCCCTCAGATCCTGCTGACTGCCCAGGCCCACCTGAGTCCACCATTGCAGTCCCCTCAGATCCTGCTGACTGGCCAGCACTGAGTGATACAGTGAGGATGGAGTTAGTCAGACGTGGGCCATATCATTTAAAATCCGACTTCACTTTTCCTAAAAAGGATGGAGGGAGAAGTTGCCATCATCACTACTTTTACAGAAGATTAGTGAATGGAGAGACAATCAAGAGGAGCTGGGTTGTGTATTCCAAGAAAAACTAAAGTATTTACTGCTTTTGCTGCAAGCTGTTCTCCCAAAAAGAGTACCAACTAATCAGCAGTGGACTAAATGACTGGAAAAATTGCACTGACAAACTAAAAACACATGAGAACAGCCCAGAACACTCTAGGCACATGACGTTGTGGAAGGAACTGGAGACTCGACTTGAAAAGGGCCTAACTATAGACAAGGTAGAAATGGCACTTATGGAGGCTGAAAAGAGGAAGTGGCGTGAAGTCCTGACCAGGTTGGTGGCAATAATTCAGTCGTTGGCAGAGCGAAATATTGCCTTTAGAGGGACGACAGAAACACTTAACCAGCCAAATAATGGCAACTTCCTGAAGGAGGTAGAGCTCATGGCGAAGTTCGACCCAGTCCTCAAACAGCATGTTGCTGAGGTCCAAAGAGGAACCACCAATATTTCCTATTTGGGAAAAAGAATTCAAAATGAACTGATAGATTGCATCAGTGGGAAGATTGGGGACCATATGGTCAAGGAAATCAAACAATCCAAATACTTTTCAATTATTTTGGATTGCACCCCAGATTTGAGCCATACAGAGCAACTATCAGTCATTATTCGACTAGTTACAACCCAGGACACGCCCCAAATAAAAGAACATTTTATGGGGTTCCTTGAGGTAGAACAGTCCACTGGAGAAAGCCTTTCAACCCTGATTCTAAAGAGATTAGAACAGCTTGATATCCCTTTTGAAGACTGTAGAGGGCAGTCTTATGACAACGGTGCAAATATGAAAGGAAAGAGGAAAGGAGTCCAAGCCAGACTTGTTCAAATCAATCCAAGGGCTTTATTTGTGCCATGCGGAGCACATACATTGAACCTGGTGGTAGCTGATGCAGCAAAAAGCTCTGCAGAAGCCACTAGCTACTTTGGCTACCTGCAGAAGCTTTTCACACTCTTCTCTGCCTCCACTCAGAGATGGTCCATCCTAAAAAGCCATGTGAACATCACATTGAAATCATGGTCTGATACCAGATGGGAGAGTCGGATCAACAGCATAGAGGCTGTAAGGTATCAGGCTGCAGAAGTCAGAGATGCACTTCTAGAGGTGAGGGATAAAGCCACAGATGGAGTCGTAAAAATTGAGGCACAATCTTTGGCTGAAGAGGTTGGATCATACCGCTTTGCAATATGCACTGTGGTATGGTATGACATCCTGACCAACATCAAACATGTCAGCAAAATGTTGCAATCAGTGTCAATGCAGCTGGATATTGCTGTTGACCTCCTGAGAAAAACAGAAGTTTCTTTGGTCAGCTACAGAGGCAATGGATTTGCTTCTGCCCAAGCATCTGCCAAAGACATCTGTGGCCAAATGAATGTGGAAGCTGTTCTCAAGCAGAAGAGGCTGAGATCAACCAAGAGACAGTTCTCCTATGAGTCCCAGGAGGAGCAAGTGAGTGATGCACTAAAGAAACTCGAAGTTTCTTTTTTCAATATGGTGGTGGATGTTTCCATTGCATCACTGCAGGAGCGATTCAAGGCCTTAGGTGAAGTAGAGAAAAAGTTTGGGGTGCTACTCAACTTCCCTGACCTGCCAAAGGAAGATCTGACGAAGCAGTGTGAAACACTCAGCAACACCCTGAGCTGGGGTGGGCAGTCAGACCTGGATAAGAGGGAACTTGCACTGGAGATGCAGAATTTCCCAGCTTTGCCAAAAGCCAACATGACTACCCTGGAACTTCTGACTTTCCTACAGGAGAAGAAAATGAACGAAGTGTATCCAAATATGTGGGTGGCCCTCAGGATCGCTGTCACTATTCCAGTGACAGTTGCTGCTGGGGAGAGGAGCTTCTCCAAATTGAAGCTCATTAAAACATACCTGAGGTCGTCAATGGCTCAAGAACGCCTCAATGGATTAGCTTTAATAAGCATCAATCGCAAGGTTTCGGGGCAAATATCATTTGACGACACAATAAATGAATTTGCAGCAAGGAAGTCCAGACGTGTCCGACTTTAAGGATGTGGACTAATTAAAGGACACAATAACATAGCAGAGACTTGTTGTTCTGATTGCCTGTTTCATTTGATTTATAGTGTGTGTAATGTTGTTCATTATCTTAATTTATTTGCAATAACCTCAGTTGTAAGAGCTCCGTTGGCTATATTTTTGTCCACGTTTGCACTTTCTTTTCTTGAAGTTTTAAGAGAAGCTACTTTTGTTTGATGAGTGATTTTCATTTAATAACTACAATAATAATAATAAGGATAAAATACATAAAAAATATGTTACATTTATTTGTTATTGGCTGTGGGTTATTGGTTATGTTCACATACTTATTTGGTTATTAAAATGTAAACCAATCTTTTTCATATGGGTGTTTAGAGTTGTACCCCTAGATCTAGTCTCTAGTAATTCTGCTCAAAGTGCACCAGATTGAAGCATTTTACTTTAAAATGTTAAAACAAATCTTTCCGAAGGGGGCATACCCCTGGACCCCCCTAGAGGATGTGACATCCACCCCCCAATTAAAACATGTTCATACAATAATGAATACATTTGAAACCTTCTTTATGTATATTACCTATGTCAATAAGTTTCAGTTTTTGTAGTGTATTGGTCTTTTGTAGAGATTTTTCATTTATTCTTTATATATTCTATTGTGTATTGCTTGGAGGCGGGGGGGGGCACCAAATCATAATCTCGCCTAGGGCACCAAAATGTCTAGGGCCGGCCCTGCTTGTATGGATTAATTATTTTTACTTTTCTTGCTTCATGTCTGAAATAAACCATCAGCTCATATCATCTGTCCCATCCTGTCTTTTTCTAATTGACATTCCTATACAGTACAACTAAACCAAACCCTCAATCAATCATTTAGAAAAACATGTTTTCTCCACGATTACGGGGACTGTTTTTAACACCTTAAAACAAAAACACAACAAAGCTTCTCAGTCAAAGATTGTGGTTTGGTTTAAAATAAACATTTAATTTAATAAACGGACATGCATAAAAGAGTATCAATGTTGATATTTGCACAGAACAAAGACCTGATTAAGAGTCTCGAGTGTGTGTTAGTAATCTGTGATAAAACACTCTCAAAACCTATACGACAATGCAGTTGTGTTGTAAAGAAACATCCTTAGGAAGGAAATTAGTCTGCATTTAACACAATCCGATGAAACAATGAACAATGTGTGAACAAACTTCTGAAATATTCAAGTCATCTTCTTACAAATGATCTTTAGTTAAATTTCACCCTTTGTAATTGCACCCAATGTCTTGTGTCTGCAGTTTGGAGATCCTTAAGCTCTCTCAAACTTACTTAAAGATTGTGTATTCAAGAGAAGCTTCTGCCTTTAGAAAATATAAATATAGAAAGCTGTGCGAGTTCTGCTGGTAAGAGTGAATCCTGAGGGCATGAAAACTCGTCTCTCCTCTAAAAATCTTCACATTTTTAGAGGAGAGCGTGAAGGAGTACAGTAGGGTTGTAAAACGTGTTCATCATCCTGCAAAATGTCTCTCTCTGCTCTGATGGGATTTTTTTACAGACCTGTACAACCCGAGGGCCCAGTGAGTGTCAGACAAGAAGATGGATATATCAAACGCCCCCTCCCCTACCAGATCAGAAACAAATACTTCACCTTGTTTTGAGATGTAGGGGTTGTGTCTTGCCTGCAGATGAGAAATGTATCATCATCCTTTAGAGATTCATCGCAGTATCTCTGTCATCCAAGACTGGATGAATGGATGTAAACAGAACAAATGGAAGGACAATTCAACTTCCCCGCCTTCAGTCTGTGCAGTTAGGGCAGAAGAACAACAAAATGGAAATCTGGTCATTTTCCACACACAAAAGCACCAGAAGTGAAGGTCAACAAAGACTCTTTATTTAATAAAAAGTTACATGTAGATTACATTTTATAGAGTGCCAAGTAGACTCTAAGTGCTTTATATAATGCATTCTAATGCTTTCTAAAAAATTTAAGGGAAACAATGAATATATTAAGTGAAAATGCCAGTAAGTCTCAGCTTGATTCAAAAACTGTTTTAATAGGTTAAGTTGAGTTTCTCTCCAACACACTTAGACCCCATTTACATACGAAATGCAAACGAACCGAATAAGATATCAAAAAAGTATTCCGTTCACACGAGACCGCTCGAAAGCGCTCGAGACGCTGTAGTACATATGCCGGGCCTGTAAGTGGCGCTGTACTTCTGCCACAAAATACAACATAAGCAGCGAAGAAGACCCCCGAGCATGGTTGCCATGGTTGCCCTTCTGTTTATGCCCCGCGGTGGATTTAGCAACATGTAGTTCATGTAATTCTCCACGTCCACTTGTTGCTGATGGTTGTGGTAGAGGAGCTGTAGATTTTGCACTAACATCTGTAGCATGGTCAGTAGCAGTAGCAGTTAGCTACTGACCATGCTACAGCAGTGAGCAGCAGAGGTGGGGAGAGGTGGGGCTAAAGCTTCATCGTTATCAGGAAATGATCGTATAGGCCATCCTTGGGACCCGTTATTGTTTGCGGGGTCCGTTTCCGCGTTTCCGTTACGGCCTCGTGTGAAAGAACGGGCTATACGAAAGAGAAAAATAGCGGATACAACCATTTGCGTTCTCGTGTAAAGAGCACCTTAATGACATCACTATGTAACACTCACGCTTCTATTGGCTATAGCGCTCCAACACATTTTACGTGATAAGCTAAGGGACGGGGCCTCTCTAATGGCGCATTTCCACTGCAGGGCCTTGCACGGCTTAGTACGGTATAGTTAGGCCCTGGTAGGCCAGGCTCACTTTATGCTGCGTTTCCATTAGTTTAGGAACTGGGGTAGTAACTATAGTAATGCAGTGTAGGAGCCGTGACGTCATCTTCAATGCGAAACACAAAACCAACATCAGCCGCTAGCTGTTAGCCCTCAGTGCTCACAGCTCCTCATATCTGTTCAGAAACTAGACAAAAGTACAAACCACAGACTGTCTGTGTCATGGCGAATACAGTCGCTGGTTTATTTATGTCTGTATAGGCCGTTGTTATGAGTGTGGACGGTCGGAGCATATACTGCGTTAGCTTAGCCAATCTCCATTTAGAAAGCATTTAAAAAGGTTTTTTCGCATGCCGTCTGTCTACAGACTTGTCAAAGCATTAATTCATGGTTTTTACTAACCGGTATCAGTATGTTGTTACTTCGGCATCATTTTGAAACGTGTATTACAATTAAATCACGGTACAAATATGTTCATTTTATTGTAGTTGCCAGCGATTCACTCACTAGTTTAGCATACTCAGCCCGGTTTGGCCCGGAAAGAACCTCGATTTTGGAGAGCCAGAAAACTGTGAAAAAGTACCCGCTAGCCGGAACTACGCCTAGTGGAAATGCAACCAAAAACGGGCACAGCACGGCACGCTTAAACCGCGCTCCGCGCTGTAGTGGAAATGCGCCATAAGTGGCCGAACAATTACATCAGAGCCGGCCAGCTAACCAATCAGAGCAGACTGGGCTCTGGTTTTAGACAGAGGGTGAAAAGAGGAGCTGCTGCACTGGCAGTATGAGAAAAATAAAGAGCTTTTTTCACATTAAAGCATGTAAACATGTCACAGTAGAGGCCGAAAGTACAAATATGAACCTGAAATTTGGATAATAGGGCCCCTTTAAACACACAAAAGTGCTGCCAATAAGAGAGTTTATTCTGAATTTATATATTTTTTCCCTCAACTATCTATGCTTCGATGCCTCTGAATCAGATCTCTGTCCAAATCTCCTGGCTCTTCAGCAAGTTATGGTGGCTTTACTCCCTGAGTGATGAGTGAATTGCTTCAGATGTCTGCAAAGTACAAGACAAGGAACTCTTTCAGCACAACTTTGTGTTTCTTAGTTAACTTCTGTATCAGTGGGCATACCTTGGAGAGCGACACGGAGCAAAAAGGGAAACATGGTGAAGTCTGAATAAGAGGAGCGTTGTCCCACAAGTCATTGCTGCATTCAGTTTGATGTTTTTTATCCCTTTGCCCTTTGTGTGTCATCTGAAAGACAACGCCTGATACAGACACACTCCTACTTAAGATTATCATTTGAGAACAATGTAATGTAAGCCATGCAGTAAGGAACATTGTTTTTTACTTTACACTACAGCAATCTCTGTTACGATCTCAAAGTGATCTGTTACAAAGAATGGAAAATAAACACTTGAAACAAATACATAATGGCATTTGAAATGTTGTGATTCAATCGGAAACATATGTGAAATGTAGTTATTTTGATTGTCAAATGGCATTTTTGTTTCACTATGGTTTTGTATTCACATAAAAGTAAACTTAAGAAGCTTCCCATTGCCCATGAGTGGCAATCCATTGTTGGTGGATTTAAGAGGTGGTAACTAAGCACATTGTTAAAAAGCTCTATTTTGACTTGTTCAAATGATCACTTGAACAGTCATTGAGGTCACATAGAAGATTATAGGAGACAGATAACTTCAGGTTTGTATTGCTCATGTAAAATCTTACATTTAGATGTGTTATTTAGCTTGTAATTGATGTACAAAGGTACAAAGGTGTGTGTGTGTGTGTGTGTGTGTGTGTGTGTGTGTGTGTGTGTGTGTGTGTGTGTGTGTGTGTGTGTGTGTGTGTGTGTGTGTGTGTGTGTGTGTGTGTGTGTGTGTGTGTGTGTGTGTGTGTGTGTGTGTGTGTGTGTGTGTGTGTGTGTGTGTGTGTGTGTGTGTGTGTGTGTGTGTGTGTGTGTGTGTGTGTTTTGGGATCTATGCCTTTAAATGTGTGAAGCCTGTTTTTATCTCGTTCGCTTGAGTTCTGTATTCATATTTCAATGTTTGTGTTTGATGCCACAAATTCCCGCAATCCAAGTAGAGTTTTCTCAAAGTTTTTTCAACTAAAAAAAAGTGTTTGATAACTTACTTTTATGGATAATTTATTTATGTTTCTGATCTGTTTTAAAGCGAGAACTCAGTAGGGTTAGCTACTCAATAGGCTGACTCTTGATATCTGTACAGCGCGTACTGATCTTAACCAAAAAAGTTACAGATTACCACATCGCTTTCAGGTTGCTACTACCTACCTACCTAAGCATTGGGTTTTAATCCAAAATATTGCCAAATAGTCCTCTGCCATTGTGTTATCAGTACTCACCCTGTATTTTTAGCCTGAAGCTATTTGTTTTGCTTTTTGCGTAATGCTTTTGCAATATGCAATGTGTGTATTGCAGGTGTGCTGTGGTTGTCGGTGGTGTCCGAGGTCCTCTATATCCTGCTGCTGGTGGTTGGCTTCAGTCTGATGTGCCTCGAGCTTTTCCACTCAAACAACGTCATCGACGGACTTAAACTCAACGCCTTCGCCGCCGTCTTCACCGTGCTGTCGGGTAAGATGGGACGCCTGAAAAGACATGCGAAACCTCTTAACCTTTTATGGCCGTTCCTCCGGGGAAGTAGTGCACATCGTATTATTTGAACACATTCAGACATGAGGATAAGTAGTTGGAGATTTGTCAGAGGTCGCCCATGGTCAGAGGTTATCCCCTGGAAGCTGTCGCTGTGTAGGATTGTAGGATTTCTTCCCCCAACTCATGTTAAACCTCTTATACAAGAAGTTGGCTCCATTTCAACCATGTTGCAAACGGCTATCCTTTTTCTCACATTAAAGCACATTTACAGGCACTATAACTAAAACATGATAAACACTACATCATTAATTAAGTGTGTGAAGTGATTTTTTTTCACAACAAGCGAAACAATTATCTTAACCTCAATGTAAAGGTTATGTTAATTTAGGTTCATATTTTTATTTTGTGCCTCTACTGTGACATGTTCAAAAAGCTCTTTATTTTTTTTACCTGTTTTCACCCATGAAAGTGTGCAGGAGAGCAACTCTCTCAACTTTGGGATTTTAGCCTTTGCAGACCATTCATATGCACAAAAACCAATACAACACTACAGGAAAGGGAAACCATATAGCATAATGATATAGTACTTTTTCTTGAGTTACAAAGTGGACAATAAGCATGTTTTAAAATGATGCTAAAGTAGTTGTCACAATGGTAAAAAGTGAAGCCTAGTGGTGTTGGCCAAGCATGATGACGTCAACCTGCTTTTTAAATATAATTTTGGAAATACATTTTTTTGACGGGTAGTATCAAAGCTACAATGAATACTGTAAAACATCCAGTAAAGCAGAAGACCCATGTACCCTTACTGGCATGTGACACACACACGAGTCAAGGTCGAGAAGAAAATATTTGTACACACACACACACACACGCACACACACACACACACACACACACACACACACACACACACACACACACACACACACACACACACACACACACACACACACACACACACACACACACACACACACACACACACACACACACACACACACACACACACACACACAAAGAAAGATTGTGATTTTCATTCATTTCTCTCATTTCCTCCTTTGCATTTATGGCTTTCTTGATTTACTGTATGATTATGAGCGATTGTTACCCTATCTCTAATTGATTGGGTGTCTCATGTTAAATCAATTGGTGCCGTATAATGACTAATTATGATACTTTACATGTGTTCTGATTTATTACTGATAATATGTTGAGCTGCAAATAGCAAAAGTGATTTACTGTTGTTCGGTTAATTGTAATTATCCAGGCAGATTATCTTTTTGTTATGTAAGAAATAGGAAACACACTGAGGGTGTACAGCAGCATTAGTTTAAAGTGTTGAAAGGGAGGGGCTAATAATGTAATCCCTGATGTTGGTGCAAGAGGAGAGTGGATAGGGTTATTAAAAAATCTGTCGGGTTCTTCCTCTGGGGAGCATTTACCAATTACTGTGATCTAGACATTCTGATCTGTGGCAAATTATACTTAGTTTAAACAAACCATGACTTACTAAACTAATGTCCCAAACCAGAATCAGAATCCGGCTATTTTAACATTTTGATCCAACCCTCAAATATTTGTAGGTTTTCATTACTCTTTGGCCTGTCTATGTGTGTGTAAAAGACTAATAAACCTGCATCACATAAAAGAGGCCAACATAAATATTTCATATTTAGGACAGTGAAAGAGTTATTAGTTTTAAACCCAAGTTATTTCTTGTTATCCTGAAGGGAACATGGGTAATGAACCAAATTGCAATGCATCACATCATATAGCTTACTTTAATTTAACAGAAAGAACCACTGTTTTATATATGGACTTATTTATTGAACCATTGTGATAACAGGTTGACTGCTTTTACGTAGCAACTGCTCAGACAAGTCAAGCCTCAATGTCTCAGGTTAATGTTTGAATATTTACACTTCTGTGTGCGTTTGTGTTGCAGGTCTCTTGGGTATGGTGGCCCACATGATGTACACTCAGGTGTTTCAGATCACAGTCAGTCTGGGTCCAGAGGATTGGAGGCCTCACAGCTGGGACTACGGCTGGTCCTTCTGGTCAGTACACACACACACACACACACACACATGCATGTTTATAGAATAGCTCAGGACTTGTGAACAAAACATGACAAATTTCGACATGCCTGGATCAGACAGACACACACACACACACACACACACACACACACACACACACACACACACACACACACACACACACACACACACACACACACACACACACACATACACACATACACACACACACACACACACACACACACACACACACACACACACACACACACATCATAAGTATACCTCTAATTTGGATCAAACCTGTGGTGTTAGAAGAATGAACAATGGTGTCTGATTACAGCCTGGTCTCTTTGACATAAGGGCCAGCTGTGGTACTTAGGGGTGACTGGGGTGCAGGGTCTTGATGATCTACCAATCAAGGAGCCTACAGTTTGATCCCACCCCCTGCAGTTAACATTTCACAGTTTCCTTGAGCAAGATATCTTACCCTAAAATAGGCATTACTACATTATTAAAGTGCATGTAAGTCTCTTTGGATAAAAGTTTCAGCTATATAATATGTAATGTAAGGTGTTTGAAGACAATAGTACGATATTAAAGTAAACTAAAAAAAAGTTTCTTAATTACAGAAGTATTATCGGCAAAATGTACTTTAAATATCAAAAGTAAACATATTCCAAAAAAAAATGGGATTATTATTATAGAATACAGTATTATTCTTTGATTCTGATTTCATAAAATAATACTTTTAAGTTGAATTTTGGCTTTATAGAGACAATTTTAATTACTTACTGAATTATATCATCAGTATGTGTTTTTGTAATGTAAAGATTTAACTGAATGTTTAACAAATGTAACGAAGTATACAATATTTCCCTCAGAAATGTAATGAACTAGAAGTATAAAGTTACATAAAATTGAAATACACAAAAATGGTGTACCTGACTACATGTACTTGTAGTAACATCTATAACTGTACTACACACAAAGTAATTCTGCTTCAATTAACTTAACAGCACATCATACATTACACAAAAAGTGGATTAACTTGACCCGTTATCCATCTAATCTTGATCGAGTACAGTTTATTCGTATGGATACGTACTTTTATTGGACACAGGGTTACCACCCCTCCATGCAGTCAATCATAAATCATCTCTCCAGGATGGGGCTGCAGGTGTTGTACTGCAGGAGTGTGTGGAGCAACACAGGGAGTGTGTGGAGGAACACAGGGACTCCATGGCTGGTGTTTCTGGGATAATTAGCCAGACACCATGACCTCCACTGCTCTCTGCTGGAAGGTAAACCAGACCTGCAGCTGCTGTGTGAGCTCACTGCTGCATCAAGGACAGAGCACTTTAGAGAAGAGCACCGAGTGTTTGAAGGGTCTGTGTCCACAAAGAGTCTTTGAGTCCTTTCTCCTCACTGAAAACAATAGAAGAAAGATGCTGGTGGTCAGTAAAAGAGGCTATGTGGAAATAAGCCATAGGGGCCAATCATCCGCACTGTGTTTAAAGCTGAACTACAAAGTTAATTCTTACTTTGGTAAACTCAATATTTGAAAATATTGGTGGTGAAATAGTTTTACTGTGATGCAGCCTTTGTAAACTACGCCCCAAAACTGTGGAACACGTTACCCAACAATATTAGGGAAGCCAATACGTTAAACATTTTTAAAAGGCAAAGCATTTTACTGACTTCAGACTATTATAATGCACTATTTCTCTCTGATTGACATTGCACTATTTCTCTATGTTTTATTCCCCATGTTTTTATGTTTAATTATTTTATCCCACTTTATGCTTTGCTCCTGCTGCTTGTGTTACACTGATTTATGTCTTATTTTGTTACTGATGTAAAGCACTTTGAACTGCAATCCCCTGTATTAAAGGTGCTATACAAATAAAGTTATTATTATTATTATTATTATTACTGCTATTTACACTTTCGTCTAAACTAGGGCTGCAACTACCCATTATTTACTGTTTTTGTAACGCTGAAAATCACAATAACAACTGCATAGATCTAAACATGATATCTTTTTTGATATGTCAAAAACTCCAAAAATATTATTTTGCAAAGATATATGACCAAAACTGGCAGGAAATACTCTCATTGAATAGGCATACTGTATATCTGAGAATACCGGAATTCTTCCACTATTTCTACATATACAATGAGTTGCCACTTTCCCCCGTCCTTTTTGGTTAATAGATGAACCAACTTATCGTTTCAGATCTTCACGTATATCTTCATGGTTTATTGCACTTATTCTAAGTTGCTTTGGATAAAAAAGTCTAAATTAAATGTTATGTGAAACACTCTTGTCTTGTCTATTAAGTGGATGTTGATTTCAGAAAAAAATAATGTTTACATCTTAAATTTACATCTTTAAAACCATGACCTGGCTTGTCATTGTTTGATGATCATAAGTTAGTAGTCTTCTGAAAGCAGACGTGTCTCTGTCCCTCCAGCATGGCCTGGGGTTCCTTCACCTGCTGCATGGCTGCCTCCGTCACCACGCTCAACTCCTATACCAAGACGGTGATCGAGTTCAGGCACAAACGCAAGCTGTTCGAGCAGGGCCTGCGCGAGGAGCAGAACTTCCTGGACCAGGAGGCCTTCCACTACTTTCGGGACCGCTCCATGCAGTCCATCTCCAGCACGGTGGAGGTCTACCCTGGCCACAGCGGAGCCAGAGGCGGGCTCATAGTCGGGGGGCCGTGTCCAGGGCCGGGACCAGGGCTGGGTTCTGGTCCAGGACGGGGCCAGAGAGCCACGTCAGCCTCCATAGACCTGGGGGAGAACACAGACTCGCTGGGGGAGGAGCAGTGCTGAGTATCGGGGGGGAAAAGCTTATTTTGGTTCGAACTGTCCGGGTGTTCTGCCACCGAACACAAAAGCAAAGCATACCTTATTAGATGAATACGATTAACTTGACAAGAAGGGACAGAGTAGTTGTAATAACTAACTTTAGAGAGGTGTGTTCTTTATATATTAAATGAGAATTAATATAAAGTGTGAAAAACAGAGGTGTGGGAATTAGGATACTTCTCAGATGGAAAGTTCTCCAGCATATCTCAAGGAGTTATGTGTAGAACAAAAGCACAGCGGCCCTTATTCCCTTTCATATAAGTTTTAACAAAATAATTGTTTTAAAGAATATTAGACAAATATGTACTTATTATATGAAATGCAAATCACCATTAAGTGTGAGAAACATTTTGAGAGATTTTTTACTTTCAGATCTGGGAATTAAGATTCTCTGTGGACGTAAAACAGGTGTTTCAGTATATTTCAAGGTGCTATGTGTAGTATTTTATAGGATATGATAATACTTTATTGGCAGATAATGTGTAAATGTTTCTTGTATTATAGCAGCTTAAATTTGAAATATTAACAAGGACAAATATTTACAACAAGAAACAAGGGAACAGACATTTATTCTCACTATGATATTAACCATTTTGATGAACTAAAGAGGGCATTTGTAACTCTGGCGAAAAGCAGGAATAAAATGGATGCTAGTTACAGTATAAACGTTATAATGTGAAGTTACACAGGAATATCTAACATTAGCCCCTCTAAGCTAGTGCTATGTTATATTTGTTCTAAAGCTACATTTGAAGGTAGAAAGATGACATTAGATGATAGTCTTGGTGAATATCTTGCATAAGAGAGAAATCAAAAATTGCGATGAGGTGTAATGCATGCAGGTAGAACTAATGGGAGCTGTAGTTTTTGAATGCTGACAGATTGAATGTTGTAACTTTGTTAGCTACTCGACTGAAGTTTTACACTCTGGATATTGTCTCTCATTCTCCCTTTGGCTTTCCGGAGCAAAGAGGGACTGATTAAAAGGAAGAAGCATGATCTGTTAAAACACAAAATACTACACATAGCACTTTAAAACAGGTCTTGTCCAGGCCATGCCCTATTTAGGTCGTAAACTGTGAATACTAATGTTGATTAAGTGTTATTGATGTTTGTGGAAACGGATTCCTCAGTCATTTTGCTGTCCTCTAATAATGCACTGTATGAGTGCAGGTGTGAATATTTGCCTACAACTATGTTAGGTGAGTTAGGTTTAGACAATACAACTACCGGGAAAAAGATCATGGTTTGGTGTGCTACGTCATTTAGGTTTAAGGATGAAAACTTAAGTAATCCATTTATTCTATCTGACATCCTCTACAGTGTATATGCAGACTGCCGTAAAGTATCATTACAAACTGAATTGTGAAACTTGATTTTTGACCAGAATGACCAACAAGTGTCATATTTAAATGTTCTGCACACTTTTAAGTAGGTTTCTTATTAGGTGCCACACTTCAACTTGACTGCCTTTGTGTTGAGGAGAACTCTAATTTAGCAAAACATGTTTGGACTTCAAACCATAAATCCCTCTCTCTTCCATATTTGGCATTTTCCCCTAACACCTCTACCGCTTCTGCGAAATTCGTTTTTTTTTGTCAGCTCATTTTTATGATGGCAGGACTTGAAGCTCTGCCGTGTGAAGTTCTTTTTCGGTGACATTTTTGTTAATTAGACTGTCCCCGCAAATGGAGCAATTTGAGGGCATCGAGCATGTTAATGATCAAAAAGTACGAGTGTGCACCTGCTCATGAACAGGTGGGATTTATCAGGCTGAAACAGGCAATTTATGACAGGGTTTGGGAGAGCTTAATGAATGTGACTTTGAACACTAAGACTGAGATGTTTGGGAAAATAATCTTTGAAAAAGTTTCTCGTATAAGTCTAATTGTATTTGTTTATACTGTCTTTATATATTCAGAAGTATTTAAAGGGGCCCCGATATGCCATTTGGGGTTTAACCTTTCCTGTAGTGTGTTATAAAAAATGTTGAGCATGTAAATGGTCTGTTAAGGCAAATTTCCCAAAGTTCTCTCCAGAAAAAGTTCCCCCCACCTCACAATCCCCCCTTTAACATGAGTAGTTTACAGATATTTAGGGGCTTTGGGCAGATATTGACACAATGCATTCATAAAAAAAATATTAGAGCATAAAGCTAATTATAAAGGCTTTCAGTCATGCACAAACTTTATTCTTTCCCATATTTCATGGAAAGGGACAGTTCTGTGTGTTGGCAGGGCTTTGGGTTGTACTTTTTTTATTTGGGGCCAAACACATGATTGACAACTCCATCACCCGGAGGTCAGAGGTCAACCCTCTCAGGAAGCTAATGTGCTCCTACGGAATAGTGTCCTTGGGGAAGCTGCTGCAGGGAAGCTTTGACCTCCGACCTCTGAAAATTGACTGCATAAATGTGCTGTATGTAAGTCTCAAGGGGATGTGCACTGTATCGAGAAAATAACTCAAAATAGTAACCCGGAGCTAAAGTTCTCTAAAAGAAAAAGCAGACATTAAGTGGCTGTGTTAGCGGCCAAAATCGATACATGACAGGTAAACAAACACTTCTGTTCAAATATGAAGTGAGTATTCAAAAGATTATCTTGGATTTTCATCCCTTTAGTCCCTACACAACCAAAACTGTGATTTGGACACATATCGTTATTTATTTTAAGAGTTATAAAAATATATATAAAATAATATAAAGTGTACATTGACATATTGATATATATATATATATATATATATATATATATATATATATATATATATATATATATATATATATACAGATGATTGTATTTCCAGATGGGAAAATAGCAAAAGTAGACAAACTAAACACATCATTTATTTTCGAAATAAAATAATAAGGATATTGTCATTGTTGAATATCATTTTATATCTTTAGTCTAAAACATTCGTTTCACGACAGGAAATGTTACGATTCAGAAAATACCTATGTGCACAACATCTACAGTTTACAGGGACAAACCTGTTAAAACACAACTAACTTGTATTTTATATATTATTCATCCAAAATCCCCCAAAAATATGTGATTCTAATCTAAAAGACTAAAAAAGTCTGATCCATACATTTACAAGAAATGGGTAATATTCCATGACATTTCATGTAAGGTAAAAATCTTCACATTTTTATGAGAAAAGTTTAGTAAGAAAATCTGGTTTCTCTTTCTAGATTTAAGTTACAAATAACCCCCCCGAACAAACATCAGATCAAACATATATTTTTTGTCAGGTAATACGGATTAACTTTGCAAGATGGAATCAAACTCATACATTTCTCGCAAATGACTTTATAATCTCAGAGAATATTCAAGTTGCTTTCTTGTATATTTGTGTACCACTTGAATTTATATATATATTTATTTGATTTTGATGCATTTACAAAACAAAGTAATATATATTAGACCTGATAAATAATCTCAATTCACAAGCACAGATGAATGTCTGGGATCGTTGTGATGTTGAGAGTCAGCTATTTCAATTTTCAGTGAGACATGAGACTTTATGCTGGATGAAAAAACTCTTTCTTCTCCTGCTGCGCTCACTACAGTTTCTCCCCACAGTGCGATGCTCGGCCTGGGAATCTGTGTGTTATGTAAGGCATGGCAGATTGTAAACAGCAGGGATTGAATTGGCTGAGGGTTGCAGAAGTGAAGTTTATGTCTAATTCCCTGCCTGTCTGTAAACTGCTTGATTGTTGCAGGTCATAAAGCCTCTCTGTACACAGATGTAAACATGCTGCTGACGACTGGAAATCTGTTGAATGTATTTATTTACATATATTTATCTATGTATTACACATCCTGTATCCTGTCTTTTTTCCAACCGGATCAGAAAATATATATATACATATATATTTCCCCCAAAACATCAAATTAAGTATTCTATTAATTATATTAAATGTATTTATATTAATTATAAATGCCTCAATCTTTGAAAATGTGCACCCCAGTGACAATCATTAGGATACGTTAGCTTACATTTTCTTAGAAAAAGCCACACAACCTTCATTTATAAGACCAAAGTAAACAATAATATCTTAATATTTCAATATGATTAACTATATGTTAGCTAACTTTACATTTAGCAGGAACAAATGTGTGCTAACATAATGATTTTTCAAACATTGGCTGAAATGGTAAGGCTGTTGTTGTTGTTGTACAGAACATTAGCAGTAAGCAAACAATAGCTACCATTAGCAAACTCATGAGGTTAGTAAAGGTTGTATAGGGCTTAACATTACTATACCTTATATCAGAAGCATGGACTTGTGTAATGTTTAATATACGCTCAGCAGGTCACATTATTTATGAACAATAAGCGGCAAAATACTATACGGCATCAAATCAAACAGTGGGATGTAAATGCTTTTATTCATGAGTAAGTGCAATAAACACTGATTTATCAGCATGGCTCCCAGTGCTGGAGATGGGTCGCAGCCTGGTTGGTGGTTACGGTAAATGTTTATAGGAATACTGATATGCATTTCCAAAGCACAATATCAATAAACATGATTAGAACCTTAAAGGGAAATTACAGTATCTTTAAACTTGGGCTGAGTCCTATATTGGTGTCTACTATGACTTTTTACTAAATCGCACATACAGCATCATGCTGCCACACTAGACTAGAGCACCAAATGTGGGTTAATCCGCCGCTGTTACGAATTTCAGACACAATGCAGTTGGACTCAAATGAACGACTCCAGGAGACAGAGGTAAAGTATAACAAAATACTTTAATTTCAAAAGTGTCAGGACGCTCACAAGGAGGATAAGTAAACCAACGCAAAAAGCAACACTTAATGAGGTGAGAAAATACAACCAAAAAATAATTTTCCAAAAAAGTATCTACAAAGATTCTCTCAGTATGAGGAACAAAACTTACTAAGACTAGAACTCAGGAACATGGAACAGGCTTGATGCATGAAAAAAACTGCTTATACGCTGGCTACTGACAGAAGGACAGGACAAGACGAACTGGCACTAGACAAGGAGAGACTGGAGTATTTAAACACGAGGTAACTGGGAACAGGTGGAAACCATCAGGGGCGGGGCAGACGAAGGCACAAAAACTCTCACACAAAATGGCGGAGAGTCAAGGGATCTGAAATGAGACACAAGAGGTAGGCCTAAGTACCAAAATAAAACATCAAGTGGAAGACAAGACTAGACGTGTGACAAGATAACTTGACAAATCCCTGACATGACTTGTCAATACAAAACATAAAACATGACTAACCATTAAACTTGAGTATAAGTAAAGAGAAACATGCTAACACTTACTGTACATATTTAACGAGACACAACAGCCGCTGTTTGTATTACAGAAAAAAACCGGTGGCCAGCTTTCATCAAGGAAATGCCTGATCCTTTTTTAACATTAAACTAACTGACTTTTAATAGTAGATTTCATTGGACATGAGCTACAAGTAACTATACTATCGATAACTAATGCAGTGGAACAAATAAAGTAATGAGGGAAATGTTATTTCCCAAAAATCTCAAGAAATGCAACAGCATGCTTTAAATGCTCATTTGTATGGGTTATAAAATCAAAATGAGCACTGCCTGTTACCTGAACTTTACACATTTGCAGCGAGCAGAGATGAATGGACCTCCATGCTGACCTGCAGTTATGGATTCCTTTCCCTCCCATCTTTCTCACAGATGTGTCAGCTGGACCGACTTTGATCCATAATATATCAACTTGCAGACGTGATGTATGGACTCTCTGAGCCATAATGGCCACCAGAGATGTAGAGATAGATTAGCTGGCAGTTAAAGCCTCTGTTTCACTGCATCACTGGGCGTTGTAAAAGGAGGTGGAGGATTCATAAGTGAAGAGAGCTCTGCCTTGCCCATTACAACATAAAGAGCTGCATACTGACACAGGAGGGGAGAAAGATAGTGGAGATACAGCATGAATCCTTTTGATTGCTTTTAAAACGAAATGTGTTTTTGACGAACATTTGCAAACCACTTTACCAACGCACAAAAGGTGTTTTGTCTTGAATTTACAGAGCATTTTAAACACTAAATTATGAATCTCCTCCAAACTGGTTGTTGTCAATATCCATACTTTTTTATTATAAATCCAGGTGACCGTTTTTTCAAAGTTCATTTAAAGTTCAAGTAAAGAGAGATGCGTTAATGGTGTTTGGTGAATTTCCTCAATGTCTTTTTCTACCACAAAGACAAGAATAAAACTTGCTCCCTATAATTCTGGACATCTTTAGAAAAAGCCTGGAGACACGAGCTAATGATTTTGTGGGTTTACTTGCAAGAAAGACCTCAGTCACCTAATGCAATCTCTTTATACAGTCACAGATATTACATAACCTTACATCATTCACTTATTGACTTCTTTGTTCTAGGAATACAAAGGGCGTTGTCACAATCCTATTTTCTGTCACAATCTTAGTTGTCTGTCTTGTCATGTCCTGTTGGAGTCAAAGACTGACAAAGACATTAGAGTCCTGTTGGAGTCACGAGGGAGGCAAAGAGGAGGCAAATCCTACTTTGATTGAGCTAAGTATCTCTAGTATTTTTATTTTATTTAGTTTTCTAGCCCCTGATGCTATAATCATGTATATTTTCTCCATTCCTGTTTATGTGTCTTCCCACAATTATCACTGGCCCCGTGTATCTCCTAATCAATATAACCGGCCTGCTCTCGTCTATCCCACATGCTCCACTGAGATCCAACCTTTAGTTTCAGGTGGCCTGTGGAACTGCCAGTCAGCTGTTCCTAAGGCTGACTTCATTTCTGGCTACGCTTCCCTGCAGTCTCTGGATTTCCTTGCTCTCACGGAGACCTGGATTACTGCATCCAACACATCCACCCCAGCAGCTCTCTTCACAGCATATTCCTTCTCCCACACACCCAGACCCTCTGGCAGAGGAGGTGGGACTGGTCTCCTGCTCTCTCCCAACTGGAGCTTTTCCCTCTTCAAGTTACCTAACTTCACTCCTGTAGTTCCAGTAATCCAAAATTCGGCTCACAGATAGCAAATAAGCTTGACTCGGACAAAATACGTCTCAGGATAGTTT
Source organism: Notothenia rossii (assembly GCF_949606895.1). Lineage (NCBI taxonomy): Eukaryota > Metazoa > Chordata > Actinopteri > Perciformes > Nototheniidae > Notothenia > Notothenia rossii. The sequence goes on from NC_136906.1 coordinate 26,278,236, forward strand.
GTTTTTTACTTACACAAAAAAGTATCAAATACAAACACATATTCTCTCAGCTCAAAAAACTATGTTGCTCGGTGCTTCTTTCTCCTTCTCACACCCCAATCACCAGCAGCTGCCGTTGGCTATAACGTCTCGTAATCACGTACAGCTGCGGTCGTCTATGCCGTCAATTTCACACGGCTGGTTCAAATAAATGATATGCTAGCACTAATAACAAAGGTTTATAATATTCAAATATACATTTTAACATATGGCTCCTACATTTTCGGCCCCTAATTGGCTAGGCGGGGAGCATACCAATTACTAAAAACAAACTTAAATCGGACCATATCATCTAAACATAATTAAGCAACTTTACGAACTTATATTCTTTTACTGGAAGTCCGTTTTTGTTTTCAATATACTTCAGTACAGTAGCACTGTCTGTCCAGAAGATAGATTGCTCCAGCTTAACCTGAAGCTCTCTTCTTAGCATCTTGTCGACCTTGACAGCGACGACTGCTGCTGTCAACTCCATTCTCCGGATGGTGATGTGTTTCAGTGGAGCGACTCTGGACTTACCGATCGGCAAGGAAACCTTTATTTTGCCTTGGTTGTTTGCACGATGTAGGTAGCTGTTCCATATGCATCCATGCTGGCATCGGAAAAGTGGTGGAACTGTGCCATCTTCATGGGTTCAACCTCTGTCGGTTTGACACATCTCTGCACATAAAACTTTGACAGCTGCTCAAGGTCGGCCAACCACTTCATCCATTTCTGGGCCTGCCCACTGTCTATCTTCTCATCCCAACCTCTCTTTTCCCTGCAAAGGTCTCTCAGAAGGAGCTTCGCTGGCAGTACCAATGGGGCCAGGAACCCGAGGGGGTCGTAGATGGAGCTAACGATGGACAGGATTCCTCGTCTTGTAGCTGGTTTGTCCTGTGGTTGCACTTTGAACCTGAAGGTGTCTGATTCAGTGCACCACTGAGTACCAAGGGCTCTTTCCATAGGAAGCTGCTTATGGTTCAGGTCAAGATCTTTGACTTCCGTTGTTCTGTCTTCTTTAGGGATGGACGACAGGACAGCCCTACTGTTGCTGACCCACTTTGTCAGCCTGAAGCCTCCACTGGCGCACAGATGTCTGAGGTCCCTGGCCAAAAAAACAGCATGATCTTCTGAATCCACAGACTTTAAACAGTCATCCACATAAAAGTTTCTGAGAACCGTTTCCACCACCTCGGGTGTTATTTTGCCTCCTCCATATTGTGCTGTTCTTCTTAGTGCATATGATGCACAGCTGGGAGACGATGTAGCTCCGAACAGGTGCACTGTCATTCGGTAGTCTTCCATCGGTTTATTCAGATCACCATCCTGCCACCATAGGAAACGCAGAAGATCAGCATCTTGGTCAGGGACTTTGACCTGGTAGAACATCGCCTCAATGTCGGCCATCAAAGCAATAGGCTCTTCTCTGAACCTCAGAAGGACACCAACAAGGGAGTTTGTGAGGTCAGGTCCTTGTAGCAGCTGATCGTTAAGTGAGGTTCCTTGATATGTAGAGGTGCAGTCGAACACTACTCTTATCTTGTTTTTCTTTGGGTGGTAGAGACCGTGATGAGGTATGTACCACACACGTCTATCTTCTCGGCTTAACTGTTCTATGGGAATTTTGACAGCGTGGCCTTTTCCAATTATACCCGTCATGAATTCCTTGTAATCTTTGTACAGGTCCGGGTTTTTGCTGAGCTTTCTTTGGAGACTTGTGGCACGTTGCTCTGCCATGCAGCGGTTGTCTGGCATTTTAGCTGTCTCGTTTCGCAGTGGTAAACCAATGCAGTAGTGCCCATCCCTTAACTCTGCAGATTTTACCACTGACCGCATGAACTGATGATCCTCCTGGGACATCTCTTCTTTGTCTTCACAGCTGAGTTCTGAGAAGTCTGTGTTATATTGCTTGATCAACAGTTCCTCTATGGTAGCTATTGTTACGTTCCCTATTGGGCTAGGGGAACCAAAGGGAAATAACACGACCAGAGTGGAATTGGTATAATTATAAGTGGTTTATTTCTTATAGCAGCGGGAAACAAAATGGCAGGCAAACAGCCTGAAACAAACAAAAGAGCCAAAACACCAGTTTAAATAACAAACAATAGAGGCCACAAAGGCGCAAGTTTAAATGGGCAACCAAACTAAGGGAGGACTCTAAAAGGTGAGTCTAAAGACATACAGGGAAAATAAATACTAATATACTAAATAAAGAACGAAACAAAACCTCACTTTAAAAGTGGTACAACTAACCAAAGAATCTATACAAAACACAGCTAAACTAAAGGCAACCGTCACAGAATCCTAAGCTACTCTACACTCTAACTAAGCTACTCTAGACACTACTAATCACACAAGTTTTACCCCAGAACAAAGAGCAAGTAGCGAGAGGCATCTGTCCACATACAGAGCCTCCAGAATGATGATTGTCCCCAAGCTTTGTAGTCATCTCCAACAGGTGTGCGCCAGCTGTGCGCTGCGATTGGAGTGCGTCGGGCCCGGCGTGCTCCAATCGCAATCTTCAGGGGCGGACCAGGAGATGGCCGCCAATGCCGGGAGGGCAACCGCACAGCTCATTTACATAGAACACACACAGCTGAAAACACTCAGACGACCAGGAAGGCAGCAGCCGTAACACTATGGAGATGTGGTTGGCTATAATGTGGCTCACAACTCCATCCGCTGCCTTGCTGCCATCATCTGTCTTCTTCGGCCCATTCACTACTGAAGGATTATTTGAATTATTTGAAGTATTAAAGTAACGTGGTATGACAGGAAAGTTAAATCTGGTATATTCCTTTTAATGCCACCTTATTTATATTCATGTGTGTTAAATTAGAAAGGACAAAGTATCTTTTCCCTCCCCCAATATATTGAGGTGAAGTCCTTGTGTATGGAGAGAGAGGTGAGAAGGGGACACCATATTTGGGAATAGTGCCAGACGCTGGAATGTTCCCCTCGTAAAAGAAGGGGGTGCTTACACAGGCTTGAAGCAGATGTGTGTGTGTGTGTTTTCATTGCAGTAAATAGATCTGCTACATGATTACTGGTCAACTATACCTCTGTTCTTATTCTTTCATGTGTGGGTACTAAATGGCTACAAACATTGTGGAGAAATTAGCTTAAACATCTTTTATTACTCTATATGAAATGGAAGCAGTGTTTATGACAGGGACGAGAGAGGTGGGGGAGGGACACATTCCGAAGAGGTTCAGCAGGTCAATTGTCAGGGGAATCGACTTGTTTTCAATAGAGGTGTGTGGTTAGTTACTTTGTGTTAATAATAGCAGTATGTGTAAAGGAAGCTAGAAATATACAATGTGAAACCTTTTATTTGAAGTAAAGATGTGAACAATAGCTCAAACAAATGGAGGGGCTATAGGTAAGCCTGTGAGAAGTTTGACTATTTGAAAAGCATCTCTAATACTGCTTAAGAGCATAGGTAATGTGTTCCTCGTTGTTATTGATATGAAAGTAATTAACATGTATTACGTATATTTAGCCAACTATAACAACTATATCTTAAAACATACTTTTAACTTGTGTGTGGCAGTCAGGAGGCGGGAAGATGGACTCAGGGACCAAGGGCCATAAAGGAGATGTGTGTGTGCTGGCTACAAGCTGCTGTGTCGCACTGATTGGGTGCGACAGGCCATGTGTTGGTCTCTGCCAATAAGATGACCTCTGGGGGAAAGCACGTACACCTCCTCCTCCTGTGTTTTAGTATGAAAGCCTGTGTTTTCCTTTGGTTCGCGCTCTTGTTTTTCACCGGCCGTTCCTGAGACCTGTCTCACACGTGGTAGAACCTGAGCCCGGAGTACTCTGCAGAGTGCTTCATGATTTCTTTGTATTTGTATCGTTACTGTATATCATTAAAGCAGGATTATTGTTTAACTTGTATTCTGGTGTTTCTTAATCCCTCCCTTTTCCCGAATTCACCTAGCTTGTCAAACGACACGCGGAGACGAGGTTGGTTTGCAACATCCTCCAAATCTCCAACACTACCCATCCAAGGGCAGTCTTAACTGCATAGGGCCCGTCTCCGATGCTGTTTATCACCTGCCATGGCTCCAAACGCTTTAGGGGTATTGGTTCCTATAAGCATGGTGACTTCTCCTTTTATCTTTGGGATTTTCACCTCCTTCAGATATGAACACTTCTTTAGGTCTTCCTGCAGGGGGATGTTTCCTTTCTTGACCGGTATATCTTTACATGTAAAGAACTTAGGGAGTTCAATGTACTTCCTTTCTTCAAGTCCACACACTTCCAGGTCCGCCAAGATATAACTTTGGGCTGGCTTCTCCTGACCCATAGTTCGGAGTAGGATCGTAGTTTTCTTGCCTTGAACGTTCAGCTGTGTCTTCAGTGATTCAGTGCAGAAAGTCGCCGTACTTCCTGGGTCCATGAAGGCATACGTCTCCACAACCTTCTCACTTTTACTGGACTTGACTTTTACCGGTACTATAGCCAGTACACGTTCACCGGCCCCAGTGTATCCACATGTTTCCTGCGTCAGTGACACGAGACCATTTGAGATGTTCTCATCTGGCTTTCTAAATGTAGCACTGTCCTTCTCAACATGCAAAATTCCTGGGTGTCTTAGGGAACAGACTTGACAGGTCATCCTTTTATTGCTGTTTCTGCTAAGATGTCCTTGTGTAAGACATCCAAAACAGAGGCCTTTAGCTTTCAGAAACTCAATCCTGTCTTTCGGTTGTTGCTCTTTGATGATTCTGCAGGAATTGAGTGTGTGGTCTCTATGGCAGAACAAACAGGGTTTTTGAAAAGCATTGACAGGCTTTGCGGCTGAGGGGCTGTACTTTAAGTTTGAGGGCGGTGTTTTCTCTTCCATCATTGGAGCGACAGCTGTGGCAAAACTGCTTCCCCTTTGCCAGCCTGACTTCCAAGCTTTAGAGTCCGTGGCCGTAGCTTTGACTTTTCCCTCCGTAGTTGTCCTGGTATCATGCATGAGAGGGAGTCGTTAGCCATTTGTGATTGTCTGTATATATAGGTCACTAGGTCTGTAAACCTTGCTCTTCGTCCCTTTTTCTCTTGAACCTCGAAAGCAGCACTCTTCCATCTTTCTTTCACTTTGTATGGGAGCTTTGAGGCGACGACTCTCGTTAGTTGGGTGGGAAAATGGCATAGGTAATCAGAGCTTTTCCGTCTTCAGATCTGATCTGTGGCCACTTTAGAGCTTTATCCATATAGGCGGTAGCAATTTTAAGTTCATCACCATAATGTTTCTGGAGGAGAGCCCTGGCTTCTTTGTAGCCTCTCTGTGGCGCCATGTGCTCACGACTGCGGACAAGCTCTTGAGGTTCCCCTCCGGTGAACTGTTCCAAGTAGTACAATTTATCGCTGCTGCTCTCTGCCTTGCTGTCGATGACATGGTTGAAGGCTCTTATAAAAGGACTTGTAGGTGAGCGGGTCTCCCTTGAACACAGGCAAGTCTCGTTTAGGAAGATAAGACAGGTTATGCTGCCTTACTAGCATCTCAGTAATCTTACTTTGACGCTGCATCACATCGTAGCCGTCCCTCTCCTCCCCTCTACGGTGACCTTCTCTGGGGCCCGGTCCATGTGCTGCATCAGAAGCTCCATCCTGCTTGTCCATCCACATGCTTGACTCTGTTGGGCGTGGTTTGACAGTTCCTTTTAGTAGGTGTGCTGAGGCAAGTTTCTCACCATATTTAGCTGGCTGGATCCGGTGCCAGATGTCTCTGACTTGCCATGATGTTGGCTGCGTTTGAGGTAGCTGCTCATACTATCCTGCTGGTCTTCATACCCGTCAAGCACCTTTAACTTTGCCTCACATTCAGCTACAGCTGCCTCCAACTCTAATTGTTCTCTTTGAGCTTTGAGCTGCTGGAGCTGCTTTGATTGCTGCTGTATTAGAGAGGCTTCTTCTTCCTTAAGAGCCTGCTTCTTCTTTAAGGATGGTGCTCGAGCTAGCAGTACTACCTTTTCAGCCTCCGCCCTCCTGCGCGCAGAAGAAATGGTAGACGAAGCCACTGTATGGTTACTGGCTCTGGAGGCGCTGTCTTCAGGCCTGATATAATCTACTTCAGACGAGCAGGCTTCCTCTTCACGGTCCTCTTGTGTGCCTTCGCGTACTCCTTTAATCCATTTTTCAGTTATGCGTACAAACTGTTCAATGTTTGCTGACTTGGGATTAAACCAGTGTTGCTGGTCTACAGACGCCTCCTCTTCAGGTAAGAGAGTTACATACTCCTTGTTAATGTCATTAAGCTGTCCATATAATTTAGCAAAGTCATTCAGAATTTCTTCTTCCACTTTATCCACATTGCTATCATTTTCTTTAAGACGTTTCAGCTCATTAACCTTCTTGGTGAGCTGGCCCACTTTCGCTCTCCTTAATCCATTTAGCCTGTGGAGCCTCTCCTCTTTGTCCTTTTCCGTGGGCTTTGGCTCCCTGTTGTGGCTCCTTTCGGTTAGTTCTTCCATGGCTCTTTCAAATTAAACTTACTACAGTGCTTACACTCAACTAAAGGTGTCCAACAATAAACGCTTCGTTTTTATAGAAAATGTCTTTGTTGCACTGTCTTCCTTAAAGAACAACTTAGTTAAATGTATTTTACAAACGAAAAGAAAAAGGTAATCAGCTGGTAGTTGGAATCAGCTGATCCATTCAGACTGCCTCTTCTGTCGGAGAGTAGCGATCTCCCATCCGTCTTCAAACATTAACATAACAACAGGCCACTTCACCTTCTTTGTTCCTCGGATGTCCCACTTAATGTGCCGATCTCCGTGTGTGGAAGAGCAGTCTTTATCTTCACCTTTCATGCGACGCCGTCACTGGAATCCCTCCTTCATAGCTCGGCTCCTCCAGAGCGTAGTTTTTTTGACAAATGTAGTTCCAGTAATCCAAAATTCGGCTCACAGATAGCAAATAAGCTTGACTCGGATAAAATACGTCTCAGGATAGTTTGTTTTTTACTTTCGCAAAAAAGTTTCAAATACAAACACATATTCTCTCAGCTCAAAAAACGATGTTGCTCGGTGCTTCTTTCTCCTTCTCACACCCCAATCACCAGCAGCTGCCGTTGGCTATAACGTCTCGTAATCACGTACAGCTGCGGTCGTCTATGCCGTCAATTTCACACGGCTGGTTCAAATAAATGATATGCTAGCACTAATAACAAAGGTTTATAATTTTCAAATATACATTTTAACATATGGCTCTATACTGTACAACTCCTTCCACCTTTGAATTCCATGCCGTCACAGTAACCCATCCTATACAATTAACCATTGTTGTTCTCTACCGTCCACCAGGCGCCTTGGGGGACTTCTTGGATGAATTAGATAATCTCCTCTCACACATCCCTGAAACTGGCCCTCCCGCTGTACTTCTCGGAGACTTCAACCTCCAGACAGAGAAGATAGCTGAGCTGACATCTCTTTTAACCGCCTTTGCTTTCTCAATGTCTCCATCCCCACCAACTCATAACGCTGGCAATGTCCTTGATCTCATATTCTCAAGGAACTGCACTACTTCTAACCTCAGTGTAAAACCGCTTCACACATCCGATCACTTCTTCATTTCATTCTCTCTACCCCTTTCCAAACATAACAAACTAATCTCTTCTCATCCTGCACCTGTCCGCCGTAACCTCCGTTCCCTCTCCCCCTCTACCTTTGCCTCATTGGTGCTCTCAGCCCTCCCTTCCCCTGACTCGTTCCATCTCCTGCCTCCAAACTCTGCTGCAGAAACCCTCCTCTCTACTCTCTCATCCTCTCTGGACTCTCTCTGTCCTCTCACATCTCGGCAGGCTCGTCAGTCCCCTCCGGCTCCCTGGCTAAATGACACACTGCGTGCTAAAAGAACCATCCTTCGGGCAGCAGAGCGGAAACGGTGGAAATCCAAACACCATGACGACCTCCTAACCTATCAGGCTCTCCTCTCCTCTTTCTCTGCTTCCATCTCTCAGGCAAAAAGCACTTTCTTTCGAGATAAGATCCAATCTTCCTATTCCAATTTCAAAAAACTATTTTCCATCTTCTCCACCCTCTTGGACCCCCCCAAAGCCCCTTCCCCCTCCTCCCTTCTGTCAAGCGACTTTGTTAACCACTTTGAAAAAAAGGTTGATGATATTTGTTCTTTTTTTTCTGACTCACCTTTACTCACCGCTGGGTCACCAGACCCACCTTTCACTCACACACTGACCTCCTTCTCCCCTCTCTCTCCAAGTGAGGTTCTTACCCTCGTTACCTCTGCCCGTCCTACCACCTGTCCTCTGGACCCTATCCCTTCAAACCTCCTTCAGACTATCGCTCCTGATATTCTACCGTTTCTCACCCATTTAATCAACACTTCTCTAACTTCTGGTCGCTTTCCAAACAGTCTCAAGGAGGCAAGAGTAAACCCTCTCCTAAAGAAACCCACTCTCAACCCGTCTGATGTTATAAACTACAGGCCTGTCTCTCTCCTCCAGTTCCTGTTTAAAACACTTGAACGTGCTGTCTTTAAACAGCTCTCCTGTTATCTCCATCAGAACAACCTTCTGGATCCGCACCAGTCTGGTTTCAAGGCAGGTCACTCAACAGAAACTGCCCTCCTTGCTGTCTCTGAGGAACTGCACACGGCTAAAGCAGCCTCCCTCTCCTCTGTCATCATCCTTTTGGACCTGTCTGCTGCATTCGATCGGATCATCAGACCATCAGATCCTCCTTCGCACTCTCCAAGAACTTGGAGTTTCAGGCTCTGCACTTTCCCTCCTCACCTCATACCTCAAAGACCGCACCTACAGGGTAACTTGGAGAGGGTCCAAGTCCGACCCTTGTCAATTAACTACAGGGGTCCCTCAGGGCTCTGTTCTTGGTCCCCTCCTCTTCTCCTTGTACACAAACTCGCTCGGATCAGTCACCCAATTAATACTGTCCTTTCCCCGCTCAGAGACCCAGGTAGTCGCGCGCATCTCTGCTTGTCTAGCTCAGGGCTTCCCAAAATGTTCAGCCCGCGACCCCCAAATTAACAGTGCCAGAGACTGGCGACCCCCTGTCGACGGGGGGGGGGGGGTGCTAGTGAATTAATTTCAGTTTTCCGCAATCGCTGCACTCGCCTCGTTGCGGGGAAATTATACAGATGACTAGTCCGCCCCTGAAAATGTCTATGCAAACTTTATTATTAATAATATATATTTTTTTTTTATTAATTAAAAAAAAATAAAAAATTATTTTATACATTTTTTTTCATTTTTTTTTCATTTTTCTTTTGTAATTATCTCGCGACCCCCACTCGGGGGTCAGCTGGACCAGGAACCCCTGGTCTAGCTGACATCTCTCAGTGGATGTCTGCTCACCACCTCAAGCTCAACCTTGACAAGACTGAACTGCTTTTCCTTCCGGGAAAAGATTGTCCCACTCTTGACCTAACAATCAACATCGGCACCTCGATTGTTTCCCCGACTCAGACTGCAAGGAATCTAGGTGTGACCCTAGATAACAAACTATCCTTCACTGCAAATATAGCTGCTACAACCCGCTGCTGCAGATACACTCTTTACAACATCAGGAGAATACGTCCCCAGCTGACCCAGAAAGCGACACAGGTGCTGGTCCAGGCTTTCGTCATCTCACGCCTAGACTACTGCAACTCCCTCCTGGCTGGTCTACCTGCATGTGCCATCCGACCTCTGCAGCTCATCCAGAATGCAGCGGCTCGTTTGGTCTTCAACCTTCCTAAATTCTCCCACACCACGCCGCTCCTCCGCTCCCTTCACTGGCTTCCGGTAACTGCTAGAATCCACTTCAAGACAATGGTACTTGCGTACCATGCTGCGAATGGATCTGGCCCTTCCTACATCCAGGACATGGTTAAACCGTACACCCCAGCACGTGCACTCCGCTCTGCATCAGCCAAACAGCTCACTGCACCCGCACTGCGAGGGGGACCCAAGTTCCCATCAGCAAAAACACATGGGTTTGCTATCCTGGCTCCAAAATGGTGGAATGAGCTCCACATTGACATCAGGACAGCAGAAATCTTAAACATCTTCCGGCGCAGACTGAAAACTCATCTCTTTCGACTCCACTTCGAGCGATAGAACTATTAACAAAGCACTTATATACTAATAAAGAACTGGCTCATCTAAAGCCAGTTGAGTAGCACTTGAAATGTTTTAGCTCTATGAGACCTGATGTACTTATATGATTCTGTTTTCTTCAAGTTTGTACTTTGTTGGTCGAACGCACTTATTGTACGTCGCTTTGGATAAAAGCGTCAGCTAAATGCAATGTAATGTAATGTAATGATTTTATGTTGAAATTCTGTTCTCCCTGTCTTGTCTTCATTCCTGTGTTTTCCCTGGTGTGTCTGATTGTCTCATTGTGTTCACCTGTTGCCAATAGCCTCATCCCAATACCCCTCCTTGACTCCTCCTTTCCCTCACTCGCGTCCTTCCTTGCATCTTAGCTCCGCCTCCGTAAGATGCGAGCGAGAGACACGAGGAGGTGACGCGAGGACAGAGGAGTCCTCAGGTATTAATTGGGGTGTCCTCGTTCACTCAAACGTCACTCTTATACGACGTCTGTTAATGATGACATGCGAACAGCTGTATCCCCTCTCCTCGGGCTTAACTGAATAACCCCTTAGAACCGGCCCATTTCTGGTTAAATATTTATTTAAATGAATGAATCTTTCTCTTGTTAGTCAAGGAATTCAATGTATGATGGTTGGTCCTGCTTTTGTGTTCCGTTTTGGTGTAAAATGTAGCCTACATTTAAATACAAATATAATTATAGTAATGTGAAAGCCTTTTAGAGAGGAATTGCACATATTAATTCCCACGGAGCTGTGAGCACTTATAAATGTATGTGACGCTTTTCCACTCATCTTCCAGTTGTCGGTTTTCCTTGAAATTGGCCAGCTGTGAAGTAGGGGGCGGGGCTTTTATACGCGAGTGGTGAAAACACTTCCGCGTAGTCTTCTCGCGTGTATCCTCCCTTTCGTCTCCTCCCGCACCCCTCCTCCCTCACCCCTCCTCCCTCACCCCTCCTCGACTCCTCCGTGTGCATTTCAGCTATTGGGATGTCCTTCAAAATGGCGTGTCTTGATCGATTTCCGGGTCAAGTCCCGGAGGAGGGGAAGAGAGGAGTCGAGGAGGGGTATTGGGATGAGGCTCTTGTGTTTCTGCCTCCCCTGCCCAGCTGTGTCTTGTCCTGTAATTACCCTTCTTTGTATTTAGTCTTGTCTTCCCCTGTGCTCCTGGTCGGTTCATTAGAGGTTTCTCAATACTCAAATTTCCCCTCCTCGACTCCTCGGTCCTCCGGTAGTGACCCGGAAATGAATTTCAGCGCGCCATTTTGAAGGACATCTCATTTCTCTAAATGCACTTCGAGGACCGAGCATCGAGCATCGAGGAGGCTTTCTGGAGGAGCTATAACCGAGGATACACTGATGGTTCTTCCACGGCTCCTCCACGGATGCATTTCCGGGAACGGTGGCGGCGTGACGCACGGCCGGACTTATCTCAGCCAATGACAGCTCTGTATGCATCCCTTGGATATTATTTTAGTTCTGCTTTCATCGCAACGCGATGTTTACAGTGAGAACAGCTGTGAGGTCCGTGCAGAAAGCAGAGCAGTGTGTAAAATATATATCACTCAGTATAACAGGCCTACATTACTTTCTGTATTTGTATGTTCTAGTTTAGTAGATATCTACAAACAAAGAGTCGATATTTTTCTAAGACCATTTAGTGCTTCACATAATAAAATACACAACGGCTGTAGCCTGATTATGCTTTAGGAGCAGTAGGTGTGTGTGGTACAATGTGTAGGTGTGTGTGTGGTACAGTGTGTAGATGCAGCGGACAGGCGGGTCTCAGTTGGTTTGGTGTCCTATGCTTACTTTTAATACTTGTACACATTTTTGGCCCGTAATTTCAATTCCCCATTTCAGCGACCAGAGAGAGGCTCTCATACTTGTTTGATTCTGAAATTGTAGCCTATATATTTATATAAATATATGTGTGTGTGTATTATGTCCGCATCTGTAGCCTGTTATTGTCTCATCATACCGCACTGTCAATGAATTAAAATTAAATATATATAAGTCGTCATGAACACATCTGTCCATCAGAGTGCTGCTGTGCCTCCTGTCATCATTAATGGACGTCTCTTTAAAATGACCGCTAAGAGGAGAGGAGTTCTCATTTCTCTAACCGCCTGCTGATTCCACTCCTCTCTCCTCGGTTCCCCTCCTCAGTCCTCCGCTCGCATCTCCTGTGGGCGGCACCAAGTCTCGAGTCGAGGAGAGGAGTCAAGGAGAGGAAATTTGAGTATTGAGAAACCTCTAGTCTTTCCTGTCACCCTTCATGTTTGTCACGGTTAGTTTTGTCTGGATGCTACCTCGTGTTACCTACTCTTTGGATTACCTCGTGTTACCTAATCTTTGGATTCATGGTTTTGTTTAAGTATTTTTCATTGTGAACAGCTTTTTTTCTAAATAAAGCTCGCTTTTTGTTACATTTTGAAACCTGCTTCCCTTTTTAAACTGCATTTGGGTCCTACCTTTTCCCGAATCGTAACAGGCATAAATGTTGAAGTCCACCGATCCAGATACTCATGTCTAAACATCACAAATTGAAGACAAACATTCATATACTATATAAGCTGAAAGGTATAGAATCATCTAAAAACATAAAACTAATATATTTAAAAAAAATGATTTGATCTGTTGTTGATATAAAGTAATTATTTGGTGCAGCACTTTGATGATATGTGGGTTAAAACTTTGATTGATTAGGTTCTTAGTTGATCCATGATGTAGGCTACTGCAGCGTCCAAATAATAACAAGAAGCTCTTGTTTGACACTAAATGAGCTACAGCACAGTCTCAGTCCTTGTAAAATACATTAGTTTAATATTTGTGTGCTGCTCCTGGCTTAATGGGGCCTGATGATAGCGACGCTTCATCTCAAAGTGGACCTGCATTTTCAACCCAGTCTCACAAAAAACGTGTAATAACTACGTTGGTCCACAACGTAGGACGTAGTATTTCTACAAAAACGCCTCTGAAATGGTAAGATCCCTACGTTTTTTTTCACCATTCATTCCAATGGCTGGCGTCTATGTCACGTGATCTTCACATTTCTCCCTGCAGAAAAAAAAAACATGGCCGAACTTCGTTTTATTCTCGGTGTAAAATGCCTATTTTAAAGTTAGTTTGGCCATTAAAATGCGTTTTGATTTCATTTGATGCGAGAAATATGAGTTGTTTTTTCAGAATATGTGTGCAGTGGATGTACATGATCTTTAGTTTGCTAGTTTTTATGAAGATTACTTCAGGAAATGGTGTCTATACAACGTTTTCATTGTTACCAAGGTGGTTGCTAGGGACCCTGCTATCGATATTATTTCTGTTATGTTGTGTAAAATGGTGTTATCTTTATTGCTACCCCCTTCCCCGTCAATGTTGGTCCACAGCGCAAACGTATTAGTTTAACAAAATTCGCAATTGTGGCATAGTGTGGTGCCGAGAGATGGGAGTCGGAGGCGGGGTATCAAAGGTACAAGCTAGACTTTTATTTAGCAAAAACTGACCGGCGGAGACAGGAAGTCCGGCTCACTAAAATGCCCGTGCAGAACAATACCCTAACCCATAGATCCGTGTGTGAATAATGTTAATCACCACAATAGATACGTTATTTTCCCCTGTGCAATTATCAATTTACTCAACAATAACACATAATTATTCTTGTGTTTATTTATTTGTTTGATTAATAAACACAAGTTGGAGTCCGTCAGGACCAAGGGTCTGAGCAGCTCATTTGCTTTACAGAATATTACACCCGGAAGTAAGTATTCTCTCCGCTTCGCTTGGCAAACCCCGTGATAGTCCTCAGCTCTGTGATTGGAGAGTGTGCTCCGAGGGTTACGCCGAACGCCGAACAGCACTTTGAAATGGGATGGAACAACGGCAGACTGTCCAAAACTGGATTCGAACGGGTCCACCCCGTCCCCCCCTCCCCCACTCCTTCCCCAGAACTACACATGATGGCTATTGTGTTTCGCAACATGTTCTCTATCTATGGCACGTCTCTACTGGGAGTAGAGACGTTTTCATATTTCCCATAATAAGAAGTTGCCAGTATTAAACTGTGTACATCCCTGGAGGTTTAGGGGATAGGAAACACTCAAATTTAAAACATATAATTAATAAATGGGTGAAAATTGCTTGTGCCCATAATGGGCAGCATTAATATATACCCACATGCCAGCTAAGGTCAGAAGAGCTTTAGCTGGTCTTATGTCTGTGACCCCTCCTGTTGTTAATTGATAAGCCTGAAACATGCACTTGTCAAGGTTCAGAGGCACATTTTAATAATATGGCAGTAGTCATCGATCATCTTAAGATAAGATATACTTTGTTGATCCCAAGTTGGAAACATTTGCGTTACATCAGCATGTGTACAGTAACAGTTGTAAATATGCAGTGGTGTTTATTTGTAAATCATTTAGTATAATCACACAAATTCTGTGTTTCATATTTAATAATTCTGTGTTCTTTATTTATTGATTGTTCAATACCTGACAAGGCCGGAGATGAACAACTTGGGTCGCAGGTTGCTCAACAGTGCATCACAAGACATCTATCAATATGTGTGTATACCTCCACCATTAAACTGTCATATTCTGCACATTTCTTATACTATCTACATACATCTTATATAAGAGTATAATACATATGTATAATATCAGTTAAAATAAGTGCTTCAACATAGTTAACATTGCTGGAGGTATACACAATTTTTCATTAATTGCATAACTACACCGTTTGTTATATGTCAATAAGCCTTAGAAAATCTTGAAATCTTGAAAGGGATGTGCAAAATAGTCATTATATACAGACTTTAATTAACTATTAGTAGAGAATAACGAGTAATGAATATACTTTATAGGGATCCTATTAATATCTAATAATAAAAATAATGAAATTCAATAACATGCTTTAACCACCAGGTGTCCCTTTCTATCAGCTGTGCACGTTTATGGTGTAAATACAGCCTATCTACCAATTGGATCTAATATAAAAGTCAGCCGAATTAGTGTTGATCCTGCAAAGAGACGTATTGTGTGAAAATAAATGTAAGATGTTGTTTAATTGCTGATATATTTATGATCCACGTCACGTTTTCAGTGTTGGCGGCAGTTCCTCATGTTTGTCTAGAAGTCTTCTCATCAAGGCTCTATATAATATAGAGACACTACTACATACCTATATGAACCTGAAAACGAGCACAATAGGGCCTCTTTGACTACTGCATTTTTCACAGAAAGACTATGGTTCAGGATGGCATGTGGAAGCCATGATGGTAGTTGGTTAAAGTTACAATTTATCAAATTCAGAATAAACTGCAATAAAGCTACGTAAAGGCTTCACATTCAGCCTGGTGTTTTCTGCCACACCAAGTTCCAGTCGCTTGAGCCAAGGCCAAGAAAAACAACATCAGGATGTCTCTTTATTAGCAGTGAGACATTTAACCGTCTGCATGTCTCTGCAGGTACAGTGAGTAGGCAGGATCATTGAAAAGAGCGGTGACGCACTTTAACACCGCTCTGAGACCGTTGTGGTGAATCCCAGAGGACGTTTTAAAGTCACAGAGCAGCCACCAGGCCTGTTCATTAAAGTAGGACTTTTTACAAGACGGCTCCTGGTACTTATCAACTGTAAAACATCCCGCTGGGTACGCAGCTTTTATTGGAGGGGAGACTGTTGTATATCACCTCCCTTTAAACTCAGCCTCAGGGACGGGCCTCTGGAAAGCTTCTGTGTCGCTGTGATTTGTGTCCCTCTCCAGTTTATTGTCATTGATTTCCTTCATGCATCTGTGTTTTTGTTACACAACAGGTTGTTGCAGAGACAGGTCCATAAATATCCTCAGTGTTATTCACCACCATCTGAGCAAATAAAGCACTTGGTGTATGCAGGTGTGTTCATATTAAATGGTAAACATTTACTGCTGCTTTGTCACAATATTAGGCTGACGTTGTTTTTGTCTGTAATTTGTTTTGCAACTTTCTTCCTGCCCTGCAGAAATACCTGCATTTGCAAGATTCTCAAGTGTAGTCATGATGCCGAAAGGGTCTGGTCCCACTTGCCTTTTATCTTCAAAATATCCCTTAAAGACACAACCAGGAAGAGACTCATAATGACCAAAAGAGACATGATATAATTGCAAAGACACACAAAGACTACAAAAGACATAGAATGACTGCAAACAGATATAAAACAACTACAAAGACACACAAAAAGACCAGAAGACCCTCACAATAGATATATAAAAAAAGCATCTGCCACATACAGAGACACTCAAAATGACTGTGATGAATGGAAAAACAATAACAAGTAGAAAATGCATTTCCTGCAGAAAATGCGTACGAATGCTGTAAACTGTGAACATTTATGGCTGAATTTAGCTGAAAATGCAGAAAAGCTGAATATGTTATTAGCTGAATGGTAGCTTCTTTTAGCTACAAAAATGCAGAAAAAGCTGAATATTTTATTAGCTGAATGGTAGCTGCTTTTAGCTACAAAAATGCAGAAAAAGCTGAATATGTTATTAGCTGAATGGTAGCTGCTTTTAGCTACAAAAATGCAGTAAAAGCTGAATATGTTATTAGCTGAATGGTAGCTGCTTTTACCTACAAACATGTAGAAAAAGCTTAATATTTAAAAGGAAAGGTTTAAAAAAGGTATGAACAACATGTATAGCCTCATTGTCCTGAAATAGCTGAATAAGTTAATAGTTGAATAGTTCGTGCAGGTGAAAGTAGGCTGAAGGAGTTAAATATCAGATGTACGTAGTAGTATAAGTTCAAGTAGCATTACATCTATAGGGCTTTTCTTTTGAAGGGGTGTTTGTTTTTGGACATTGTGAGGTGTAGAAAAACTAAATGAGATGTCTGACATCAATCAATGGGAGGTTCACCCATAAAAACAATGGTTAGGTGGGCAAAGGCCTTTGGCCTGTGTGTGTGTGTGTGTGTGTGTGTGTGTGTGTGTGTGTGTGTGTGTGTGTGTGTGTGTGTGTGTGTGTGTGTGTGTGTGTGTGTGTGTGTGTGTGTGTGTGTGTGTGTGTGTGTGTGTGAGAGAGAGAGAGAGAGTGTGTGTATGTTCATATTTTGAAAAAGTTAAAAGTTTCCCATCATGTGCTGAAAAGGCTGAATAGTTTGATATTTGAATGGTTCCTGCAGCTGAAATTAGGCTGAAGGAGTTACATAAAGATATCAAATGTAAGTAGTAGTGATTGAGTGTTTACAAACACCTGTGTGTGTAAACCCAGAGATCAAAGGGTTCCATGGTGACTGCTCCGATTGGATGATGACTCACATGTGTGTGTGTGGCTCCAATCTGCCCAGCAACACCATGACAACCAACTGCAGCACTGAGTCCCATAAGAATGCATTGAGGAGTATATCTGACAATTTTGCCACCTGTTCAAAAAATATGGCTCCTATAAAAAAATGACCAGGTCTTGAGCATCAGGGAACCCCAATTAACTGAAATATGTTTTTTTGTGGGTTTTGTGTGGTAAATGTGAAGAGGAGAGCAGTTTGTCTAAAGTGCACTTCACTCTGTTCTGAAGAAAGATCCGGATGTTCTTAACATGGGAATCAATTGGGAGCTAGCTTGACTTTTTGTCTCTTCATGCCCTCAAGAGGCATTTTGTTTAATTTGTTTTCTAAATCTTTTTTTATTTTATAATTTAGGAGAGGTTTTCCTAAGTTTTTCATGAAAAAATATGTCTGAGGAGTGTAGGGTTTGGGAATTATGGCAAGTTTAAAACATTTTTGGGGGAGAATTTTAAGCACTGCTCCACTCTGTTTTGAGATCAAAGCACTCTAGACTTAACAAGCTGCTCCATCCACTCTAATGTTAAAATCTGAAAAAGGCCTCTCTACCAAGCTCCAAACTAAATTCAATATCTTAAAAAGTGTAAAAGATATCAAAATCTGAATAGGAATTGAATAGCTGACCGTCTTGTGATCATTTGAAAGTTGGAATGAAGTGTCTACCTGAAATTATGTGGAAGGAGAAGCATTTGGCGCAAAGTGTAGCAAAAGTGAATTTGAAGGCATCTCCCATTGACTTCAATGTTAAAAAAAGAGTTTAAAAAGCTGAATATTTCAAAAGGTGTGAAATATTTTGAAAAAGTTGAAAGTTTGCAATCAATTGCTGAAAAGGCTGAATAGTTTAATAGTTGAATGGTTTCTGTAGCTGAAAGTAAGCTGGAGTTACGGAGAGCTAAAGCATTGGCTGATTTGAAGGCTCTTCCCTTTGACTTCAATCTTAAAAAAAGAGTTTAAAAAGCTGAATATTTCAAAAGGTGTGAAATATTCTGAAAAAGTTGAAAGTTTCCAATCAATTGCTGAAAAGGCTGAATAGTTTAATAGTTGAATGGTTTCTGTAGCTGAAAGTAAGCTGAAGTTATGGAGAGCTAAAGTATTGGCTGATTTGAAGGCTCTTCCCATTGACTTCAATGTTAAAAAAAAAAGAGTTTAAAAAGCTGAATATTTTTGAAAAAGTTGAAGGTTTCCCATCGATTCCTGAACAGGCTGAATAGTTTAATATTTGAATGGTTTCTGTAGCTGAAAATAAGCTGAAGTTATGGAGAGCCAAAGTATTGGCTGAAATAAGAATAAAGATTTGAAGAACTATAGTGGAATGCTGTAAACAACATTCCCACTAATAAAGATTTGAAGAACTATAGTGGAATGCTGTAAACAGCATTCGCACTAAATACACAAAAACACAGATAGACGCAGAAAAACAAAAAGACAAAAAAGAGACTAAACATCTATAAAGTCTGTGTGTCTTGCTTATATGTAACCGGCTTTTACAGGGCTCTTGGGTCTACTATATAAGTGATTATTATTATACATTAGGCAAACATCTCAGACATTTCTAATGCAACTGATTCCCAAGAAGTTGACCAAATAGTTCAAACAAAAATCTGGACCTTTCATCACAATTACTGACTCCTAACTGGACTATTACTGGGAGGTTGCATCAGCGAGCGACGGCCCTTTGATGCTCTTAGTGTTTTATTATTTAAACACAGTCAAGCTAAAAAGGTCCCAAAGCACATGAAGTCGCGTCTGTAATGTCAGTTTGTTAATCAGAGCCTTCTGTCCAAATATCACACACTCCCCTCAAACCAAAGGCACTGATTGTGTGTGTGTGTGTGTGTTTGTGTGTGTGTGTGTGTGTGTGTGTGTGTGTGTGTGTGTGTGTGTGTGTGTGTGTGTGTGTGTGTGTGTGTGTGTGTGTGTGTGTGTGTGTGTGTGTGTGTGTGTGTGTGTGTGTGTGTGTGTGTGTGTGTGTGTGTATGTGTGTTCTTGTCCCTTCACCTTTGTTAGGACCAATTTGAGTGTCAGACAGGGGCGGACTGGCCATCGGGATGTTCGGGACGAATACCGATGGGCCGGTACTGAAGTGGGCCGGTCGGACGATGTGGGCCGGCCGGTAACCGGAAGGGCTCGACATTAAATGGCCCGCTGGCCCGGAAGCACTATTTAGACACCCCGGGCCAGCATAACGTTCTTTTCCCGCTCGGGCCACTAAAAATATTGCTTTAAAAAAATGGTCCTCCTGTGGTATTGGTATTTTGACTAGCAATTTAGTTAAATTGTTTCGTTTATCAACGCTACAACAAAGCGTTCTGTGAGTCGGTTGTCGTTGTTGGGTGAAAACCAAACAGCTGTTTGCTGCGGAGCGCAGCGCGAGCAGGCTCCCGTGAGCGCGCTCCTTCACTACAGACTATTGCGCCACTTAACCATTCGCCAAAATGTTTTTAATACCAGCGGTAACCGGCCAAGTGCCGGGCAAAAAACAATCATCAAATAAAAGAAAGTAACCGGAGGAGTTAAAGGAGAGTGACAGGGAGCATGAGAAGAAGAGGGAGAGAAAGTTTCGGCCAGCTTGATCGATGGAGTTGGCTTCTAGTGGTGCAGTGACGCTTCCTAAAACCCTTTAATAATCTATCGATTAGATTTAAGATTCGAACATTATAAAAGTAGGGTAGACATGTGGATATTATCCGGCTGAACAAAACGTGCATTTATCAAACAGGTTTGTTTTCCACAGACCTTATTTCCAGCTATTTTCCAAAACCCTGTGGAGAAATCCCATTGCTTTTTGTCGAGGGAACCAGCAGCTTACTTCCTGGTTTTAGGACGCATCACTGCACCTCTCAATATGATGCCAATATAAACAAGGTCTTCTGTCGGCTCTGTACATCAATGCCGACCTATGCTGACAAGTAAGTGAAGAGTAGACAATATAAAGGTATTGGCTTTAGGGAAATGTCCCAGCAGTTTAGGATAATGAAGGTTCTAATCTAATCAATTACATAGCCATTACATTTCTAACTCCTAATGACAGGAAGGCAGAAAGCGCTTTATACAAATAATAATACTCATAATAATAGCAGACATTTTTTGACCATGACCACAATATCATTATTTTAATAAACCAAATATGAACAATTGAGGAAAATGAGGAAGAACTGATGATTCAAGTAGTAATGTAGTTAGTGCATAAATTACTATTGCAACAAATGTGTTAATTTTCTTCATTATTAGTCGATTTTTTTTGGACGAATGCTCCGGGCCAGTGGTTACAATGGTGGGGCCAGTGGCATTTTACCCTTAATGTCTACCTCTGCGGTAAGTCACCCCCCCCCCCCCCCCCCCCCCCCCCCCCATTTACTTGCGGTATTTACTTGCGGTACCGCGGTGGGCCGGCTGTACCGAAGTGGGCCAGTCGAGAGTCCCGGGCTGATTTGTAGTCCCAGTCCGCCCCTGGTGTCAGACCTTGACATTTAAGACATTTTTTGAAAGATTTTACCTTTTTTTGTCGGGTCCTTATTAAACCAAGATAAGGGGAAAGATAATGCATGATAATCAGGGTGGGATCAGAAGGGAGAAAACGTACTTGTGTTGTTGTTGTTCCACCTTTGTTAGGACCAATTTGAGTATCAGATTTTGACAGTGTCAACATTTTCAGAAAGTGGCACCAATTGTACCCTGTCCAATAATCAGGGTCCCCACAAGTGGTACAACTTTGTGTCAGTAACTGATGTCATTTATAAACAAACCCAAATCAGATTTTCAACAACAATCAGCTGATTGTTGTTAAAAACCTAGTCACAGTTTGCATTTGAATTACAGGACCTTTGTTGTGTGATTTAAATTGGAAAATAGCTCGAAATAAGGTTCACACAAATTGAAGAGACGGATCACGTTTTGTTCAGCCGGATAATATTCACATGTCTACCCTACTTTTATAATTTTTGAATCATAAATCTATCGATCATAAATCTATCGACTATAAATCTATCGATCATAAATCTATCGATTAGATTTAAAATTCGAAAATTATAAAAGTACAGTAGACATGTGGATATTGTCCGGCTGAACAAAACGTGATCTGTCTCTTCAATTTGTGTCAACCACAGACCTTATTTCGAGCTATTTTCCAAAATCCTATGGAGAAATTGCATTGCTTTTTGTCGAAGGAACTGGAAGTGGTAAAATGCTAACTTACTTCCGGGTTTTAGGACGAGTCACTGTGGCACTCTATGTCTAAGATTTCTAATTTAAACTTGTAAATTGTTCCGTGTAAAAGGCCTTTAAGTGTATGTACCAAAACAAGTCAGCTTAATCAGTTCAGTTTTATTTTAAATATAACATTTTCTGTTTGTTTGTTTCCAAATGCTAGTCACAGTTTGCATTTATTGTACCAGCTGTTCCACTTCCTCCAAGCATAAACATGTGTTCTTCTTATACACATAATACAGTACTAGTACTCACATAAATACTTGCTAAAGCACCAAATGTGGACAAATCCGCCTCTGAAAATAGTCCCCAGCAAATGCAATACTACATTAAGCAGCTGTTTAAAGAAATGATTGATTACTGAACAATTAAACCATATATGTTTTTTTTTATAGTGGGAATGGATCTGAGAGACACAGTCAGATGTATTTTCCTTAAATTATTCAAATATCAGTGTTAGTATTAATGAAGTGAAGCTATTCAATCAAGTTGGAATTCAATCATATCCATCATACAAACATAAAGAACAACGTATGACATGTGGATGTATTTGTTTAAGTATTTGAACAGGAAGATGGAAAAAGAAGAAGGGAAAAGTTGTGCAGCTGAACATTTATCTGATCCACCCTGCATCACTCAGTAGAGTCTCCCGAGGCTCTGCATGAAATGTCAGTTAAATATCAGAGACATCAGTTCCCGCTGACCATAATACTCCCTCAGAGATCTCCAGCTATCATATGAGCAGTGATGAAGTGCAGCAAAGTGAGTGAGCAACAGCTGGGGTGCAGATATTGCAGTCATCTGTTCTCACTCCTTAAAAAAAACACTGCTCGGGAAAATGTCAAGACAGGCGTAAATGAAGTGAATATTTTTTTTAGGGTTCAACACACAGATTAGATAGAGGACAACATAAATTCAGCTTTTCTTTTGTAATACTATTTACAGTTTAGCTTCCACTCACACACTTACAGTAAGTTGCTGTTTTTCAAATGAAGTCGATAAATGAGTTTTTACTGACATCTCATGGTGAATTCTTATCAATACACTGACCTTCATGGTACAACCAAGTGTGTGTGAACGGGACAGTTGTTGATTTTATTGAAGTACATTTACTCAAGTATTGTACTTTTTGACATATTTGTGCCACTTATTTAAGTATTTTCATTTTATTCTACATATACTTTGTGTCGAATATTGTACTTTTTTAGCCATATCATATATTTATCTATAATTGAGTTACTAGCCCATTTTTAAATATAAATTGGCTCAACATTGGTAAACTAAATGTAAACTACATTACATGTTATTAAAACCTAATACTACCATTCGGCATACTGAGTGCTATTACCTGTGACTTTTATTGAAGAACAATTTTCATAATTATGTACTTCTAACTTCTATTTTTGCAGATAAGTATTACAGAAAATAGTATTTATGCTTTAAATCAAGTTAAACGTTCACTAAATATTTCAACTCCTTAACATTTCGACTTAATTCTAAACACTTCCATTTATTCTTAAGATTTTGACTTTATTCCCGACATTTCCACTTTATGAATATTGAAGTATCAATGTTTTTTTATTTGTTCTCAATATTATAATATTTATTCTCGACATATTGACTTTATTCTCAATATTTTGACTTTATTCTTAATATTTGTAACCTCATGTATTGATTTATTTACCCTTATGCTGGTCCTTATAGCTTTCTTTCTGACAGAATATCAGCCGCTTCCTTTAAGCCTATCACTAATTCATGTGAGTTAGATAAACACATGCTTTCCCCCCATGAGAAAATATAAAGTTATGACGTCCAGAACAGAAGCGGATTGTCTATAATCAAGATGGAATTCAAAGTGGACATTCACTTTAGAGCTACTTAAGGATGAATTACACGGATGCTCAAGGTTAAAGAGCGTTTATAGACTGCAGGCTTCAGCGTAATCTCTGTGCTTTGAAAACTATAACCAAATTAGATGAAGTCAATATGGTGCGGGCCTCTTCTTATCCTATTATGGTTGGGCCTTCTCCACTGGGTATTTGAATAACCACACCGGCTCCACTTCATGTTATGTAATAGCTGCTGTTAGAAGCAAAGTGCTGCGTGCTGACACCAGGAAGAGTTTAAGATATGAAATACAATCAGATCATTTATTTTAAATAAATAGTCTAGCAAAAAACTATAGCAGGTTGAAATACTGTCAGTCCAAAAAACTTGATCGGCATCAGTTGCGGAATGTTATTATTATTATAATATTTTTTTTGTTTGTATTATTACCTATTTTTTACTTCCTTTTTGATAGTTTTGTTGTACCTTATTTTACATATTTTTTATTGTAGACTAAATGTTTTTAATTGATACCAATTTTGCTTGACTATTGCATTCTTTTTTACTTTTGATTTAAATGTTGCTCTATGTTATTAAAACAAGGCCAATTATTTTCCTCGGAAAACCTACAAAAATAAACCTGCATTTATAATTATTTATTTATTACACCAGATATTTAAACCTTAAAGCAGGAGAAGAGAAAAAAAAGTATGTATTTTCAGACAGTTTTACAGCAGCTAATTCAGAAATAATAAGTAAACAAAGGTAAACAACGGTTTTTTATTATAGCACGAGGAAAACACAAAAGAATAGTGTTTTTATTATAAATCTTGCTCTTGTTTAATTTAAATTTATTTCCAAGGTTTGCTGTTTTCAACCCTCGACACATTATTGGTTATTTGATTAATGTTACATGTTACAGTTAATCAGTTACACCTGGGCTCCTTAACATATCTGTGGAAAGTCATTAAAAACACCTGTGTAGATGTGCATAGTATTTAAAAATGTCCAAAAAGATCAAGGAATTTGCTGATCCCCTGACTTTCCATCTGGTGCCTTGATCAGGTCAAAAAGTTCAATTTGTCCAGTTCACATTCGCCTAAAATGTACTAAAATGCATTTTACCTGCAGAACACCAGACTGTCATAAATAAGTAAAGACTGTCACTGTAAATACTTAAATATACAGTAATTTAGTGCTGCTCGATGATTAGCTTGGTTTTGTCAGTCTTGAAACAAAAGTTGTTCACTTTTATGTGATATCAAACAGAAAAGATGGACATCTTAAGAGGCTGAACTGCATTTTTCTGACATTTGTGCAAGAAAAAAGTCTTGAAAATGTAATCGTAAATGATGTAGCATATAAATAATTGCAATACAATATTGTTATATATAATGATATTGCAAACTATCCAATTTTGAATGTTTAGTACTTTTACTTTGGATAATTCAAGGGCTTTATTGCATTTCTACACTGGAACTACTACTTTCATTCAAGTAAAGGATCAGGAAAAAGCATATCAATAAATGATAAGTAGCTCCACCTTTACCAACTGCAACACTAAAGTGATGTAATTATAACCCAATATTGCTATTCTAAAATGGCCCATTTTGTAAAATAAATACTATTACTTTTGATACTTTAAGTACATCTTGATGTTAATACTTTTGAACTTTTTTTTTAATGAATTTAAATGTGTACACTGTGGAGCTGTACTTTATTTTCACTAAATTAAATTAAATATCTAGATCAGGGGTGTCCAAACTTTTTTCAATGAGGGCTACATACAGAAAAATATACAAAGGGCTGGGCCACTCACTAGAGGTGAGGTGTATTGCCTCATAAGGTCAGTTATAAGTTGAAAAATCAATTATTCTTGATACTTGAAAATGCTTGAAGAAAAAAACAGTCTACATAACTGCTCTCCATAGGGTTTCATTTATTTTGTTAGCAGCTCATTCCTTAAAACAGAAGCTTCAGATTGCTTATAATAAGAGGAAATACGAAGGGTATATTTCAAGGTTGTTATGTACATTTGTTATTGGGCTCTTTTCTCATCAACTAAGATTTGTTAGAAAATGTTTTCAATTTATTTGAAAATTGGGCATATTAACACATGAATACAGTGTAATATTATTGAACATATATTTTGAAGAAGTACAATATAAGACAAGCAGAAGTTTATTATGCTTAAGTCATTATACTTTTTGAATTTGCTGAGGGCCAATTCAAAATGGTCCGCGGGCCGCATTTGGTCCCCGGGCCGTAGTTTGGACACCCCTGATCTAGATACTTCTTTCACCATTAATATCTAGGACAACATGCATTTTGAAATATGCCTTAACACCAAACTATAAAGTTACATACAGGTATAACTTGATGAACTTAAAATCTAAGAGCCAATAAAGAGTATTTTAATAAGTCCAAAAAGTATTTTTACTGCAGTTGCTTCACCAGCTCCTCGTCAGTGACAGGGTCTGGAGGTTTTTGCAGATTCAACATTTTCTCCCTGCCGAGCTTCAGCTTCGGTTTAAAGCCCACGGAGAGCAGCTCCTTCTGGATCCTCTGCTCCCTCTGCCGGCTCAGCAGAGTGAGTATCTCCCGCCTCTGGTCGGCCATGGCGACATATCGCTGCCTCTCCTCCCGTCTCTGCCGGTGAGCAGACACGCTGGGCGGCTGTGGGGCCGGGGCGGAGGGCTTGGGACCGGCGCTGCTGCTGCGCTGCTGCCGGGACACCGGCAGCCTCTGGCGGATGTCTGCGGACACCAGCCGGGACTCCAGCGGCGGCAGGAGGGACAGCGAGCTCCACAGCTGCCGGGCATGGGACACATCCTCCGGAGAAGAGCCGTCAAACACGGTGAAGCATTTATCTAAGTCCTCCTGCTCAACCGATGTAGACATTTTAATTACAGAAAAGTGTTGAAAAGAAACTTGAATCAAGTGAAGTTACCTGTTGTTTGGTAGTCATTAGTCACCATGGAAACCAGACGTGGCATAAACCTTTCAAAATAAAAGTACGTTAGGCCCATAGTATGTTAGCTAACTTGATTTCCCCTTAAGACAACTGAGAGTTTACTCAAAAATATCAGTATTCGTAATATGATTGTCAACCCAGTAACGGTTAAACGTTACTGGGTTGACAATCATATTACAAATACTGAAAACGATATTCAACAACAAATGTGTAAGTATTATAAATAAGTAAGTATACTTACACATTTGTTCAGCAGGATGTTAACACCGTTTATTATTATATTTTTTAAAGCTACAGTTCAATAAGATAAACAAACTAGGCCTACATCTCGGCCCTTGACCTATGCCCTTGGCTCAACATTCACCACCCTGTCCACTCTGTCGGATCTGTTTTAGTAATATGACCGGCTTCACATATCCCTTTTGGTTTGTAAGTAGGCCTATAGGCCTACTTTTAACGATATTTGCGAATTAGCCAATATTAAATATGATATATATCATAGTGTAGCCTATGTTGTAGGCTATAGTCGTTTGTGTAAGTGTTAAATGATTATGTGGAAATCAACAATCAACTACAGCTGGCAAATGAATGTTTTGAAGCATGAGTTGAGTTAAACTGTAAACGTAAAAAATAAGAGTTAAATTATCGGAAACTTAAAGTTGTTTTAAGTAGACTGCTTGAGTGAATTTAGCAGCCAAGAATAATAACAGAAACAATTGCTCAATATCAGAAAAAACCCAAATTCTGTTTCGAACATTTATGCTTTTGTTTTGAAGGCAAACCTCTCCTGCTTCTGTGATTGGCTGACTGGACGTCTCTGCCAACTTTGGAAACGAGATGGGTCGCGCG
Source organism: Notothenia rossii (assembly GCF_949606895.1). Classification (NCBI taxonomy): domain Eukaryota; kingdom Metazoa; phylum Chordata; class Actinopteri; order Perciformes; family Nototheniidae; genus Notothenia; species Notothenia rossii. The sequence continues at coordinate 26,305,494 of NC_136906.1, forward strand.
CGCTGCTGCTCCACCCCCAGGTGTCGCGGGCCGGTTTAAATAGTGAGAAAGGAGGAAGGACATGATCATCATCATCATCTTCATCACAGTTCATTTACCTGACATGATATTCTCATTTCCCTGGAGTGGAGTCTGCATCCTGCACTGAGAACTGGAGAACTGCACAGTGAGTACAAATACTTAATTTATTATATATATTTTATATACTTTTTATACGACCATATTTAATACAGAAGACAAGGGCAGGCTAATACTCCCATGTAATGAATTCAGCTGAAATAACCTGCTGAATTCATTTGAATGTGCAAAAAAATAACTTGTTTGTATATAAAAGTTATGTCACTTTTAGACCAATATGGGACAAAATGTATTAATTATTAATAGAGTTGTTAATTAAGTAGATATGAACATTGATTAAAAAACCAGTAGCCTGCTACATTATCCTGCATTTCTTGTAGTGTTAAATGGTTAACACTTCTTGGTATTTGGATCATTATGGAGGATCATTGACCTTCACTTAAATCATTAAATGTCTCAGTAAAAATGTCCGAAATCTTCATTAGAGATTCCTGCTCACCTGCTCTGTTGTGAGTGCACGCCTGTGCCACCCTTGGGTGCACCTTGTGACATGTCACCATTTTGGTGTAAACGGTGAGCTTGGCTGGACACATGAGCCGCACCTTATAAGGTAGTATGCCTGCTAAGTCCCGTAGCATCCCTCTTTGGGCTACCAAAGCTACCAGGAGCAAAGGGGTTAGCCAAACATGGGCATTCCAGCATGGCAGCCGAGTTGTTTGATTATAGGTATTATCTTCTGTGTGCTGCTTTTCATGTTTTATTGCCTGCTCTTCCATCGGAGGTCAACGCAGCCTTGTGACCTGCATGCAGAGGCAGAGAAGAGGATAAGGGAGTAAGTAGCTCATTGTGAACCTGTAGGAAAATACACTGAGGCAGTTATCTGCAGTAATGTGTCATAAATGTAAATTAAATTAGAGTGAAAGTCGGATGCAAAAAGGCAGCAGTTTGAGAGACGAGGATGTGTTTTATGAGGCTGGTTTGTCCTCTGTGTGATGTGTTGTAAAACTATCCTCCTCTGTTGGATGATAATTGAGCTCTTTAAATCTTACGCTGCTTAAGTACTAATTCAAATTGTTTTGACGAGTTGTTGGGTTAGGTTGGGTTTCTTTGCTCACTGTATGCTTCCAGCTCTTTAATCACATTTGATTAACCAAGGAAGTTTTTGAGTGTTAAACCCTTGATATATATTAAAATAGATTTATTTTTACCAGGCTTTAACTTTGATTGTTTATTCTCAAAGCATAAATATAAAATGTTACAAAGAAATAGTTGAAACTAACGGTCAACGTTTTTCGCTGACTTTTTTTAGGTTCCGTTTTCTTCGGTCCGCAAGACTTTTCACAACACTTTGTTAGTCAATTAATATTTTATTACAGTACAAGTTCATTTTACAGCACATTTTTTAACAAAAGCAATTCAACGTGCTTCCAATAAATCATAAAAAAGGCCCAAAAATATTTTTTAAGAAATACTGTAAGCTTTAAGTAAGGCAAAAGAATAAAAATGGAAGTTGATAAGGTATTAATTCAAGAAAAATTATAAGAAATTGTTTTCTGGGAAATCCGATTATTTTATTTTTTGCTTGAATAAGAGATCAATACCACTTTCGTGTCTGTACAGTACTCTATGTATGAAGCTACCACCAGTAACCGATTAGCGTAGCATACATACAGCTGGTAAACCGGGGACTGCGGGGTCACCGGCACCTAGAATGGTTGTTTCACAAGAAATTATGTATTCAACTATTTATTTTCTAGCAGCAAAGATTTGCAGGATTCTGCTGCTCCCCATCTTCATATTGTGGTTCACGTTTTCAGCTATTTTGATTATGTGGTCTGTTATGTCAGCAGGCCAGAAGTCAAATCGAGGTTAGAGGTCAACCCGACTCCCATCGACCCACCAGAGGCCGACCCAGTCGTCAGTACCGACCCAGACCCCACAGCCTCTGAATCTGAGCCTGAGATCGACTCGACTCCTGACGCTGAAACCTCCAACATGGCTGACCCGGCCCCCGACGACAGCAAGTTCCTCTTCCTGGATAACGACTTCCGCAACAGTGGGGTGGCGCAGGCGGATTGGTCCGCCAAGAAGATGGTGTGGATCCCGTCGGAGAAGGAGGGCTTCGAGACCGCCAGCATGAAGGAGGATAAGGGGGACGAGGTAAAGGACGCCAGTATAAGATAATCCAACTGTAGTCGCATAACTGCATACCAAGTACTCTGATTCTTTATTGCTTAGGAAAAGTAGAAATAACACATTCTAAATATACTCCTTTACCAGCTTGGCAATATGGAGCCAATTTAAGGTACTTGGTAGAATATTACTTCATCATATCATATCAATAAAAAAAAGGGTTGGGTAAAAGTTAAAAATACGATATTTGCCAATACTTGGGAACTGTGTTAAAATCAATTAATTTGAGAAAATTGATTTACGATTTTTTTTACGATTGCCCCCGCCCTTAAGAGGTTAAAAGAGAGGATTTTAGGCTTTTCATTTTCATATATTATAGGTTACTTAATAGTTTGGGGTTTCTGGACATGAAATTGCAATTTTTGGGGAAATATAAAAAAAATGTATAGACTAAATGAGTGATCATTAATTTAAATAGTTATCGGCACATTAATCGATATTGGAAAAATAATCGGTAGTTGCATTAAGCAGAGATAAATTGCAGAACTTCAGAAAATGTTTAAATGTTCATATAACAATAACAAAAGTCAAGGTTTTAATGTTCATTGGCAACAATCTGACTTTTTTCCAAAAATACTTTTTGTTTGTGTTTATCTGTATTTATTATTTTCAATCTGTTGGTACAACATTTATTTAATTAAAAACATTAGCGGAATCTGTCGAACACTGAAGTTGCATCTTGTGACGTGATTTTTTTGTGTTAATCTTTTTAATTCTGTTTTTATGGAAAATGTTGGAAACAATAAGGTCTTAAACGACAACACAGAGGCAGGCAAAGCTTTGATTCCTGGGTGTGTTTTGGGCTGCAGGTGGTGGTGCAGCTCTCTAACGGTCAGAAGGTGACGGTGAACAAAGACGACATCCAGAAGATGAACCCGCCCAAGTTCAGCAAGACGGAGGACATGGCCGCCCTCACCTTCCTCAACGAGGCATCTGTCCTTCAGAACCTGCGAGAGAGATACTTCTCCAGCCTCATCTATGTGAGCCACACACACATACACACACACACACACACACACACACACACACACACACACACACACACACACACACACACACACACACACACACACACACACACACACACACACGCACACAAACACAAACACACACACACACACACACAAACACTTATAATTGTCAGAAAGTTATCAAGGTACCTAACATTAAAAAAACACGATTTTGCAGGATAAGATGAGCCAATAAATGCAAAATACATTTTTTGTTTAACTCAAAGTATAATCATAGTATAATCCAGGTAAAATATTTGTCCTAAAATGTATCATTAAATAAATCATATGTGCAAGAAGAAGGAAAAATGACATGAAGACACCAAGGATTACTTTCCATAAAAAAAAAAGCATAAACTCAGAGTTACAGGAAATCAAATAAAATTTCTTAAACAATAGTGCCGTATTGATGTCTTGAGGATGACTCCTCTCTGGATAAAAGTGAAACAATGAAAGTTACATACAAATCTAACTGATGTTATCTCTGTGGAAAAAGCTCTTTTATATCTACATGTAAAACCTAACTATGAGGACTAAAAAGGAGCTTCCTAATCCTGAGGTAACCGACTGCTTTTGTTCTCCTTATAAACCCACACAGACTCCACTTTTAGGTGAAAAAGTCCTTGTTCAGGGACTGGGTGCAGGCGATATAGACTCAGGATGTACTGAGAGGATCAAGGGCTTATGGTTTTTATTTTTTCAGTCTTACAGAGTCTAATAAGGTAGGTCGATGTAAAATAAAAAAAGCCACGCTGGTGCATCTAATACAGACAGCCATGAAGATAACTGCAGGTTAGGAACTGAAGTCCCTCCGCTCCATATATGAGCAGGCCAAACCTGAGCAGTTAAAAACAATATTATACTGTGAACTGTGCATTTTAGAGGTGATCCCATAATGTAAAGTAAATACATGATTGAGAACCACCTAAACCTGGATTCCAAATCAAATAGGATGCAGGGTTTTAATTCAAACTGCAAGCAGTCATTTTAATGTTGTTTTTTTTGCATGATATTAAAGTTTTGGAGGCCGTACAGTATGTCAGAAAAGCTTGTGTAAACTATTCATATGGGATTTTAGGGTTTAAAATATATGATTTATTTATGTTTCAGCGAATATATTTGGGTTTATTTTAGTTGGAATTAATAAATGTGTCTGAGATTTAATTTTGTTCTCAGTTAATCTGAAGCAAATGTTTTGATTTGTTGACAAATTAATTTCCTTTTCTGTAGAAAATGGTGAAACATTTACAAAACCCAAAAGATACTTACTTTATATCACGTCAATGGTGAAGTACCAGTATATCAACGGTATATGCTAACATATTTTTGCGTAAGGCACAATTAAACCAAAACAAACAAAAGGCACCAGAGGAAAAGAGAAAACAAGACATTTTTAGGAAAACCTGCTCGTGCCAAGTGAGGGGCTCAGCAATCTGAAACCTTTAAACAAGGAAGGAGAAGGCAGGAACAGTACCACACTACTGAAATAACTGTACCTTTCCCCCGGTCCTCTAATGTGTTGGTGGATTACCGAACAGTCCTATGAGGCACAGGTCCAGAGCGCCCTGGCCTTGACTGAAAAAAAGTCTACAAAGACACAAAGCAACTACAACAGAGTACAACATTATGTGTACCTTGCTTCTTCGTAGGACAGATGCTGCAGCCTTTTCCATGTATGTCTGCCCATGGAGAGGTTAAAAGTAAAGGAAACAAACAAGATAAAGCTGACATAATTGTATAGGAAAACACGTTCTGAGGATTTATTGATATGAAACATTAATACACAAAGCCTTTTTGATGTGTCTATTACACCATGTCCCTACTATGTTCTTGGAAAATCATGATATAAGGAGGACAGTGTTCCAGGACAATCTGTTCAGCAGAGTGTGTTTATCACTTTTCACAACCAGAGAGATGATCAGTGCTCTGACGTTGTGACTTCCTCTCTGTTCCCGCAGACATACTCTGGTCTGTTCTGCGTGGTGGTGAACCCCTACAAGATGCTGCCCATCTACTCTGAGAAGATCATCGAGATGTATAAGGGCAAGAAACGCCATGAGGTGCCGCCGCACATCTACTCCATCACAGACAACGCCTACAGGAACATGATGCAGGGTAACTCTGCGTGTGTGTCAGTGATCAATCACATATATATACTGTATATAAATACATACGGTATATATCATCAGCATTCCCGCCTTCAAAGCTCGTGTCTGAATGATAACCCTTTATTTGTGAAACTTAGCAAAACCTCTTTTGTGAATCGATACCACCATGTATGATATTGACATTCAAAGGGTACATTTACCAGATTACAAAACAATTAACACATATTTTGTCCTTTCTAATAGGAGAAAAAAAAGCCTAAATGTTTTCCCTAGCCACTTAAGCTTACCTTTAAGGGATGGTTTTCATTGGTTCAAGAGGCAGATCTGACCAGATTGAGTGTTTTAAGACATGCCGAAGTGCCTTTCTGTAAGGCACTAGACCGCCGCACTACTCCCTACGCACTGTATATATTATAACTAACAAAAACAAACTTTTCTATGTGAGGGAAAACTATTCTAAATTGCTGGAGTATCCCTTTAGAAGTTAAAGATGTTCTGCAATACTGCACTCATTTTGATTTCTAATTACTTTTATGCGAACCTCTTCATAATTGTTTTGAAACTTTGAATTACCTATTTTCACACGTTTAGAATTTGTAATGTTTAAAATACACTGATTCATAGCACAACATGCCTCGAAAACTATTAATGCAACCGTCGTAAGTTAGTTTTTTCCTAGAGTACCTCACCACACAGACACAATAGCCCACTGAAAGCTGCTTCATGAAAGTGAAATGGTGCAGGGAGCAGCCCTGCCTGGAGCCCCGGAGCGTGCCGCCTCATGGTCCACCGCTGACCTCAGACCAACTGCGTAGTTTCCACTCTGCCCCAGAATAGCCATACATGGAGCAGGCAGACCAGATTACAGCGATGGAGCCCCGCATCCACCTGCTATTTTTAGACCATATGAGTGATGGAGGCTAATCTCCCTCAGAACGAGATTTCCGAGCTGTTTGCTCTCGTGTCCGAATGAAGAAGCACCGCCTTCAGAGTTCATGTTTGGTGTGTTCAGCCCGGCTTCCACTAATGAGTTCAGCTCAGTCAACATTTCACATTACTTCCCCCTCTTACATCCCTCTCACCCTCTGTCTTTCTCTCCCCCCACAGACCGTGAGGATCAGTCTATTCTCTGCACGTGAGTCAAAACACACTAAACCATTTTCCATCACACTGCACCATGCATGTGAGCACACACAGTGTCTATCAATTCAAAGACCTATAGTCATTTCCTGGAATACATGTTCCTGTTTATGTTTTGGGATTCAGATTCTGTCCCCAAAAGGGAAGCAAGTCCCCATGTGACTTATTTTGTATGGATGTACGTTCAGGTTTATGTAAGGCTGCAACTAACGGTTAGCATACCAATTCATGTGACAGACTTTTTTTTCAATTATATTATCATTTATTTCTCAAAGTAATTCATCTAGATAATCGCCAAAAGAACGAGATGACTAATTCAACATTTTTTTAGACAGAATTAAAGGCAACAATTCCCAAAATCAATTGATGTAAAGCAAACATGCTAATACAGTCCAGTTCCAAAGTCCCACATATTAGTTTGCTATATTCATCAATGAAGGGAAAACTAGTAACTATCACCATGAAGTTTACCTGGTTGATTACCCATACAGTATAACAACAGCACTTTTTGTGTTACAAGTTTTGCTTATGCTTACCTAGTGAATTTAGGCAAAAAAACGATGCAGAAACAAAAACACAAAGTTAGAAATATAAACACCTGCATGTGTGTTTTGGAATGTTCCTTTCCATTTGTCAGAAAGAATTACATGGTGTGGAAGTAAAATAGCACACAAACTCAAGAATAGCCAGGGACCCACCCTAGTTCGTAAGTCTTTAAAATGTCAGCTAATATTATTAATAAAATGCTTTAAATTGTGAAAATTCTTCTTTTGTTACAGAAAAAAGATTTAAAAATCCCCCAAATAATCAGTTTACTATGATGGAAGACAATAACATGTTTAAGTCAATAAACTATTGATTGAGCATCTACTTGTTGCATCCCTAATCGAATGTTCAGGAACTTTATATTGTCACAAAATATCATCTTTAAAAATACCCTGCTTCATTTCACAGTATTTATTTGGCATTCGGTCTCCATTTTAAACTGTCATTTAATATATGATCTGCCCTCTAATATAGTCTATTTTTCTCCTTCCATCCTCATCTCATGTATCCCCCCACCCCCCCTGTCTGCCCCCTCTGTCTGCCCCCTCTGTCTGTCCCCCAGAGGTGAGTCTGGAGCGGGGAAGACAGAAAACACCAAGAAGGTGATCCAGTACCTGGCTGTGGTCGCATCCTCGCACAAAGGCAAGAAGGACGCCAATCCTGTGAGTGCTGATTCCTCCAGAAGAAAATGAATCTACTACTAAACAATGACTTAACACATCTAATAACAAATACAAGTTGAATATATCAGAATATCATTTATAAGAACAACAAAAGTAACTCTTTATAAAAAATGTGTCTTATAGTGTGAGATACATTATCTCCAAAATATTTTAATAAATATCTTAACTTTCTGCCAAGTGACGATCTTCCCCAGCCGCATTATGTTTGCCAAATGTTTGCCAAATGTTTGCCAAATGTTGCGAAAGGGCAGTGGCAGTCACACAACATGTTAATACCTAGAGGTAACTGCTAAGCGTTCTCAATCTGATTAATGTACAGTTCGAGGGGTATACTTTAATAGTGAATGCTAAATGATATTTCCGATGCATTTTATTTTTAATATGCAGCCTTTTAATGTTGTAATTTCTGTTAACTATTGTTAAATACTAAAAATGTTTTACCGGAAGTACTATAATTAGTTACTTTACTGGAAACACTTGAAAATGATGGTTTGCTTCATGAAGAATGCCTCAATTTAGAACAATTCTGGTTACTATTATAACTAAAAATGGATTCTTCTTACACATCCTCCATAGCTCTGATTAAAAGTCATAGCTTCTGTTCTCTCAGCTGCGTATGATCCTATCTGTGTTTTTTATCATCATTTATTAATTTAAGACCCTAAGCAGACACTTTTTGGAGAATGTAACTTTTTACATGAAGATAAATAAAGTTTCTGACCAGTTTTTTTTTTTTTTTGTTTGTTTCCTGCTTCAGCAGCCACAGCAGCAGCAGGCTGGATCTCTGGCCTACGTGAGTATAACAATTCACAATTTTACATGATAAATAGTTGAAATTCTGTTATTATCTTACTGTTGAATACACACAATAATCAAGAGATATATTATATATGCAGTATAGAAATATTTATATATTTTAATTCAAGTTAAAGAAGTAATGCAGGTACATCATTAGGACTGTACGCAGGACTTACCTGCATTGACAGTCTTAAGTATCAGCATCTAAATGCTCAAAAGATACCAAAAGTAAAAGTATTATTGCATTAAAATGATTTTGAATGAATGCATTTATCACTTTAATGTTACCAACCACAGCTTAAAATAACTATTTACTTCTGTGTTGTTTAATTATAATATTATATCATTATTTATAAGTGATTTTATAGTCTGTTTTAAGTTTGAAATGGAAAGTGAAGTACTTAAGTAAATGTACAAATGTGTTCTGTGCTGTAGGGGGAGCTGGAGAAGCAGCTGCTGCAGGCTAACCCCATCCTGGAGGCGTTCGGAAATGCAAAAACCATCAAGAACGATAACTCCTCACGATTTGTAAATTGTTAAATCCCTTATTTGAAAAAACACTCAAGAACAGCGTTAAAAAAGAAATATACTCAGTGATTTATGGCGCCATGAAACTCACATTTGTAGTCTCTGCAGATGGAAATGTTCAGTTTATGGCATGACCTTTTATGAGATGAATGATCTTATGCGTGGTCCTTAAAAAAAGGAATCCTAATATCATAACTGTCTTCTGTCCACAGGGAAAGTTCATCAAGCTCAACTTCGATGTGACCGGATATATTGTTGGGGCCAACATTGAAACCTGTATCCTTTAGTTTGTTATTATATGAATATACATTGGAAAGAAATAGATAAAAAGTGTTATTTTTGCCAGCCCTGGTTATTTTTTTTAACCAGATCAGACCTGCTAGAGAAGTCTCGCTGTATCCGGCAGGGAAACACAGAGAGAGCCTTTCACATCTTCTACTACCTGGTGGCCGGGGCCAAAGACAAGCTGAAGGGTGAGAGGGGTTTTCACTGTGACATTTAACAGTTCATTATTTACCTTTTTTTTTTATTATAATACAGCTTTTATTCAAAATCCATACTTTATTAATGAGGCAATTAGTCAGAGTAACTTAGAGTAAACAACAAAGAAATACACCAAGCAGCTAAAGTGGGAAATTCAAAAAAATAAAGATTAAAAAGCATATGTTTTATAAAAAATAAAACCCCTATTAAAGAAACAGATGTTGTTTTGTTTTTTAAATATTTGTTCCTCTCAATATCTTTTGAATTTCATGATAAATCATTTAAAATAAGAAGAATAAAAAATGTGCACTTTTGTAAAAAATAAATAAACAATAATCTCATTAATTAAAGAAGAAGATGTTTTTATGAAGACAAGAATAGTCAAAATAACTTTTGGAAATAATCAAATAAAAGTAATAACAAAAAAGGATAGTTTTACAAATTGTTTCATTTATACATTTAATACAATTCATTTACATTATTATTCAATTGCTTATGTATTTCATATTGAAGACGTTTGGGCTTCACTGGGGCCAGGAGTTCTTAAAACAATGGTACTTTATTTTTCAGTTAAGCATTTATTTGCATCATAAATACATTCATAATTATACATTTTAAGAATAATTATTTGTATTTATTATCCATTGATCCTACTGAATGCCACTTTAATTTCTCACACACGGATCCAAGAGTTCAGTTTTTAATAGATTAAAATGTAAATATTATAATGTGTGTGCAGAGGAGCTCCTGCTGGAGGACTTCAGCGCGTACCGCTTCCTGGTGGCTGGACACGTGGAGATCCCGGGTCAGGAGGACGACGAGATGTTTCTGGAGACTCTCGAGGCCATGGAGATCATGGGCTTCACCGAGGAGGAGAGGATAGGTACAGAGGGCTCTCCAAAACTCCAACAATACACAATTTCTCTCTATGAATAGATCTTACAACAAATATTTGGTTTGACTTAGAGGTGGAATAAGTACTCAGATCCTCCTTTAGTAAAAGCAGGAAGAAAATGGTGTTAATATTCCATTAAAAGTTAAGTCCCGAAATAAAAAAATACCCTTAAGTGAAGGTACAGAGGTATTATGAGCTAAAAGTACTCAGTATTCAAAATAGATTGATCACAGTTATATATTATTATAGAATACTATATTATACTGTTATTATCACTCACGCATGCTTGAATGTTGTTAATGTGGAGGCATTTGAGATACTATGTAAAGCACCAGGTAAATTAGTAGTACAGTACATATCCTAAAGCCTTTTATATGTAAAAAACTATTAATGATAAATAGATGTGTTATATCAAATACACTATTCCCTGAAATGTGGTGGAATAAAAGTATAAGTAGCCTAAACTAAATATACTCAAGTAAAGTACCATCATGTCAAAATAGAACTTAAGTACAGTACTTGAGTAAATGTATTTAGTTACATTTCTCCACTGGATTTACCAGCTATAAAATTGTAATCTCATTACTTGTATGAGGTGGAAACTGTTTTTGGACTTCTTTAACATTTCTGTAAATTCCTGCACCGTCTTGATGTCCTTCCTCCTGCAGGGATGATGAAAGTGGTGTCCACCGTGCTCCAGCTGGGCAACGTCAAGTTTGAGAAGGAGAGGAGCAGCGAGCAGGCCACCATGCCCGACGACACCGGTAACCTTTTTAAACACACCACCAGCACTGTTGGTAAATGTATGTTTCAAACGTCTCTGACTTTCTGTTACCCATCAACCCCAGCTGCACAGAAGCTGTGTCACCTGCAGGGCATCAACATCACCGACTTCACCCGCGCCATCCTCAACCCCCGCATCAAGGTGGGCCGCGAGGTGGTGCAGAAGGCGCAGACTAAGCAGCAGGTAATGGAAAAACTGACGCAATTAAAACTCAAATATGATTTCAAGGTACATTTGTAATATTTTATTTTTTATTTTATGAAAAGCTCATGTGGCAAAACTGGGAAAATATGGAAGCACTTACTCTCAAAAAATTAAAGACATGAATTAAATATTTCTTGAGTATTAAAGGGTCAATGTTGGAGCAACACAAATATACAAATAATTATTCAAAAATCTATATTTAAAAATTCTAAAGAAATGATAAACGGAAAGTATGATTTTTGTAATCCTGTTTTTTCTGATGTTGCATTGCGAAATCTAGACATAGTTGATACTTTAAAAAAAAGCCTCTTGGATAAATGTCACACATTTCCCGATAGTGGCAATTTCTGCATAAAAATAAGTCTTTACTTTTTTAAGTTCTGGGTGAAATTAAAACATGTCCACCTTCAGAATTCCCTTTTCTTCCTCCCCCTCCTCCTCCTCCTCCACCTCCTCCTACTCCTCTTCTTCCTCCCCCTCCTCCTCCTCCTCCTCAGGCTGACTTTGCGGTGGAGGCTCTGGCTAAGGCGATGTATGAGCGTCTGTTCCGTTGGATCCTGGCGAGAGTGAACAAGACTCTGAACAAGAGCAAGAGGCAGTCGTCCTCCTTCCTCGGCATCCTGGACATCGCTGGCTTTGAGATCTTTGAGGTGAACGCTTTATTAAAACTAGGGGTGGGAATCACCAGGCTCCCCACAATACGATACTATCGCGATACTTAAGCCATGATACAATAGTATTGCGATTCTACGATTTGCTAAGTATTGTGATGCGATATATTGCGATATATTGCGATATATTGCGATTGCGTCTTCCCTTCCTGGTTAAAAAATCCCAAATAAGCATTTCTGATTTCTTTCCTCGCTGACTCCATCTTTTTTTTGACTAACTTCCTGCGCCAATCTCAATGACTTTACCCATGGCCATGACCGCACAAGAAAAAGTTCAGCACCAGTGATTTGAAAAAGCAATTGTTACCAAAAACTTTAATTTGGATTTGCAAAATGAAACGTTTATATAATAAAATACCGATACTTCGCGTCCGTGTATCGATACAATATCGCCATTCACAGTATCGCAATATATGCTGTATCGCAGTGGCGAGCCGTGACTTTTATACCTAGGCCCTCTGACCACCCCCTTCCCTCGAAAAAAAAGAAAAGTTATCCTATCCATCCTCCTGTCCTTTTGGATGAAGCACATGATGGCGGGGTCATGCAGCTGGTCCTTTGCCGCTCCAGTTTATCATTGTAACTCAATCTTGAAAATGACTCGGTTAATAATTTCACAACAATGTCATCACTATCACTGACATGAGCCATCATGAACAAACTTATGCTAATCATAAATCTATCGATCATAAATCTATCGATTAGATTTATGATTCGAAAATTATAAAAGGTAAAACAAATGAAAAATATTTTTTAAAATGTTTTTAATGTTTTCAAATATTATACTTTAGAATATCTTAGGCCCTCAGAGACGGCTCGCCACTGCTGTATCGATTATTTGCCCCACCCCTAATGAAAACATACATTGACATAATTTTATTCATTGTTGGATTACTTACTATCACTGGTAGTATTCACACTGTTTCCTAACCACTGTAATGTTTCTGCGCCTCAGGACAACTCCTTCGAGCAGCTGTGCATCAACTACACCAACGAGCGGCTGCAGCAGCTCTTCAACCACACCATGTTCGTGCTGGAGCAGGAGGAGTACAAGAGGGAGGGCATCGAGTGGAGCTTCATCGACTTCGGACTGGACCTGCAGCCCTGCATCGAGCTCATCGAGAGGGCGGTCAGTCACCGGTCCTTACCTAAAACCCAACAGAAACAAAGATAAGATGTTTCCTAAGCTAAGCCTCTGTGTGTGTCTCTGTCCTGCAGAACAACCCCCCCGGTATCCTGGCCCTGCTGGACGAGGAGTGCTGGTTCCCCAAAGCCACCGACGTCTCCTTCGTGGAGAAGCTGCTGAACACACACACCGGCCACGTCAAGTTCTCCAAAGCCAAACAACACAAAGACAAACTGATATTCACTGTCATGCACTACGCCGGCAATGTGAGGGCCTTTCAGACAAAAAACCTGACAACGTTTTCCTTTTTGTCAAAAAATAGTATATTGCTATCCCTATAGAAGTTCCTTCTCTGCGCCACAAAGCTATATTATTTTTCCAAAAACTACTAAAACACACATCAATGAGCCACACTGCATTAAGTGTTTCTTTTTCTCCATAAAGTAATGTTTTCATGACATTTTGCATCAGGTATATTGGTTGTCTAGAAATATACAACCTTTCGATAGATTGTGACAAAACATGAATTTTTAAACCCTTATTTGGACTTTACTCTCAACAGTAATTGGTTTTGTAGCTGAGGGATTCCTCATGAAATATGTTGAACAATATAGATTAACCGCATCCTGATCACCATCAACGCTCTTCCATTATGTTTGAAGGTTGAATATAACGCAGCCAGCTGGCTGACTAAGAACATGGACCCCCTGAACGACAACGTGACGGCGCTGCTCAAAGTCTCCTCCAGCAACTTCATCCAGGACCTCTGGAAAGATGGTTGGTATCGAAATAAATAGTAATAACATGCAATGACACTCAAAGTCATCTTACATCACATAAGAGCTGTAATAAAACCTACAATAATCAACAAAGCACCCGTTTTTAACCCTCAAATAATCATTTCATTAGTAAATATAGCTCAGTTATGAGTTAGAAATCGGTATAAAATCAGTATGTATTTGTTGCCGTCAGTGGACCGTGTGGTGGGACTGGAGACGATGACCAAGATGTCGGAGAGCTCAGCTCCCACTAAATCTAAGAAGGGGATGTTTCGCACGGTGGGTCAGCTGTACAAGGAGTCTCTGGGGAAACTGATGACCACGCTGCACAACACGCAGCCCAACTTCGTCCGCTGCATCATCCCCAACCACGAGAAGAGGGTAGGAAGCTTCAAACCTTTATAAAGCTATGTTTTTATTAATCCAATTTTTTATATCTACAAGGAAGTTAAATGTTAAGCTTGAAAAAGTTGATCAGAGGTCCTCGGAGGACAAAAGTATCAGCATCAAAAGACTGACTTTTCACTTAGTCTTTTAAATAATTCAGTCCTATCATCCAATCATAGCTTACAAATGCATTTCCAGAATGTATTTGTGTGCCTGGAACCAGTAAGATAGCATGTTAATGAAAGAACTCATGAATCTTTTGAATAATAGTTGAAAACAAGAACATTTTGCAATTCCATTTGTATAAGAAAGTGGGATTGAAAAAAATAATAATTAGAAAGCACAATAGGTCCCTAGTGATGCATACGAGTTGAGGTGACATGCTACGTTACATCTCCCTATATACACCCCGAACAATGATTGTATTTGAGCTGAAGCTGCGGTGTGTTGACTGAGTGTGCTGCTGCTGCTGCTGCTGCTGCTGCTGCTGCTGCTGCAGGCGGGGAAGATGGACTCCAACCTGGTGCTGGAGCAGCTCCGCTGTAACGGCGTGCTGGAGGGCATCCGCATCTGCAGGCAGGGCTTCCCCAACCGCATCGTGTTCCAGGAGTTCAGACAGCGGTGAGCAGACCCCTCACTGTTAGTGTTCTTTGGAGGTTCCATAACTATATTATTTGTGTGCTAATGTTAATAGAAATGTGAATAATAGTATAAACAACACCCTTACTATAGCAGCCTACAGTAAGCATTACATTTGTAAAGATAGTATGCAGAGCAGACATCCTGATGGGAAAAGTGTTTGTCTATTCATTTAAACATGGTTTTGCACTTCCTCACTTAGACCACTGGAGGAAAACACAGATGTAGACATTTTCCAATTAAATAAATAAAATAACCAAAAGCATCAATTGGACAGGGTCCACAAAAAGTGTTTTTACTTTTTTTAATTAATAAATGTCACGGCAAAATGAAAACAAATGTGTTTCTCTGTTTGCAGATATGAGATTCTGGCTGCCAGCGCCATCCCAAAAGGCTTCATGGACGGGAAGCAGGCGTGCTGTCTGATGGTACGTTTTGTATTATTAATGCTTTTTTTTATGCATACATTCAGTGTTAAAATGAAAGTCAGAGGATGTCCACATTAACAGCTCCTGTGCAGGTCTTTTGAATATGGATTTAGCGGAATTAGGAGGTATAATAAGCAGTTATTCCCCTGTCCTCCCTCTCCTCTCCTCCTGCAGGTGAAGCACCTGGACCTGGACCCCAACCTGTTCCGCATCGGGCAGAGTAAGATGTTCTTCAGGACCGGAGTGCTGGCCCAGCTGGAGGAGGAGCGCGACCTCAAACTGACCGTCGTCATCATCGCTTTCCAGGCACAAGCACGAGGCTTCCTGGCCCGCAAGTAAGAGAAACATATTGAGACACTACACTTTCACATATGAGGAATTTATTTTAGAGTATTGGTGAAAACCTTAACATTAAAAATGATGTACAGTATATGTCAATACAAAGTTAATCGCTCTGCAGGTTTAACAATTAAAGTGCTGTGCAAAATTGTCAGAGGTATGTGCAAAGAATTTAGATTAAGGAACTAAGTACTTATTAAATATAAAATAAATCTGAGGTACTTGTACTTGAGTATTTCAATTTTGTGTCACTACTGCACTCCACTTTTCATTTACAGCTATCAGACAACTTGTGTTACTCTGCATATTCGGATGTGTAGCATCTAATATTGAAATAATAATGTGAAAATGCATGAAGTAATAACATCTTAAATTAACCTGATCAAAATTACTTAGTTATTTGGCCATTTTTGCTGAATTCTGAATACATCTTCAACCTTTTGCAGCTCATATCATATTATTCATTTGTGTGTTTTCAGAGCGTTCAATAAAAGGCAGCAGCAGCTGACAGCGATGAAGGTGATCCAGAGAAACTGCGCCTGTTACCTCAAACTGAAGAACTGGCAGTGGTGGAGGCTCTTCACCAAGGTTACACACCTTTATCAGAGCAACGTTTTGTCTTTAAGTGTTTCAGATATAAGATTAACAAAGAGGTATTCTCCATTATTCATTATCCCTGTTTTTATTTCAGAAAAATAATATATCAATATATAACAATACAAATAAATGATATTCCTGAAGTATCAATTGTAAAAAAAAAGTGCTGCATAATAAGTAATCGGCCTGCGTAAAGAGAACAATTACAAATTAATTTACAAATTAAACAAGAAATAAAAAAACAATTAAACAAACTGAAAATGCTTTACAATAAAAGTATGATTTCAGAAGAGACTGTAAGAAAACCATGAAGTGTATATTCAAAATGTAAATGTCTCTCTGTGTGTGTGTGTGTGTGTGTGTGTGTGTGTGTGTGTGTGTGTGTGTGTGTGTGTGTGTGTGTGTGTGTGTGTGTGTGTGTGTGTGTGTGTTCCAGGTGAAGCCCCTGCTGCAGGTCACCAGACAGGAAGAGGAGATGGGTCAGAAAGATGACGAGCTCAAGTCGGCGAAGGAGGTGGCGTTGAAGTCTGAGGCGGAGCTGAAAGACATCTCGCAGAAACACACCCAGGTGAGAGAAAATCGTTTAATCAATTTAGATTAGATTTGAACTTTAGAAGATCCTGAAGTGACTGAAGTGTGTGTTTGTAGCTGATGGAGGAGCGCACCCTGCTGGAGACGAAGCTCCAGGCGGAGACGGAGTTATACGCCGAGGCGGAGGAGATGAAGGTGCGGCTGGAGACCAAGAAGCAGGAGCTGGAGGAGGTGCTGCACGAGATGGAGGCCCGGCTGGAGGAGGAGGAGGACCGCAGCCACGCCCTGACGCAGGAGAGGAAGGAGACGGAGCAGCAGCTGCAGGTGGGGGCACAGCACTATTTTAATAATAATAATAACAACAATATTAATAACAACAACAATACAAATATTATATAAAAATAACATAGTATAATAATAATAATAATAATAATAATACGAATAATAATATAATAATAATATATTATTGGTATAAATTAATTATTATATTAATAATCATAGTCATAACAATTCTGATAAACTAAGACAGAGAGACATTGTTTAAAAAAAAAACTGTGAAATTACAAAATGTTATTGTCTAAATATACTATATATATTTTCTCATAGTAATTATCATATTCTTATTTTTACACGTGTTTATTAATCATAATAGTAATAATAATAATAATGCTTTTAATTTATAGAGCGCTTTTCTGGAAACTCAGACACTTTTCAGAGTAAAAATTCATTAAAAAACATAATTAAAACACACACTTAAAATTAAATTAAAATATAAAACACACCATTAATTACAGATTAAAAGCAGTTCTGTAAAGTTGAGTTTTTATTTGTGCTTTGAACATGGTGATATCGGTGAAGTTACAGATGTGTTTGGGGAGTGAGTTCCAGAGGGAGGGGGCAGCGACAGAGAAGGCTCTGTCCCCCCAGGTTCGATGCTTGGTCCTATGAGGAAATATGAATGTGAAGCTTTTAAAATATTCATTTTTGGCTCTTATCCTGCTATTTTGATGCTATGTATCGACCAATTCACTAGACCAAGCTTACACCTACTTGGCATTATCCAAACTGTAATGTCCCGCTGTTTTCTCTGCAGCTGATGGAGGCCCACATCGCGGAGCAGGAGGACTCCTGTCAGAAGCTGCAGCTGGAGAAAGTGTCTGTGGAGGGGAAAGTGAAGAAACTGGAGGAGGACGTTCTGGTGATGGAGGACCAGAACAACAAGCTGCAGAAGGTACAAACACTCTGGAAGGTTTGCTAGGTAGATAGCACAATGCAATCTTTACTGTTGTGTGTTTTCAGGAGAGAAAGCTTCTGGAGGAGAGGATGTCGGACATGAACTCCAACCTGACCGAGGAGGAGGAGAAGTCCAAGAATCTGACCAAACTCAAAACCAAGCATGAGTCCATGATCTCAGACCTGGAGGGTGAGGCAGCAAAGCACTCACAATACTCTATTCCTTAATGGCGCTTTATTTTGCAGTTAAATGGAAAAGTCCAAATGAGATTAAGGATCTTTTTTTAAGGGAGACAGCGGAATGGATAAAAGCACACAGTAACAGACACAAACACAGTAAAGGCACCAGCAATCATAAAAGTTTTACTTCTAAAGAAATATGTCTGCTTGCTTTTTTGATCCCAAGCCATTTGACTGTGTACATGTACTGAAAAGAAAGGGCCCATATTATGCCTTTGGGGGGTTTTCCTTTCCTGTAGTGTGTTATATGTATTTCTTTGTGCACGGAAATGGTCTGCAAAGGCTAAAATCCCATTTTGGAATTTTGTAGGTGAGATTTAGCCGACAAAAGATAACTTGCATTGTATTTTCGAGGCTGTACAATCCAATTTCTTCTCAGGTGCACCACTCTAGGGGACCAGTGATTTGAAACAAATAAGGGGACTCACAAGACTTGATGACCTTAAAAATCAGTTTTTGTATAATGAACCTTAATAAAAGGTCAGTGACACTGTTTTCCTCTCTGCTGCAGTGCGTATGAAGAAGGAGGAGAGGGGCCGTCAGGACGTGGAGAAGGCGAAGAGGAAGGTGGAGGCGGAGCTGGCCGACCTCCAGGAGCAGAACGCCGACCTGCAGAACCAACTGGCAGAGCTCCGAGCCCAGCTGGCTGCCAAGGAGGAGGAGCTGGAGGCCACGCAGGCCCGGTAAACTGGGGAGGTTCAGATAACAGTTCAACACGGTGTTACACAGAATGATCAGCAGTGGAACTAAACATGTAAAGATTATCCTGGGAGGGGCGCTAAAGGAAACATTCCGGAGTTATAACAGGTGTTGATACTGTATTCTGTTTATTTATATGTAAAGATAATGTAACAGTCTTTTCCCGACACAAAGATCTAAAGATTTCCTCCTGAATTCAGGCTTATATTGGTCTAAACCTGCTGGGTACTTTTTTATAGAAGTTGACGGCCAGAACCATTTTGACCTGGCAGGTTAAGAGAGTGATAAGTGAGACAACTAACGCAAAACAACTATATTCTATGACACTGCAGATCTCTAGTGCGTGGATTTGTGTGGTCTCTCATAGTGAGTGAGCATATGTTTAAACAAACTGTTTACAAGAAACAGAACAGAGCCCTTAGTGTGTCTTAGCAGCCAACTCACTGAGATGTTTCTACATAAAAGTCCTTAATGCTTAGTTTGATGTGAAGATATTAGAAACGTTATCAGAACCTTCCCTGTGTCCCCAGGCTGGAGGAGGAGTGTAATCAGCGCGGCGCGGCGGTGAAGCGAGTCCGGGAGCTGGAGGCTCTTCTCTCAGAGCTGCAGGAGGACCTGGAGGCGGAGAGGGGGGCCCGGGGGAAGGTGGAGGCGGCCCGGAGGGATCTGGGAGAGGAGCTGAACGCTCTCCGCACCGAGCTGGAGGACAGCCTGGACACCACCGCCGCACAGCAGGAGCTGCGGTGGGTACCAGTGGGGGGGGGGGGGGTCTACTGTGTGGTCAAAGTCTTCTATCACGGTATATGTGTCATTTCAAAGTTTGTAACCAGGTACACTTACAAAATGGCAACATCTGAAGGAGTTTACATTTATAATGGCCTAGGACTTTTAAGATAAAATAAATATTCTATATATTTGTTCAAACAGATCATAGCTTAATCCTTGCACTCTTTACGGTGATAACATTAAAGGTAATTCATTTAAAGCAAATATTAAATATTAAAATCTGTGTTAAACAATGTTAAAAACAGCTTCTTTCTAAGATTGTGCAGAAGAATAAAAAAGGGTTTCATCTGCATAAAAAGAGACCGCTGTGACCCCAGATGTGTAGTGTTGTGTGTGTATTTATTGTACGTCGTATGTGTGTATTTGTACCTGACAGGGCGAAGCGTGAGCAGGAAGTGGCCCTGCTGAAGAAAGCCACGGAGGACGAGGGCCGGGGCCACGAGGCTCAGGTCCAGGACCTCCGACAGAAACACAGCCAGGCTGTGGAGGAGCTCAACGAGCAGCTGGAGCAGGCCAAGAGGGTACTCTCACACACACACACACACACACACACACACACACACACACACACACACACACACACACACACACACACACACACACACACACACACACACACACACACACACACACACACACACACACACACACACACACACACACACACACACACACACACACACACTGATGCATACCTGGGACACAACATTTCCTCGCTCTGATATTAAAGGGGTCAGTTTACTCAAATTGCATTAATTACAAAATATGTTCTCACTTCTAGTTGAGAAATACTTAAAATGTGGCCCTATATTTCCACGTTAACTATATTTTAGAGTTCACCTGGTGTAGTTTCAACTGTTTTTATGGAGAATGCGTTTATAAAAGTAGCAATATAAACACACGTGATGACTGAAATAAAGAATGAACAAATGAAAGATAATGATATTTGATGAAGGTGGTTTGAATTACTTTCTCAGGCCTGCTTCCTTTTAATCAATAAAGATATATTTAGGGAGGAGCAGTGTGTCATGAACCCCCCCCCCCTCTCTGCCCCCAGGTGAGAGCGGGTCTGGAGAAGGCGAAGCAGGCTCTGGAGAAGGAGCAGGCGGACCTCAGCGCTGACCTGCGCTCCCTCGGCAGCTCCAAGCAGGACGTGGAGCACAAGAAGAAGAAGGCGGAGGCGCAGCTCAACGACCTGAACGGACGCTTCAGCGAGAGCGAGCGGCAGAGGACCGAGCTGGGGGAGCGGGTCTCCAAGATGACTGTGAGATAAATAAATAAACAATGCCGTATATCACAAACAATTAAAGAAAAATATCAATATTTCTTTATTGTTCTTGCTGTTTCCAAGAGATTTCTTTGAACAAACTTGTTTTTTTTACTGAGATAGACGGTTATATTATTAATTAGTTAAAAGGACATATTGCAAATCAATTTCTAAATTCTAAAATGATTTGAAAAGTTGGACAAAGTTTATGAAGTTTAGGTTGTTTTGTTCATTAGTTACATTGTAAAAGAACATTTAGTGTAGAGATTATAAGGTGATCATATTAAGCGTTTATTTTTCCTTTACTCCATTTCAAAAATATTTGTATATATATTATCATTTTTTGTTTAATTCATGTTTGTTTGAAGATCTGCTGATATAAGTGCATTTAAGTGTTAAGCAGGATGCTTTGATTTGACTTTGTTCTTTTGTGGGTTTTAGTGTGATCTTGTATTTTCTTTCTTTGGTAATTGCAACCAGGAGTTAGTCCTGGTTTTACCGCTGCGAGATTATTTATAATGTGGACAGTATATATAAAACCGTATATTAGAGACTTTATTTATCTTCTTATTTGATCTATCTTCTCGTTTGCTCGGCCTCCGTCAGATGGAGCTGGACGGTGTGACCGGTCTGCTGAACGATGCGGAGGGGAAGAACATCAAGCTGAGCAAAGACGTCTCCAGTCTGTCCTCCCAGCTGCAGGACGCACAGGTGGGGGGGTTTACATAAAGATTGCTCTAAATGTCATGAAGGTGCTCTTGAAGTGAAGCATTACAAGCTATTGTACAAGTGGGGAATTTCTTGTCTCTTAAATGGGAGTGGTCTTATTTATATGAAGTTGTCCCACAATAGATATTTTTCAGAAAGTACAGTCTGCGTTGTACAGTACGTGTTTTTTTTTTTTAAGGTAATTTTGGAGATATTTTGTCTGGACCAAAAAGGTTGCTGACACCTTTCTTTCCCCCTCCTTCTCCTGCAGGAGCTGCTGTCGGAGGAGACCCGTCAGAAGCTGAATGTGTCGGGGCGTCTGCGTCAGATGGAGGAGGACAGGAACAGCCTGATGGAGCAGCTGGAGGAGGAGATGGAGGGCAAGAGGGCCGTGGAGAGGCAGCTCTCCAGCCTCAGCATGCAGGTCAGTGACTGTCTAACTGTCGGTGAGGAGAGTACAGAGAAAATGCTGTTAGAAGTCAAAGCCATGCATTGAAAATATATCATAACTAAAAGTAATTAAGTATATTAAATCAGTAAAATGTAGTTCAAGTATTACATTTAAAATAACACCCAAACTAATTATTCAAAATCAACTTTATAGATGCCAATACATTTTCTTACAATCTCTCAAAAACCCGTTTGTATTACCTTTAAGCTTCTTCTTTTTCTGTACTTGGCTACATTGAAGGTTACAACTGAAGACATGTAAATGTTCAAGTTTTCTCTCACCCTTCTCCTCATGTCAGCTGTCAGACTACAAGAAGAAGCTGGAGGAGGCTTCGGGGGCGGTGGAGATGCTGGAGGAGGGGAAGAAGCGTCTGCAGCGCGACCTGGAGGCGGCCAGCAGCGAGTACGAGGAGAAGGCGGCGGCCTACGATAAGCTGGACAAGAGTCGCAGCCGCATGCAGCAGGAGCTGGAGGACGTGCTGATGGACCTGGACGGACAGCGGCAGGCCGTCTCCAACCTGGAGAAGAGGCAGAAGAAGTTCGACCAGGTGTTTAAAAAATAAATATAACTTTATTGTTTTTCATAGCTGAGGCAAGGCTACTTATATGGCCCATTTCAACAGCAAGGTCATTCAATGTGCTTTACAAAAACATTTAAAACATAATAAATAAAACACATTGTATATTATTGCCATTAAAGCCAGCACAAATTTAAAAAGCAATCTGAAATACAATAAGACGGCATAAAAAAAACGGAATAAGAGTTACTGTGCTGTGAAAGATAAATAAAGTTGTTTGATCTAATATGTCATAGGGATATAGAAACGTTATAATTATTATTTACACAATTATTAATTAAGACAGAATCCTCAATATAATCTCTATCAATAAGAAATGAATATTACACTTTAATCCCTTTTAGTCATTATTTAACTTTGTGTCTGTGTGTGCAGCGTTGATTAAGAGGCGCTGGATTATTTTACACAATATAATCATGATTATTGTGTATATGGGTATAATGTGACGACCCTAATTTAAACGTATTGTTTTCACACAAGTGCTTTGGGTTTTGTATCCCATAATTCACACTAAAAGAAGTACAAAGTGCTCCAATAAGTCTTAATAAAAACTCCTCTCAAAGGTTTTCCCACTTATCCTTAAAAAGTCTAAAAATATATATTATTCAAAAATAATGAATTTAGT
This sequence comes from Notothenia rossii, assembly GCF_949606895.1. Lineage (NCBI taxonomy): Eukaryota > Metazoa > Chordata > Actinopteri > Perciformes > Nototheniidae > Notothenia > Notothenia rossii. The sequence continues at coordinate 26,329,027 of NC_136906.1, forward strand.
GGTATTGAAGTGTCTTAAATAATATTCAAGACATTTTATAATTATAAAAGATGAGTACTAGTATTTTCTGAATAGTTATTTCTTCTGACTTTACATTAAATATTTAATTTTTTTAATGCAAACTAAATGTTATGATTTTTGTAAGTATTAATAAAGAACCAGAAGCCTTTCGCATTAAGCAAAAAGTGAAAAAAAAAGATCCCAAATGTATTTTCAAATTGAACTTTGCTTAAGCTGTAGATTCCACGTGTCTCTTTCCTCCTCGTGCCCCTCAGATGTTGGCAGAGGAGCGCGCCGTGTCTTGTAAATTTGCTGAGGAGCGTGATCGGGCGGAGGCGGAGGTGAGGGAGAAGGAGACGCGGTTGTTATCTCTGGCCCGGGCGCTGGAGGACAGCCAGGACACTCTGGAGGAGGCGGAGAAAACCACCAAGGGTCTGAAGGCCGAGATGGAGGACCTCATCAGCTCCAAGGACGACGTGGGAAAGAGCGTAAGAGAAACATCATAAATAAATGGATTACTCACGCGTTATTTAAAAAAGGAAGTGAAAAATAAATAACATTTTATTAATTACTCCTTTTCAACATTATTTTGTTCTGTGGGTTTTGTGTCCCATCACTTCCTTACTCGTATTTATAAACGTATAAAATGCCCCAAAAAATATGTTGTGAAAAGGGAGCTCAATCCTTTTACCAAAAAATATATTTTCATTGGTAATAAATTATTTTAAATACATTTTTCAGAAGTCTCAAACATTTTATAAATAATTGATAAAATCCAAAAATAAATATATATATAATAACATATTGCATTAACGTATGAATTAAATGTAGAGTTATTAAGACTATGTTGGAAAGAGCTTAAGAGTGAACATCAGGACATGAATACACTTCTTTTTGTTTCTGATGTTGACTTCTCTCCGTCCTGCCTCAGGTCCACGACCTGGAGAAGGCGAAGCGCGGCCTGGAGGCCATGGCGGACGAGATGAGGATGCAGATGGACGAGCTGGAGGACGAGCTGCAGGTCGCCGAGGACGCCAAGCTGCGTCTTGAGGTCAACATCCAGGCTCTGAGGGCGCAGCATGAGAGGGAGCTGCACGGCCGCGATGAGCTGGGCGAGGAGAAGAGGAAGCAGCTCGTCAAACAGGTGGAGTACAAAGGAGCCGCTGTGAGATGTGAGCATGCTGCAGGACGGGAAGATGTTACACTTCCTGCAGGTCTTTGTTTTTTCTAGCTGCGCTGATCCTGGTGGAACCTTAGGCTGCTAAATTGTTTTTTAAAATGTTTTACCTACTATTGCACCTTATTTTTATTAGATTGTTTATGTTCGCACCCCCAGATACCAGCGCAAATGCCTTGTATGTCTAAACGTACCTGGCAATAAACTTGATTCTAATTCTCATTCTAATGCTAGTATTCATTTCAACACAGGACTTTGTAACTTTGTCCCTCTGTTGCTGCATCAGGTGCGAGAGCTGGAGTCGGAGCTGGAGGAGGAGAGGAAGCAGCGCGGCCAGGCCTCAGGCAGCAAGAAGAAGCTGGAGGGGGAGCTGAAGGACATGGAGGACCAGATGGAGGCCTCCAGCAGGGCTCGCGACGAGGCCGTAAAGCAGCTCCGCAAGATCCAGGTCAGCACACTCTTTTCATTTTTCAATATCTTCCTATTGATAAGCAACAATCAAACTGCATCCTGTAATTCCTTATTTTGATTGAGTTACTAAGCTTTACGTTAAGAGTAATTTAAAACTTGACATCCTCTGCTCTCCTCTCAGGGCCAGGTGAAGGATCTCCAGAGGGACCTGGAGGACTCTTGTTTGGCCCAGAAGGAGGTGCTGTCTTCAGCCAGAGAGTCTGAGCGTAGAACCAAGGCCATGGAGGCCGACATCGCCCACCTGCACGAGGTGAGGCCTTTTAACCCTGCTGCTTCAAAACAAACTACATTTTATAAGAGGCAGGACCATTGTTTGGTCTCCCCCAGGAAAATATCAATAAAAACATCACATCAAAAAGGAAAATGACTTTGAAATTGCATCCACGTACATGTTGTACAGCATACCCTCTCACATTAAAGGTGGGGTAGGTAATTCACTTCAGGAACACTTTTTGTTATATTCCATGGAATGCTCTTAACATCCTGATAGCAATGCATATATTAAATGCTTTGACAATAAATACATAAAAAAATGTCATCTGTGGAAGCCATAGTACTGTAAAAAGCACAACCAATCATTTTCACCGGCCAGGCTAAAATAACTGGATGGCCTACCTGCCTGTCAGCCTTCCATCTGTGCACAAACTTATCTCGTGCCCTCATTGGTCATGTGCACGTTCGTGTGTGTTGGAGGAGGGGCTCTGTAAGGAAGTCTGAAGGAAGAGGCAGATTTTGTTCGGCTACGTACTTTCAAATTCTAGCGCACTCGAGCTGGTTTCTCCATTCTTACCTAGCTACCTTTAAGTGTACAGTTACCATCTTGTTTTGCCCACATTGATTGCATTTTAAATAAACCACCTTTTTTTCTTTGCTAAGTTTTAGCATCGTGCTGAGGAGAGCAACTCTTATATTAAAAAATAATTACATAAATAATAATATCCTAAACGCTCCTACGAACTCAAAATCAGGTTGGATGGGATGTGTTGTGATTTTGATCATTTACCAGGCATTTACCCATCAATATGATTTTGATATCATATTTTGATCATAAGGTCACTATTCTTAAAAGTGTGTCTTGCCTGTCTGTCTGTCTGTCTGTCTGTCTGTCTGTCTGTCTGTCTTTCTTTCTGTCTGTCTGTCTGTCTGTCTGTCTGTCTGTCTGTCTGTCTGTCTGTCTGTCTTTCTGTCTGTCTGTCTGTCTGGCTGTCTGTCTGTCTGTCTGTCTGTCTGTCTTTCTGTCTTTCTGTCTTTCTGTCTGTCTGTCTTTCTGTCTGTCTGTCTGTCTGTCTGTCTGTCCAGATGTTGGCAGCTGCGGAGAGAGCTCGTAAACAGGCGGAGATAGAAAGAGACGAGCTGGCAGATGAGCTCACCAGTAACTCCTCAGGAAAGTGAGTGTCTTGTTTGATGAACACATGTTTATATTTTATTTGATGATGTTCATGTGTAAAATGCATTGTTTTGGAGTTTGTGTCAAATAAGAAGGACCATACAACTAAAAACCTCATTCAGTTCTAAAGCTTTACAATTCATCTTTTTATTGGTGAGGTAAAAAGAGAAGATAATAGTTTAAAATACGGTAAGTTACATTGAAGATATTATCAGACAAATTAGCTCTAAAACTGTGTGAATTTCATCTTATTTTGTATTTACTTCCCAACATTCCATTCTTGTTTGTGCTCATCTCTCGATACTCCGCCCCTTTTTCTTCAGATCAATGCTGTCTGATGAAAATCGCCGCATGGATGCAAAGATCAGCCAAATGGAGGAGGAGCTGGAGGAAGAGCAGGCCAACGTGGAGAGCCTCAATGACCGGCTGAGAAAGAGCCAGCAGCTGGTGAGGGTGTGGGAGAGAGTGGAGTGGGTTTAGTCGTCCTGCTCATCAAATAGGCATTTTAAAGTTGCCAAAGATAATTCTACGTCCTCATATACTCCTTTAACTCTGCGGAATTCCACAGGGTTCAATCCTGGGCGCCATATTTTTTTACCTTTTCATGTTACATTAAGGCAAACTGCTTAGTGGGTTAGGGTGGCAGAAAAAAATCAGGGTTTATGATACTTACACGTTTTGTTCAGCAAAATGATGTCCACATACTAACAGTTATATATTTTTTTGAGGCACAAATGCAATCACCAGTAATAAAAAGCTAACGCTAGGCTATAATGTAACTAAAGCACGGTCATATGACTTCATCTCCCCACGACAAAGCTAAAGTTTACTGATGTCATAGTGATGACATTTTCCAGTGTCATAAGCAGCTGCCATTTTGAAGACAAAAGAAGCTACAGTACGGTAAGAGCTGACTATGTACTGACACATTTATTAAAGAACTGCTCAAAAGCTGACTTGTTTCTGGGTTTAGGGAATCTTTCCTGCGCATCTTTATAGGAGCTGCTATTTATTTAGGACTTTATTTGCATATGTGTCTTGTGTTTATAAATATGTGTATTGTAAAGTGCTATATCAATTAAATCCTACTTACCCATTACCTGCTGGGATATATAAAATACATTAATGCATCAATAATTCAATATTTTTAAATAAAAGATTCTGAAAGTAATTTTACTTTTACTACTTAAGTATATGTTGATGTGAATGCTTTTCTACTTTTACTTAAGTAACATTTCAAATGCAGAAGTTTGACTTCTGTATTTTTACAACTTAATCTTACTGCTAAAACATCTGAGTACTTCTTCAACCACTGGTTTAAGGCGTTTCCTCCCCAAGTGAATTCCTTTTCCTCTTGTCCCTCGGTGTGCAGGTGGATCAGCTGGGTGCGGAGCTGGCAGTGGAGCGCTCCACCTCTCAGAGCAAGGAGGCGTCCCGGCAGCAGCTGGAGAGGCAGACCCGGGAGCTGAAGGCCAAGCTGCAGGAGGTGGAGGGCCAGGGCCGCTCCAAACTCAAGTCCTCCATCACCGCCCTGGAGTTCAAACTGAGAGAGGCGGAGGAGCAGCTGGAGATCGAGAGCAGGTACTGGTGCATGGTGGGAAACGGAGTTTGTCAAGTTCATTTCCAACTAACAATCATGCAGCGAAACCAAGTTACATAAAAGATCATTATTGTACAGGCACATTATTACATTGTTATACAGGTTTTTGTTATCTTATTCTATCTTATAAATGTTTGGTGATATTTTGTATTTATTTTGTGCAGAGAGCGTCAGTCCAACGCCAAGAATCTGCGTCAGAAGGAGAAGAAACTGAAGGATTTAACCATCCAGATGGAGGACGAGAGGAAGCAGGCGCAGCAGTACAAAGACCAGGTAAATAAAGTTAGTGTAGAAGTATGTAAAGCTGCATGTAACTGTATTTACTGATGCTACTTGTTGCTGCTGCTTTGTGCAGGCGGAGAAGGGCAACGTGAGAGTGAAGCAGCTGAAGCACCAGCTAGAGGAGGCAGAGGAGGAGGCTCAGCGCGTGGCCGCCGCTCGCAGGAAGCTGCAGAGGGAGCTGGAGGAGGCCAGCGAGGCCAACGACACGATGAACAGAGACATGGCCTCACTCAGGAGCAAACTGAGGTACCGCAGGGACACGAGGAGCTGTTACATAAATGCTATTTCATACATCACAATGATTTGTATTTAAAAAACTATTAACATCTAAATAAATATTACTTTAATAAATCACAACAAAATACAAATTAAAATTCACAAGAAAATAAATAATATTTAAAAAAGATCAGATAACGTTTATTTTGTGATTTTAATTGACTAAATACATTTATTTTTTAGAAAAATAACTATTTTAAAGAAACATAACTAAATAAATACTTCCCGACAAAATAAATAGTAAAAAATATTAAAACAAAATTAGCCAAATCCGAGAAATCCAAAAAAAAGAAATCACTAATCACAAATACAACAAAATGTATTCTATTGAAAAAGTCCTAGAAATAGTTGTTTATATATATTTGTATATTTTTTGTTGAAAGATTTCTTAAATATTGAATAATATTGCACGTTTTTGCTATTATTAAATGTCGTCCTCCTCCTTTGGTCCTGCCTCACTTCCCTCAGACACTACTGATCTGCAAACTGCCTCAAAGCTTCCTGCAGATATTCTTCTCTGCTTCAACGGGACTTCTCTTTCTCATTTCCTCATCGCTCTCTTTTCACTTTTACGGGGCTTTAACCTTTATTTTGTTCAAACTCGCTTTGCAATAAGGCGCCTTCCTCTTTCCTCAATCTCCTCCTGACCTCCTCTTCCTCCTCTTCCTCTTCCTCCTGGTGTGGCGGGTGTTCCCAGGCGTGGCAGCGGGGGGGAGGCGGTGTTCAGCAGCCCGAGCCCCCGCAGCAGCAGTGGAGGAGGCATGAGGAGCCTGGGGCTGGGGGGGGGCCTCAGCCGGAGGAGCATCAAGGAGAACTCGCTGGATCTGCAGGAGGAGGAGCCTCCGTCCCGCTCCCCGTCCCCCCCACTGGACCCCCGCGAGGAGTCCTACTCCCCCGACGAGTAGAGGCCCAGGAATATTTCCACACTTTTAATTTAAATTATTTATAAAGTTGCCTTATATTATAACGTGGAAGAGATATTTGAATATCACAATGGATTTATGTTGACATTCTAGAGGGACTTACACAAACAAGTTGGCAAAAAGTATAATAATAATAATACATATTCACAACAATATATATTTTTTCTATGGCAGAACCTGTGCCAGAAATATTTCACACATTTAATTTAAATTATTTAAATAGTTTCCTTTACTATAACTTGAAGGAGTTTTAGATATTTTATGACACAATGGAAACAAATTCATTTCAAAGTAAAACAACAAATAATTTGGAGTTAGGAAAAACATGATTTATGAATGAAAAGTAACTATTTGAACACGGTTGAAAGGACACATCCAGGTCTGGTTTAGTTCAACATTTTTAAATGCGCACAAAATGATCTTCCAAATTTTTTATGTGAATTTAATATTGAAAATGTCTTTATATTAAATGTAGTTTAAATATTTAAATGTCTATTATATTTATTTATAATGATGCCACAGATCTAAGTAACCTTTCCACACAAAACTAATATATTACTCTCTTATCTAGAATACTTTTCTAAACATTACAATTATTCTTATATCTATTTCACAATAAACACAAACACATTTTTTTCCGTTTCTCAATTTGCTGTATTTGTCATCCAGTTAACCAGAAAACATTTGTTTGTAAAACACAAAGAAAACATATTGAACAAGGAAAGTCAATATATTTTAAATTGAGGGGGAATCGAGAAAGGGTTCAATAATATTTTTTAAGAATGCAGCAAAAAAATATAGTTTCTCAATCTAATAGCTAAATAAAAATAAGCATTTAGAAAAAACTTCAGATCACTTTGTTTCTCTAAACAACCTTCTGGGCTCCTCCCGAAAAAAATTAACGGGTTTATTTTTTGGAAAAAGAGGCTTTTGCTCTGGTTTCTGGAGTATTTTAGAGATGATCTGTTCATTTGGAAACTGTAAAGCCATACATGTAACCCAAATGTTGTATAAGCAACTGTAAGATTAGGCGGAGTGATTTAAACCTCACAATATAATATGAAATATAATAATAAATGTGCATTGTACAATGAGTGCTTTGACGCAGCTCGACTTTCTGAAGTGCTATTAAACTGCTAAATAAAATCCTCACCGATGTTTCGCCTCTCTTTTTTGGCTTTCTAGAAGGAACAAAATAGTGATTTCTTCATATATTTTATTAACATTTCAAGTTGAATTGCTTTCTCAGAAACATAAGCAGCACTTAAGGTTAACAGAGATCATGGTATCATGGTAACAATCATCAGAATGAGGCCACGGGAAAAAACAAGAACAAAAACATTTACAATAACCATTGGAATTAAAAACCCCAAACAAGTTATTTTACTATAAACAAACAATACAATTATGAATCATTCTATAATATGTTATCCTCATGAATTGTTTGTTTCTAGTCAAATAAATGTATGAATGACCACATATAACTGAAGGTTATCACAAAGTGTTCAGTCTGCCCTGAGCACCTAACATCTTTATTAGTGACTCTACAGTCAAAAGTACAGTATATTTAACACTACAATTCAAACCTATTACATACTTTTCCTTTTTAACATAAAACACGAGTAGCCTTCACTGAAGTCTTCATATCTCCTGGCTAACAGGAGACGTTTCCTATTTCACTCCTGAGACCCAGAAGTAGCTCTGCAGAGGCTCAGCCCTGTTGCATCAGAGTTCATTCACACACAGTATCAAAGAATGGGACAGAGTAAACAACATACAGTAACATTATACAATTATATCTTAAAAAGAAATCCTTGCAGTATAATCCAATTCTCATTATCTAGCTGTACAACTTGTTGCTAAAACCGTATAATTCAACCATATCATCGAACCATAACCCTGACACTAACCCTGTCAGTTTGTGAAGTAGGGAGCTAGATCAAAGACACTTGGATTATACTGCACACGTTATGGAAGAGTTTGATGTTATGAAACGCGTCCATTCACTAAAGGTGACTGGAGGTGAGATATTAATATGCAAGGGATCTTTTTGTGGGTGAAATATTCATTCATTCATTCCGGCGCTTATTCTATGTGCACAATTATTTAGTTTATTTGGGATGCCCTTTATTCTATCTCAGCTTATGTTCAGGTTTTAGCTCCGAGTGTGCGCTGGGCGTCTGCGTCATGAAGGTACATGTAAGTATCTCGATCGCAGATAAAAGATATGGAAAGACTCTGGTGAGAGCCAAAACAGATATTAGCAAGTCAACAGGAGTTTCTTTATTCAGAGTCGAAGTTCATATCTTGAACAGTTAACATTGAGCTGAATGAGGAATACAACCAGATCTAGTTCAATGAAGATCTGCATAGAGCTATACAAAATCCTCTCACATTAATTCATTATGTATACAATAAATGAAATAAGGCAGCTTTAAGATGCAGAACCGTTGATGGCCACTAGATGTTGGCAAGATCATAATTTTTTCCCCACAAAACATTATAATTTTAAAAGTAATTTCAAGTGTAACTCACAAAAAAAAAGAGAATTACTGAGATCCAGTTATGTTAGAGTCGACCTGGTTTTAGATGTAGTACTCAAAAGTAAATCAAGTACGACATCCGACGGATTTTCTTTGACATTCAAAGCTTTTATTGATGTTTTCAGATAAGCTCAAAATGTCAAATCAAGCTTTTGATGTCATCTCCCTAAAGATAAAAACCCTTCATTTGAGTAAAGGGATTAAATAGCGTGAGCTTTTGTTTGCGTGCAGCCAGCAGGACAGCAGTATTTTGATGATGTTGAAAAAAATGCTGTTTTCGAAAGGCTTAACGCAAGCAAATATGTATCGAAGCAGAATATCATTTTTAAACTATTCGCCCAAAAGAGATCCATATATGTTGCTAAATGTAAACGACTATTACATTCATGAATTGACAAATGTAAATGTGGCCTTTATCTCTGTGGCTGTCTTTGTAACTGGATATTTCTCTCATATGTAACATTGTGGGAAACCCTGTTATAGTTAGAGTGATACAGTTTAAGAATAAAGGCTTTTTCCTCCCTAAGTTCAAACATGGACGCATCTTCGTCTCAGCGTAACCCTGCATCCGTTTGGGACTTTTCCTTTACCCTCAAATCTGCTTTGAGTTCAGTCTTGACACACAAATACAAAAACACAGTGATGGGGTGACATGCAGCACAAGTCCATTCAAATGGTTCATGCTAAGTGCGAGTGCTGAAGAAGCGCTGCTGACAAACAGAGTCAATGATAACTTGAGCCAGTGACAGTATCCAAAGTATCCAGAGAAACAATTACATCAGCTGCTCCCAGTGTCTGTACGACGTGCAACACAGTACCGTTAAATCCAGGATGGACGGGGGGGGCTGAGGGTGGAAGGAGAGACGTTTCACAGCAGCAGCTTGGGTCCCGCTCCGAAGTCTAACCTCTTCACCAGCCTATAAACACACAACAAGCACTTTACAATGGATCGGTATACAAAGAAACCCTCACAACCTCAAACCATGAGAGGAAGTAGACTGCTGTCGGCTGGTGGTAGAGAGTAACTCATTGTGTTTACTCAGGCACAGAGCTCAAGTAAACCGATAGGTACTGGAATGAATAAACCCATTTCAAGCTGCTTTTTATTCCAATACATTTAGAGGGAATATGTTGTAAATGTATGTCAGAAAGTTTTCAGATTAAAAGGTCACCATGACAACACTTTATTTCATTAAACATTGTCAAGAAATGACTACCCAACAGTATATGAACTGAAATGTCATTAATACCGCAACAAATGATCGGAAAATATAATATTAGTGTAATATAGCGCTGACCAGGGGCCATTCCTCATCCTAGGATTTGGACTTTATGTAAATATGTTTGATAACAATTAAAAATACTTATGTCACTTAAGTAGACATGTATATGCAGTACTTTTATTTGCACGTACATCTTCCACAAGTGGTACTTTCTAAAAAACACTGAGTGGGATGTAACAAAAGGGGAAAAAGCAAGTACAGCTCTGGAAAATATTAAGATGCCACTCCAAAGGTTTCTTAAATCTCAATCTCTACATGTTTGACAGCAATTCCACTGTTGAATTTGTATTTATATTTATTGCTCATTAACACCATTACGTTTCTTGCACTATTTTATTTCTGTATTTATTTTTATGCCTTATAGATTTAAGATTTACATATGACAAAAAAACTTTAAATCTGTGAACCTCACCCCTTGTTGTAGAGGCCGTTGGCAGGATGGCTCTCTGAGGAGCTGTTCTGGCTGGGCGGGGCCCCCGGACCCCCATCGGGGCCCCTGCGACACGACGCCAGTTTGGACTCCAGGTTCTACAAGAGGCGAAGAAAACAGGTTCAAGTTATTTTACGTTTGTGATCCTGGAGTTTAGAATCAATGTGTTACGGTGAGGTATTTAAAATAAATCTCATCTGCAGCAAGATGAGACTGGAGGAGAAATGTAAACAAGGCGAAGAATCCCATGTTTATTATAAAAAAACTACAGTTAAAAGGATCAAATGTCGCTACTTTACAAATAGCTAAGAGGCTTCACTCATGTTGATATTCAAATTCTAAACATTTAATTGCGACACTGATTCTTTTGTTTTGGATGTCTATTTAATATTTGCCTCACTTTGCAATCATAGTATCATTTATTATAATTAGTTTATTTAGTGATATAGGAGTTACAAGACAAGTGCATACACGTACAGTGTCACATATACACAGAAGACAATAAGGAGCATCTACAAGTATACAAGACAAATAATAAAATATACGTGGAGACAACAAAATAAAACTAAAACAGTGTGTGTGTGTGTGTGTGTGTGTGTGTGTGTGTGTGTGTGTGTGTGTGTGTGTGTGTGTGTGTGTGTGTGTGTGTGTGTGTTTGGGGGACCAGACAAGAAGAGTAATAAATGACATAATTAAAATGAAATGAGTAACAATATAATAGTCATATATCCTAGGAGGGGGGGGGCATATAAATAGTAGCATGACCTTAAAGAAGTAGAAAGGGGTAGTGGGTGAAATCGGATTGAGGATTATTAATTAAATGTATCAATGAATGGGTTCCAGATTGCATCAATATCATTGTTTGGTTTTTTTATGCCGGCAGATAATTTGTCCATTAGAATGAATTCCATAATTAGGCTTTTCCAAATTGTGATATTGCTTTTGTCGTGATTTCCAATTCATGAGGATAGTTTTGTTTGCAATGATTAGGGCTATGGACAGAATTCCACTTGATGTAATATTGATGTTCACATTGGAAATCTCTTCAAGGAAGAAGGGGGTGCGGCAGTCCAGCAAGAGAGAGGTTGTCAGTGATGTTGTGCCAGAATTGCTTAACTGGTATGCATTCCCACGAGGCATGCATGTCTGTGGTGTTAAGTGAGCAATGAGGCCAGATGTGAGAATCTGGAAAACCCATTTGAAAAACATCCTTTCCCTCGTGTAGTGCACTCTGTGAATAATCTTATATTGTATGAGGTGCATGTTGGTGTTGGTTGATATGGAGAAGATATTTCTGCAGATTTGAGGCCAGAAGTCGGCATTGGGGGTGATCTGCAGATCTTTTTCCCATTTATTTGAAGGGATGGACATTGTTAAGTCTGCAGAATAAATGAATTTATATATTTTTGAAAGCAGTTTTTTCTTGATTTGGAACATTTCTGAGGGGGGGTAAGAGTTCAAAGTGTTTCTGTTAACTTTGGTTTGAATGGATGATTTGAGTAGTAAATATTCTAAATATTGATGTTCCCTGATGCCGTACTTCTGGACCAAATCAGAAAATGGAATTAACTTGTGTTCATGAAATATATGTTTGAGGTGTGTGAAGATGCCTTTGGCGATCCATGATTTGAAATGTAAAGGTTTTCTGTTTATTAGAAAGTCAGGATTGTGTTCGGTGGGTGAAATTGTGTTCGTTAATTTGTTACATTTCCACCAGGCTGTCAGAGTTGTGGCTATTGCAGGGTTTTTGAAGCATGGATGACGTATGATGGAGCGGCTTATGAACGGTAAGTCTGTAATATGAATATCTTTGCATAATGTTTGTTCAATCTCTAACCAGGAGGTGTTGGAATTATTAGGATTAGTCCATTTGCAAATGTATGTAGTTGCTGGGCAATGAAGTAATACATAACGTTTGGTGCTTCTAAGCCACCTTGACTCTTGCGTTTTTGAATAGTAGATAGTTTGATTCTAGGTGTTTTGTTTTTCGTGCTAAAATGTTGAGATGGCAGTCTATAGATTTGAACATAGTGGGTGGGGGTTTAATAGGGATGATTAGGCGCTTTCACACCAATTACTTTGCCGTACTTAGTTCATCAGAACTCTTTAGTTCTGATTAACTAAGTACAGATCTCATTCACACCCAGAGGCCGCGTTAACCGAATATTTTGACGGACAAATCTGAAAGTAGTCCGTCATTTTGACAGATTAGAACAAACTTGGAACAGTGCCAAAGTTTCGCCGCAGCGAGGCTCCGGAGTTATGCCGTGTTATGCATGGCCTCCAAAAAGGAAATTATACCGTTTCCAAACCTAACTGTGCCGTACAAATCATTGAAATGTCTGTGAGTTTTGGCTTTACGCTGTGCACGCTCCCGCGAGGTGCAGCAGCCATGCATAACACGGCGCATGGGAACTGTCTCTCTCCCCCCCCCGTTGACAGTTCACAAGCATGCTTCCCCCCCCTCCCCCCCTCGTCAGAGTTGTGTAAAGGCCGACGGGTAATTCTGGATTTTGACGTAAGTTTTACGATCCTGTCCGTCAAAATGACGGGCAGCGAAAAAGTCTAGCGCAAATAAATCCCTGAGAGAGGATTAGGCAAATGAAGCCGCTGACGTCTCCTCTTCTTCTTCTGCTGCTGCTTTGGGTTTACTGGCAGGCCGCAAACCACTTCACGGCGTATACTGCCACCTGAAGTCCCCGGCCGGAAGTCACCGGAAATGGGAACCCTTTTCTCATGAAAGCACCTGCTCTCTAGAAGGGACTAAAAAGGGGGTGAAAAGGTTCTCATTAACTCAATTCTAGTTCCGGATTATTTGTGTGAACGCACATTTTCGGAACTATATCGGAACTATACTGGGAAAAGTACTCCGGTGTGAAAGTGCCTATTGAGAATAGGTAATTTATCATTGGGAGTATGGTCATTTTGACTGCTGCAATTCTGCCTATAAGGGATATTGGGAGATTCATCCAACGTTGAAGGTTGTCTTCTATTGTTTTGAGAAGTGGGGTGGAGTTCAGATTTAGTAACTGTCAGCCTGGGGGAAATGTTGATTCCTAAATAAGTGAAATGACCAGTACGCCAAAAAGAAGACGGTGTTTGGGCTGCCATCACACAGCTATTAGATGAGAGTGGAAGAAGGGTTGATTTAGACCAGTTAATAGTATAATCGGATCATTCAGAAAAGTTGTTTATGAGGCGAATGGTTTCAGGCAGTGAGGTAGAGGGATTTTGTAAATATAGTATAATGTCATCTGCATAAAGGCTAATCTTGTGGTGTATATTATTTGTTTGTATTCCTGAGATGTTAATGTGTTGACGGATAGCTGCAGCAATTGGTTCAATGAATATAGCAAATAGTGATGGAGAGAGTGGACATCCTTGCCTAGTACCCCTGTGTAAAGTGAAACATTGTGATATCAGTCCATTGGTGGTGATTGTGGCCATCGGGGAAGTGTATAAGATCTTGACCCATTGAATAAAAGACTCACCGAATCCGAATTGTTTTAGTGCTGCAAAATTAACAAAAACCAAGTTTAACTGTTCTTTTTCTCATAAACACTTTCTCACAGAATGCCAATTTTACATTGCGAAGAAGTGATGATTATTTCCCAGAGAGAGTTGATATTTCTAAGCTAAAAGTTAAATATGGCAATAGAGATTTAAAGCTTCATCGAAAAACCTCAATAAAAAAAGAGAAAATGGCATTTAACTACCGACACGTGGAAGGAAATGTTCTAATCTATTCAAGAAGAACAATTATTGGTTTGTGCTTGTTTGTATTTTGGGTACCCTGCAGCGTCACATGCCGAGAAGTCAGCAGCTAATACATTCTGGGTCAAAAGTCACAAGAGCGTCTCTTACCCCGACTTTCCTCAGGAGCTCGCCGACGATGCTCAGAGCCGAGATCCTCGCAGAAGAGGGGAGAGGAGTCGCTGAGAGGCTTTCACCTGCAGGAGCAAATCAGATTAATATAAAGAAATACAAGTTGTCTGTATTATAAAACAGGGTGAATCCTCACAGTGGAGGAGTTGGGAATGATATGATTCGTTGCTGGATAACTTACTTCAACTATTAAGTGACTGTTTTAATATTATAAATAGACAAAGTTCCCAGAAGTATGTTTTTTAGAGAGCAATATAATCTAAACTTGCTATGCACATAACACGCGACCATTAAAAGGTCCCCTAGTATACTCTTTTTCATCAATATATTAAAGGTCTCGGATATATCAAAAACATGTCTCTGAAGTGTTTGGCTCCAAATACCAAACAGATCGTGCATTGTAGTATCCCACAATCCCCTGTGTTTCAGCCCTGTTTCAAAAGTACTGATTCTGCGTCTGAAGCTCTAAATGCTAACGAGCTGCTGCTAGACACGCCCCTCAATGAAGTGATTGGTTTAAAAATATACAATGGTGCTCTAGGAGGAGATTCAGGTGATAAGGTGGGGGGGGTCACCTTGTTTGGTTGGTGACAATTGCACAACCCAAAAAAACATTGTGACATCACAAAGTGGCCAAAATCTGATCAGCTCATTTTCAGACAGGTTTTTATATAAATGGATCAGGACAAAAAGAGAGAGAATCTTTGTTCCTGAAACTTTCAGAGTCTCTTTACACAGAGGGGACACATGTTTATGTATGAAAGACGTGAAGAAGTGGATTTCGCATAATAGGTGACCTTTAAGTTTCAATGTGTAAGTAAGTGAGGAATATCAATCTTTATCCTGAATATTGTCGTTATGAAAATGGTTAATTGTTATAATATTGGAGTTAAAGACAAAACAAATCGGAGAGTATATACATTTCTGTAATATCAATGCACACATTTTGCTTCCACTTAAGTTAAGTTTTCTTGATAAAGGCCTGATACTTTATTGTATTTCCATCTTTAATACAAAAAGAAAAGCCTTAATCTTTGACTTAGGTTCAAATGTATTGAGTGTAAAACTAAACCTTTGTAATTGAAACTCTACTTTAGTTAATATATTCCTATTTACATTTAGTTTATACAATATGTCTGACTTGAATTGACATATTCTCCTTTTGTCTTGTGCTGTTCAAGCTGTCAAAGCCCTTTGAGCTACATCCTGTGAATTATCTATATATTATTATAGCCTGTTCTAAGTTGACTAAGCGGCAAACTCCAGGATAAAATACAAATCCCTTTCTTCTGCCCCTCTTATCTGAAACCTGGGGGCAGGAAACATCTAGTGAGTAAATACTTTTAAAGAGCCAACAAAAACAGGACTTTGAAAAGTGAACAGGCGTCCCCAATGGAAATTAAACCCTTTGATACTGATGTGTTGATAATTAGAACACATGACCAGACCTCTGCTGACGGAGGGCGGGGAGGTGCTGAAGCTCTCCACTGAGGCTGGAGGTCTGGACGGAGTGGTGGCCGAGGGGGGGGGCTGGGTGGAGGACGTGGTTTTGTCCTCGGCTCGTTTGTCCGGGGGGGTGAGGGGCGGGGTGGGCAGACCCGCCGTGGTGGAGTTGAAAGAGGAAGCGTCTTTGATTGCACTGCTGAGGGACGGCCTCCTGTCCTGCTTCTGCTGCACCGCAAGCTCTTGCCTCAGGTCTGGGACACAAATCAAATAACAAATAACAGTTACAGAAGTGAAACAGAGACTTGTGATTTTATTATAACCAGAAAATCTAATTAAATAATCAGTCTTCCCCTACCCTCGCTGGAAAACACCATACCTTATTGCATTTCAATCTTAATTTGAAGCAGTAAAAACAACCACTGTATTTACTTCTTTAAATAATAATTGAGTAATTGTTCTTATATAAGTACATATGTTGCAATATTTTTATTTATTATGACTGGTTTACCAAAAAGATTAAAACGAAAATCTGCTATAAAACTCAGAAATCGATGAGATTTCTATTTGACAGAGTGAAAATGTTCTCTTTTTAAGCCAAATCACACACCTTTGTAAAACTAATCTCCACTCTGTACCTCTGGCCTCGTCCTTCAGCCTCTGGAAGGACTCCAGGAGGTTTTCCTTCTCGTCCAGCTCGCTCTCCAGGAAGGCGTTCCTCTCGATGACATGATTCATCCTCTGCTCAAAGTCCTCAAGCGACATGATGGTTGCCCTGAAACATACAGCATGAGAAGTTAGTGGTAAAATATCAGGTCAAATATTAGGGGGTCTAGAAAGGCAGCCAAAAGCATTGATTTGGTAGGCTACGTTGGATCTGTCCTGGGTAACTTTGGTTTGGAAAGCTTTTTAGTAATGCTGTCAAAATTATCGCGTTAACGGCGGTAATTAATTTTTTGAATTAATTGCGTTAAAATATTTAACGCATTTAACGCATGCGCAGAATGGCCCGCCCAATACATCCCACCAGTGGCAGCACTGGGGTAGGCTACAGCCATACCAAGAAATAGCTTAGCCCCACCTTGAAAAATGATGTTAAAGTAAGCAAAATAAAATCCGCCAACTCGCGTGTTGATAGAAATCAACACGTAATGAAATAAGACCCCACGGTTTGATGATTGATAGGTGTGCGGGCTGTCTTTCATTTTGACACACAGAACAATGTTATAATAAACATATACTGTATGTTAAACGGATATATCCTATGGGCTCAGAACAGTCTCATAATACACACAGAAGGATTCACACTTGTATTTAATGATCCGCAAAAGGATTCAAACTTGTATTTCCGGATCCACACTTGTGTTTTTCAATGCACACACAAATGTGTTCCGTTTCATATACATCTAAATACAATTCAAACACAGAAAAAAGTTTTAAATGTGTATTTTTGATCCACACATTTGTTTTCCGTTTAAAACCTCTGAACCTGCAAACACAAACCGCTTTCTGTGCATGGATCGCTGTGCATTCATGTGTGGGTTTTTTGAGACTCCCCTGACGGTCAGCCGATTTGTACTTGTAATTTTTAATGTGTAGCCAATCAGATGTCTCCTCAGTTCTAAGCCAATCACATGAGGGCGCCCCCACGAGGGTAGATGTATTGCGTTCATGACGTAGCGCTTCATGTACGCATTTTGAGCAGTCCGGAGCTGACAGGTCTCCGGACTGCGCCTGCAGGCGCTAATCTCAGGACAGCTCCCCTCTCAGTACATTGCCACTTTCCGAACAGGAAATGCACGCAAATACAAGCCTTTATATTACTAAGGTACAGCGCCACTTTCCGAACCATTGATGTTTCCTGTATAATAACAATAATAATAATAATAATAATAATAATAATAGCCTAATTCATTTATTTTATATAGGCGCCTTTCAAGGCTCTCAAGGTCGCCATACAAACACATACAAAACAAGATAAACAATACAAAAGGCCGCATATTTATCAAAAGGCCGCATATTCCCCGCATTTTTCCACACAAAGTTGAGAAACAAAAAAGTTAACTCGTTTTGACGTGACGTCATCAGCTTGCGCATCACAGAATGTAAACAACACTGTATAGAGTGAACGTGTGGAGCTCACACGATAGAGAAAACACCAAGATGAAAAAATCTAATCCATCTCATTTGCCGACGAACATTTCTACTAGAGACCGGGCAAAAAGTGGGGGGAAACTATTCTGCACCCCGTGCAACTGTGTGTTGGAGCATAAGAGAAAATCGACGGTGACGACCCACTTTGATTCATTCAAACAATCGAAAATGCTTTCTGCTGCTGCGGACAAGAAAGCCAAACAACTCACGTTCACCGAGGCATCAACCTCCAAAACCCTTTCGAGGGCTACAAGAAACGAAGTGAGTAGCCTACAAGATTGAAGCTGGTCAGATAACGAACGAGTAAATGAAAACAGAATGAGGCGGAGAAGTGTGGGTGTGTGTGTGTGAGATTAAAATAGCCCAATTGCTTTTACAATAAATAAACATTGAATGTGTTTAATTGAATAGTAAAGGGGTTTAACGTTAGTGGCAGGTTGTGTGTGAGAGAGGATAAATAAGACCGCCCAATATTTTAAAAAAAATCTATTATTTTTTCCCGCATATTTAGCATATTTCGCAACTTTCCGCAATTTCACCGCATAAAATCACATAAAAACCCTGCATGTTTAATCGCATAATCAAGGATTTTAGCCCGCATAATCAAGGATTTTTGCACGCATTTTTCTGGAGGGTCTAATAAACGTGAGTGAAGTATAACCGGACGCGAGGGAGAGATCAGATCAGCTGCTGAGTCTGACGGAGACACGCAGCTCTGCATGATCACCTGAAGCTCCGCCCTCTGTTTAGCAAGCTGACCGGACTGCGCAAAATGCGTATATGAAGTGTCATGAACGCAAGAAATCCTACCCTCGTGGGGGCGCGCTCATGTGATTGGCTTAGACTGGAGGAGACATCTGATTGGCTATCGATGAGAGAAATTACAAGTACGAATCGGGTGACCGTCAGGGGAGTCTCAAAAAACCCACACACGAATGCACAGCGATCCGTGCACAGAAAGCGGTTTGTGTTTGCAGGTTCAGGGGCTTTAAACGGAAAACAAATATGTGTGGATCAAAAATACATATGTAAAACTTTTTTATGTGTTTGGATTTTATTTACATGTATATGAAACGGAACACATTTGTGTGTGCATTGAAAAACACAAGTGTGGATCCGGAAATACAAGTGTGAATCCTTTTGCGGATCATGAAATACAAGTGTGAATCCTTCTGTGTGTATGTGTGTATTATGAGACTGTTCTGAGCCCATAATATCCGCCTTCTTTTATTTATCTTTCCATTCCCACAACAATATACATAAAGAAATAGCATATTTTGGACATAGTTCGAATGGTGATTAATCATGATTAATTAATTTTTAAGCTGTGATTAATCTGATTAAAAATTGTAATCGTTTGACAGCCCTACTTTTTAGTCAAGCCCTTTCAAAGTATCTGAATTAAAATGACCAGACATCTCAATCATTCATATCCAAATGGCTGCTATATATAAAATTGAAAAAAGGTTCAAATATTTGATATCCACATTAATCAATGCGTCTTGCCACTTTGTCCGACAAAATACACATATGGCAATGGGTTTCTTGTTTCATTGCAAGCAGAACATTCATAATTAAGACTTACATTTCAAATCCCGAACCTTTAAAAAATAACAGTTCTTTTTGTGTGGTCAAACAATTGTGCATAAGTTGTGCGCTGACCTCTTGGTTCTCTCCAGGTCATCGTTGGCCTGCTCCAGCTCTCTGATGTATTTGTGGAGCTGGTCTCTGACGGCGGTGGTCTCAGCCAGATCCCCCTCCAGGGTGGAGATCTGCCTGTAGGTCTCCGAGTGCTGCGTCTCGTACTTCTCCTGCAGACCGTATCAGGAGGAGAGAGAATGTTAAAGGACTACAGACTCAAAAGGCCTCAAAGCATCACTCCTTATTTTTGAAACAATACAAATATTTTTCCACAGGAGTTTGTCGTATATCTATTGTATTTTTTTTGAATATTTTTTTTCTTGTACACATTGATTATGTTTTTGTTTGAATATTTGCTCTAATTTTTTTACCTTCTAATATATTTTACTCTGATGTAAAGCACTAATTCTGATTAATAGTATGATTGTTTAAATGTTTTGAAAATGTGATGCTATGTAGCTTAAAGGTGGGGTAAGCAATTTTGGAGAAACCAGCTCGAGTGCGCTCGAATTTGAAAATACACAACCGGAGAAAATCTGCCACTTCCTTACAGAGCCCCTCCTCCAACACACACAAACGGCACATGACCAATGAGGGCACGAGATAAGTTTGTGCACAGATGGAAGGCTGACAGGCAGGTAGGCCATCCAGTTACTTTAGCTGGGCGGCTGAAATGATTGGTCGTGCTTTTTACAGTACTACGGCTTCCACAGATGACATTTTTGTATGGATTTTTTGTCAAAGCACTTAAGATATTCATTGCTACCGAGATGTTAAGAGCATTCCATGGAATATAACAAAAAGTGTTTCTGAAGTGAATTACCTACCCCACCTTTAACCAAAAACAACTTTGATGTTTGAAAACATGTCAGTGTGATTAAAAGTATAATGTAAAAGGCAACATCTACACGCCTAAGAACATACTTTGGTGGACAGACATCATGTGTTTTATAGAATATCAAACATTGACAGCAGAAATCAAAACATAATGAACATTGTCTCGTGGCTTATGTGGTTCTGGATATTTATACACATTAGTTTTTTTAATATAAAATATATGTTAGTACTGGGCTCCCAGGAGGCAGTGTGTGAGAACAGGTCAAGCTTCAGCATGCTTTCGCTAAATTCCATGAAGTCTCTGCATACTGCACATACATGCAGTCTCAGACAAACCCCTTCAACTGCTCTGAGAGCGATCCTCTCCTTCCCGTCTCAGCACAGTGTCAGATTTAGTATTTACTGGGTATAGGTAAGTATGAGTTAAAAGTTCACATTATTAGAACTTACACTTGAAAATAAATAAATCTGTCAATTTGTTTAACGTTTTAACACTTTTTGGACTTTAATAATTATATAGGATATGATATAGTTATATAATAAATAACGTTGTCATTTCTTCTTACCTAGGATTTGGCCTAAGATAGGTTGAGTGCTGACATTTTAGTGCAACTCTTTTCGTCACGTAGGTTGTTTTGTTCTATTCTAAAGTTGTGTAAAATAAGATTTATTCATTTATATATATTTTTTTATACTAATTTTCATTGTTTACAAAGCATAGTGTTCTTTTAAAATTAATAAATACTACACAAACACTTAAACTCTTATAGTGTAATCGGTTATATCATCCAACGTATTTGATATTTGTTTATATTTCAAATGTGCTGTATATTTTATTATGTCTATACTTTACTCCATTTTTTTATATTTTAAGGCCTAAACACACTCCTGTAACACAAGAGTTTTCCAATTTGGAATCAATAAAGTATCTTTCAATCTATCTATCTATCTATCTAACCACGAGTGACGTTGCTGAAAACGACCATTTTATCTGCAGAAGTAGCTCCACCTCAGAACATATCTTTTTGCTTATGTATAAATGGTGCTCCACCCTCTGAAGCCTTTAACCTTTCAATAGGCTTGTTTGAGACGAGCAAGACAGACGCAGACCTCCGCAATTGTGATCAACGTCTTGCTGGTGCGTTGCATGATGGTTAGTCATTTTGTCCGACTTGCTCTGGAGGCTCGC
The DNA here is from genome assembly GCF_949606895.1 of Notothenia rossii. Classification (NCBI taxonomy): domain Eukaryota; kingdom Metazoa; phylum Chordata; class Actinopteri; order Perciformes; family Nototheniidae; genus Notothenia; species Notothenia rossii. The sequence goes on from NC_136906.1 coordinate 26,350,548, forward strand.
CTACATGAGACGTTGAAATCTCGCGGGACAAAGACGCCCGCAGCCTTGAGAGCGAGGCGCGGCGAGGCGGCGCAGTTCCTCTCCACGGAGTCGAGCGCTCATTGGTGGTTTTTACCCCGTACTCCTGATGAAACTCTCCAATTGGCTCGGCAAAAGTTTGTTGTTGTTTTGAGTCAGTTTTACGTCGCCACTTCCATTCACATTTTTCATCATTGTTCCACAATGTTTATCATCATGAAATTAATATCTATATATATGTTATACTATATTTGCACTGCTTACCGTTTTCATACTTTATATATCTTAGCATATTCATACTGCTCACAGGCTGCTGTGTATACAGTGGGGCAAAAAAGTATTTAGTCAGCCACCAATTGTGCAAGTTTTCCCACTTAAAAAGGTGAGAGAGGCCTGTAATATTCATCCTAGGTATACCTCAACTATGAGAGAGAAAATGAGAAAAAAAAAAAATCCAGAAAATCACATTGTCTGATTTTTAAAGAATTTATTTGCAAATTATGGTGGAAAATAAGTATTTGGTCAATAACAAAAGTTCATCTCAATACTTTGTTCTATAGCCTTTGTTGGCAATGACAGAGGTCAAACGTTTTCTGTAAGTCTTCACAAGGTTTTCACAATCTTTTGCTGGTATTTTGGCCCATTCCTCCATGCAGATCTCCTCCAGAGCAGTGATGTTTTGGGGCTGTCGCTGGGCAACACGGACTTTCAACTCCCTCCAAAGATTTTCTATGGGGTTGAGATCTGGAGACTGGCTAGGCCACTCCAGGACCTTCAAATGCTTCTTACGAAGCCACTCCTTCGTTGCCCGGGCGGTGTGTTTGGGATCATTGTCATGCTGAAAGACCCAGCCACGTTTCATCTTCAATGCCCTTGCTGATTGAAGGAGGTTGTCACTCAAAATCTCAAGATACATGGCCCCATTCATTCTTTCCTTTACACGGATCAGTCCCTTGGTCCCTTTGCAGAAAAACAGCCCCAAAGCATGATGTTTCCACCCCCATGTTTCACAGTAGCTATGGTGTTCTTTGGATGCAACTCAGCATTCTTTCTCCTCCAAACACATCTAGTTGAGTTTTTACCAAAAAGTTCTATTTTGGTTTCATCTGACCATATGACATTCTCCCAATCCTCTTCTGGATCATCTAAATGCTCTCTAGCAAACTTCAGACGGGCCTGGACATGTACTGGCTTAAGCAGGGGGACACGTCTGGCACTGCAGGATTTGAGTCCCTGGCGGTGTAGTGTGTTACTGATGGTAGCCTTTGTTACTTTGGTCCCAGCTCTCTGCAGGTCATTGACTAGGTCCCCCCCGTGTGGTTCTGGGATTTTTGCTCACCGTTCTTGTGATCATTTTGATTCCACGGGGTGAGATCTTGCGTGGAGCCCCAGATCGAGGGAGATTATCAGTGGTCTTGTATGTCTTCCATTTTCTAATAATAGCTCCCACAGTTGATTTCTTCACACCAAGCTGCTTACCTATTGCAGATTCAGTCTTCCCAGCCTGGTGCAGGTCTACAATTTTGTTTCTGGTGTCCTTTGACAGCTCTTTGGTCTTGGCCATAGTGGAGTTTGGAGTGTGACTGTTTCAGGTTGTGGACAGGTGTCTTTTATACTGATAACGAGTTCAAACAGGTGCCATTAATAAAGTTAACAAGTGGAGGACAGAGGAGGCTCTTAAAGAAGAAGTTACAGGTCTGTGAAAGCCAGAAATCGTGTTTGTTTGTAGGTGACCAAATACTTATTTTCCACCATAATTTGCAAATAAATTCTTTAAAAATCAGACAATGTGATTTTCTGGATTTTTTTTTCTCAGTTTGTCTCTCATAGTTGAGGTATACCTAGGATGAAAATTACAGGCCTCTTTGATCTTTTTAAGTGGGAGAACTTGCACAATTGGTGGCTGACTAAATACTTTTTTGCCCCACTGTATCGAGTGTATTCATACCCCTCACTGTTTATTTATCATTCTATCTTTTATTCTGTAGATTGTGTACATTACTTTTCACTTTACTGCTTGTTGCACTCCTGGTTAGAAGCTAAACTGCATTTCGTTGTCTCAGTACCTGTAATCTGTGCAATAACAATAAAGTTGAATCTAATCTTGAGCAGGAACAAATGTATTTACTTAGTACATATCTGACATAAACGATTAAACACATGTGCATTCTTTAGAAGATAGAAACTTGCTCTGTCATAGGCCTACTGGGTCAGGCTACAAGGAAGTGGAGAGGAAAATATCACAAACAGAATACTACAGGATTGCTGGGAATATACAAAGTTCCAGGGGCGTGGGTTTGGCTGGACAAGTAAGGAGAGAACGAGGGCACATGGAGTGGAGACCATCACGTTTGCCAAAGCAAGCCCATTTAGCAGTGTTCCCCCCAGAAGCTAACATAGATTTGAGTATCCTAGAAAGGAAAAAAGAATGTCAAATAAAGGAAGTGGGAATTAAAACGAGTACGTACCCGAATGAAAAGTATTACAATTACCTCAAAATGTATACAGATGGATCTAAGAAGCAAGAATGCGTGGGGATAGGCGTGTATATCTCAGAATTCAAAATATCAATCTCAAAACGAGTGTCACATAACTTTTCAGTTTATACAGCAGAAATACTAGCAGCAATTATTGGGCTACAATCAGGGGCGGACTGGCCCTTGGGAATACCGGGAGTTTTCCCGGTGGGCCGGTACCGAAGTGGGCCGGTCGGACAATTCACTAGCAGAGAGGCAGGAAGGGAGTGGAGCCTAATGGGGATACTGGGAACAGAAGGTGGGGGGGGGGGGGGGGGGGAGCTAAGAGATACTAGGAAGCCGACACCGCGCTGTCCGACTTCAGGTGAGCTTTTTGAGACCTGCAATCGGCTATTTTCGTCTACTTTCGAGGCGAGCCGCAGCTCATCTCAAACAAGCCTAATGTGTGTGTGCACACGGCACTGCAGTATGATGCCCTTTTATGGTCGTTATCAGGCGTTAACCTGCTAATTAGGATCAGCTGGCACATGCTTTTAATAAGGACAATTCATCAGGAGAACAGGTGGGAACACTTCTGCCATAGACTTTTCTCAAGAACAAATGTAAGACTTAAGTTAGAAGTACATTGTTTAATGAGGTCCATAGTTTTCCTCAAGAATTCAAAGCAACACAAGCCGAGTGTTTGATATGCCAATACTCATTGTGTGAGTGAAGTATCCCTTGGGGAAAGTTCCAGTGATAAATTCTTATCAAACTATTTCAACTTTATTTTAGCTTTCTGACTGTGATCTTCAAAGCCTAATGTTATTTTACAAATGAGGCTTGTTTTGGCTGTTGGACATTGGTTATAGTGACAGAGAGACAATAATAGGACACAAATCAAGGCGGCTCTTTATATTAAATGTTTCAGAACAGCAGTTGAAACTGCCTCTGACCAACATAATTATAATAAGTCTACATTTTCCCGATGAAATGTTGATACAAAACGCCTAGCTACACAAATGGGGAGTGCACAACCACATGCTGGATGGCTGGAGACAGTGCAGCCTCCACACATGTTGCAATGACCTCACTGTCAGCCTGCACCACTTGCTCCGGGGACCCTGAACAGACTGACTGAAATGTAGAGCAATCACTCTCTGTCTCGTGTTTTTCTAAAGAGCCACTATCCCTGCACATGCCTCTTTTAATGATAGCAGAAGGATATACTAAAATGTTTTAAAAGGAGAGAACTGCTTCATAACTGGGGTAGATCTTATGAGAAGCACTGCCATCCCCTCCAGACACAGACCGTGTAGAGTCATCAGCTGCCTCGTTCTGCTCTGAATAAATCCTCTGTGAAATATGTGTGCGTGCGTTCAGACAAGAGCACCAGTCAAGTCCAGAGAGCAGAGGCAACAGGAGCCATGAAACCTACCCTTTTATCAGCTGATAGATATGGAAATCCCCAGTCAAATGCGCTTAACAGTTTGTTGAACGTTATTTAAATACCTTCCTGACTGGTATTACATATTCTGAGAGGGTTAGGTAAACTCTCTACCACTTCCACTATGTCTTTATTTGTAAGTTTGTATGCAGGATGTTGAACAGTATCTAATAACTGATGATTTCCTCTTTACCTTGTAGTTTTCCAGCTCCATGCGGAGGCGGTCGTTGGCGGAGAGCAGCTCACGGTTTCGATCCTCACACTGTTTGAGCTCCGCCTCCAGCTCACCCTCGTAGTCCCGACTCATCTGCTGGAACTCCTGCAGTTCCTCCTGGGCTTCCTCCGCACTGCACAAACATACGCAGAATGTAAGCCATATATTTGAGCTATCATTCATGTTAGTAATCCCTAATAATCACATTCATGTTTGAAGTAAACCAGTTAGACCAAGACTTGGTGAAGAGGAAGGTTTCCAACATCATTATGAACCCGGCCTGTTTGGACAAACAACAAAACCGGACAAGTTTCCCACCAAACCACAGGAAGTTTGGGCATTATCAATTAAATCGTAAAGTCTTAAAATCACAGAAATGTGTTTAATAGGAAAACACCTGGAGAATCATGACTGTTTTTCTTGCAGGATTGCCCGGTGACTCACTTTTCTACAAACTTAACTGGAGAGCAGAAAAAAAGTTGATTATTTTTCCTGAATTTACTACGGAGCCCCAGAAGTTGTGAGAAGAAAAAAAAGAGAAAAAAGGCCATTTTGAAGGACTCTGAGGCATAAAAACATTATGAAATACAACAGCATGCAACAAAAACTAACCAAGAACTGCATTTTTTATATAATTACGGAGCACTTTCACATCTTTGTGCAGGAGGCAGGAGTGGTGGTGTCTGAAGTCAGTTTAAAAATAACAAACACAGAGGGATACACACCTCTGTTGGTGGGTGGCAGCCTGCTCCTTCCAGTAACCCAGCTCTTCCTCCAGGGACCCAAACTCTGGAGGCTCCGGATCCCCCATCTCCAGCCCGGCCCAGGGGAAGAGGTGAATCTCCACTCAGCACACCAACACTGGCCTGTGGGTCAATTTAAAACAAGCCATTTAGACAAGGTAAGGTCGGTTGAAAGTCCGTTTAGAAATCTGTCGATTTAAAGTTAACGTGACACTGTTGAATGAGAAATGATTTTAAAACAGGACATCAGGCTATTCACCAGGATATCCACATCAATTCGGCTAAGTGATTTAACCATCAATGCACAACGTTGCAGATTAAATCTTAGCATATACATTTCGGTAGTCACCCGTCACCGATGATGTTGACGATGTTTTTAGTAGCAGAGATAACAGAGCAGCTAATAAGTTTCATCCAATAATACATCTTATTTCTCTTCATGCCGAATTAAAGAAAAGTTAATATCGATTGAGAATACATATTTTCATACCTCAAAGTTGATCAAATGTATCTCAAGCTACTCCTGAAGTATTTTAGATACCAGATTTATACGGAGTCTGGTCAGAGCAAGCTCCACTAAAAACAGGAACCTAAAGCCTGAAGATACCCTGAAGATAACGGGTAATCCATACCCTCATTATCACGAGTAATAAAACACCTGCTTCTATAAACATTGCATAAAGTAAGCTAAAACTATTAACAACAGAGTGTTAAACCAGGCAGCATAATGATGTTATGATGTGCTTGGCTTTTAAAGATGAATACATTAGCAAGTCCAGCTAACGGAGTTTGGCGTTAACCATTTAAATCCCAGCTGAGGCAAACATAACAAAGCTATGACTTACGCTTAACAGATCGCTTCTTTCGACGCAATGTTGACCAATGTCCTCTAATTCCTCTTTATATGATGGTATGACTACTGACCAAAGTTTGTCGCTAAATGAAAATAGCAAAACCGCTGAAGAAAACTATAAAAACGACTTTCTCGTAGTTGGAAACCGCAAAGTTGCTACTGTCTTGGGAAGACGTCGAACAATACAAGTTACCATTGATATTGTCCGGACCGCTAAACCAATCACAAGTTAGATAACAGCTCGTTGCCTATTGCTATTCGTCATTAGGCTATCAATCAAAAAATAAAAGGCGGGATCAGATCATTGTCCAATCAGAGAAGGGGTGTCAGTTGGGTGACGGCAGAATCTTCACGGTCTGGTCTAGACGTTTGTGATGGATTACCAGGGCCAGTGGTGCCTTCAAGTACTGTCGGAAACATGATCAATGTATTTTTATATAACGTTATAAAAGACTGCATTTTGTTGGTTGGTTGTTCTATGTCAAGAGATGGGAGAAGTATTCCAAGGACAGAGGGTGTCGTATTCATATTGTGTACAAACTGTAAAGTCCACTGAGACAAATGTAACATTTGTGATATTGGGCTATAAACATAGCCTACACTTTGATTGAGTCACATCTTTGTAGTAGGCCTACTTGAGTATTTCCATTTTCTAATGGTTTACTTCTACACCACTACATTGGAAAGAATACAAGTTTACATTAATCCAGTGGATGAAAGAGCACTTGGAAATAGCACCTAAGTAGAAGCAGCTACACTTCAAAGTACTCCTAAAGTTAACTGAGGAAAAGCAAAGTAGTAGCATAAAATATACTTGAATTACCGAAATTCAATACAATCAAGACATTATGATGAATGGCCCATTCCCATATTATTTGGGTAAGTGTTCACTCACTTACTCACTAGCTGGTAGTGAAATAACACATTTTAATGAGTGCATACTGCTGGGTAGCTGGGTAGCTTGGTATTGATTTATTATATTGTTGTGCATATACTTGTATATGTTTTCTGAATCTGCAAAATGAAGCTGTCAGATAGTAGAGTTAAAAGCATAGTTGTATTTAAATGCATGTTCCCTCCTCTTTCCACACGGTGTCAGTATTTACCATAGACTCCATGCTGCTTTCTGCTGTCAAATCATCTGATGTGGTCAAATAAATGGCTATTAGAGACAAATCTCCCAGATACTCAGGCATTGAGAATATGGAGGCTATTTAAATACCATCATCTATTAAAAATAACGTTTCTGTGTTTTACATTTCCAAACTTGGACCCAGAGAAGTCTGAATGAGGAGGAAATATGAGAAGTGTAAAAGCCATAGAAATATGGCATTTCTATTTTTCAAGCTTTTCAACCAAATATCCAAGTAGGATCCAAATGTTATCATCACTAAATGATTTTGACATAAGGAAAGTGTGCATGTTATCTAGGTTCTGTATATGATTATTTCTTCAACAAATTATTATTATTTTTCTGATGTGTACCATTACAGCAGTGACAAATGAAAGGCGTACATTCAAATCATGCGTAAGGTAAAATTACTTAAATATATAATATATTGTTTATTATGTTCAGAGTACACATGTCAATCGTTTGTTTGAATAAAATAAACATGTCATTAAGGACTTCACAATATTTAAATTAAATCTATAATCTTTAGTGGCATTATGCACAACACATGGCTGACTGTAATCTTATGCATGTCCATCTGCAGACTATACATATGTTTACACTTCAGGGTATTGTGTGATGTTTTTCCATATTCTGGAATAATCACGAATCATGCAATTATTTCTTTCTATGCATAATGCCGTTTGTTTCATTAGCCTACTTTTTCTTTACATAACTCCCATGAAATATTACATTGAACATATGCTGAGATTGTTTTTCTCTGGTATTAATGATATTAATAATAATTCCATACTGCAATGACACACGTTCCTCCTCTCTGATGAATTGTGTAAATATGCAAGCTGTATGCATATGAAATGGAAACCAGCACGGTCCAAAAAAGTGATAAAACATTTGAAATATTTGAATGACTGTAAATTATAAAATATTCTTAAAACATTTAAATGGCTTTTCACGATGGACATTGTTTGTATCCCTTGTATATGTTCAGTATTTCTGCTATAGCTTCAGGAAACCATTGTTGTTGCTCTTCTTTTCTTTGTTATTTCCGTATTGTGTGTGCAACAAACATGGAGGACTAAAGCTGCATTATAATAATAAAAAGGTAAACGTGGAAATAAATGAATAAAAAAATAAGACATTTGTAAAATATAAATGAAATGTATTTATTTCCTTGGAATTGTATTGTCATATTGTCCTGCCCAATTATTGTATGTGTTATGATTCCTTTATAATTAAGCGTATTTCTTTCAAACTTATTTATTTTATTATACTTATTTTGTTTAGAATGGAATTTATTTAATTATCCTGTAAATAACTTATTTCTTTATAATCTAATTTGTATTAAGTCATGGGTTAACGTTGCTATAAAAGCAATATATGTGTTATCGCTCAAAGTGTTTCAGACTCAACAGCTGTTCATTTGAGCTGTTCACAGGTGCAGAAAGATGTAATTCACCAAAGAAATTCCCTTTTTGATATGGGATCGCTTCCAGGTGAGGCATGCTGCAGTAATTAAATCCTCGTTGCCATGCAGAATAATCTGCATTAAAAAAGAAAGAAGCCGTCAGAATGTCTTTGTTCTCTTTGCCATTGATGTATATTTGCTCCCTGTGTTTAGTTGCTCGCTGTATTTCACGAGACCATTATGTTTCTGCATAAATTACTGCCTGCAGCTGTAGAGCAGCAGGACAGAGACAGTGGGCTCAATTATTTCTGACAGAGAGACTAATAACAGTATTCTTCTACTCTTAAAGTATAAATCCAATATCACTTAAAATTCACTGGCTCTGATGGATTAGCTGTTTGTTCACTGAGGCTCAGACTGTATCATCCTGCAGAGCGTTGAAGTAGAAAATCAAACAAATATACTCCTGACTTTCTGAACTTCACTTGAGGAAATGTCAATGCCTTGTCTTGAAGGCCTGTTTGCAGCCATGTGTGGGGAGATATTGGAAGAATGCGTAGTTCATCGTCAGCTGGAAAAATGTTTCATGCCTGCTTGAAATAAAAGCCAGAGGTGCTGCATTTTCTAATGACATATTTTCCAACAATGCTAAATCTATGTTGTGAGAAGCGTGGAATTGACACAGATTAACTCTGCAATGCACTAAGAGATATAAAAATGTTGGGGGGTGTCATTTCCGTTTTTACTACCCTACTGTATACCCAAAACCAAACATATAAGATTTGAAGGAATACTATGCAGCAATAATCGTGGCAGATCTAATTGCAGATATGTGTGCAGAGTTGGAGCAGTATTTCAATCAGTGTGTGAGTAATCCGATTTGTAAATGTGGAAACTAATCGTGAAATCCAAACTGATATTTGTGATTGATATTTGTGATATTTGTGACTGCAAATATGTATAGAGAAGATGCGTGTGTGTAATCTGGTTTCCCAATTTGACAGGAGATAGCTTGGCCAATAGGAGAGCGTGGGGCATCTTTGGAGATCATTATTGAAGCATGTTGAACCTCATCATTACATGATGGTTAATTTTTTAGTATCTTCAAATCTGTTCTCCATTAAATCATCATTAAAATGGACCCATTGTGCTCATTTCAGGTTTCAAAATGAAATGTATTGCCTCTTCTGTGACATGTCTCCATGATTTAATGTTCAACAAGCTATTTATTGTTCTCATACTGCCTGTGCTGCAGCACCTCTTTTCACCCTCTGTCTGAAAGCAGAGCCCAGTGTGCTCTGATTGGTTAGCTGGGATTTCATCCTTTTTGCAGACCATTTACACTAAAAACACAAAATGACACACTACAGAAAAGGAAAACTCCACAAAGCACAACAGGGCTTTTTGAAGTTATATATTGTCCTTGATTCAGGAAGTACTTCTTTACATATAGTCTGTTATACCGTAGTTTCTGTTCTTTTGAAAGTACTACACATTTGTTGTGTTTGTAAAGAATAATTACGACTTTAGTGTTATATTTGTCTCGCAGGTTTATAAATGAGAACATGAACCTCTGTAGTAGATTCAACATACTGTACCTCTGCTTTTTTTTTGTGTTTTTAAGGTGAATAAAACACCAACAATTCTATAAAAAAAAAGGTTCATGTAATGATTTGACTGTAGATGCATTGCGTTTCATCAGAACACAGTGTCCTCCTATCACAAACTAATTATTAATATAAATGTACAAATCCATGTCAACTGTGTTTGTCAGTGTTAATATTTCTAAAGATCTGACTCATGTTACAGATGAGTTTAAGAGCTGACTCACCATCTGCGGCACAAAGAAACTCCTCCACTAATCACATTGTGTTTGAATATAAACGAGTGACCCTCATCTGCACCTGACCTTGCTTTGTGTTTGTGTGCCTCCACTTTACATATCATTTATCAGGTGCCTGAAACTTTGCAACAACCTCAAAGATCAGAGGTTTGTTATTCTTGATGAGAAGAGTTCAATCAGCAGAGAGAAATGGATGTGCCAACTTCAAAAAGTGATTTCATCCAAAAAGAGATTTATTTTGTATTTGACATTCAAAGAATTCAAAGCAGTTCCCGAATCTCATAGTTTTATCAAAATAAGGGTTTGGTATTCATCATCAGAAGTGTTTTTGGAAGTTCATAACTGAGTGAGGGGAACAGAGCTTCATTTGTTTCACTTTATTTTGGGAAACAGCGACTTTCATCATAACAGAGACACGTATGTAATGATATTGATAGCCTGTAAAATGAAGCAGCACAACAGTCTCATACTGCCTGTGCTGCAGCACCGCTTTTCACCCTCTGTCTGAAACCAGAGCCCAGTCTGCTCTGATTGGCCCAATGGAGGCGTTTCAGAGTGTGTGGGAGAGAAACTCCTCTGATGTGAACTTTAAGATTTTTGCCTTTGCATACCATTAAAATGCACACAACCCTATACAACACACTACACTACAGGGAAGGGAAAACCTCAAAAAAGTATAAAAGGCCCCTATAACTAAGCCATATAATAAGCCCTTTAATGCATGATTATACAGTTCTTCCCTTACCCAATAATTCTCTCCACTGGTCTCATACTGAACCTCTCCTAATGCTCACGGCTTAAAGTGTTTTTTCCTATAAGCCCTTATGTCCCCACCACTTTTTAAAGTAATGCCCTTGGACAGTGTGTTGAGTTGTGCAATCTTAGAGAAATGTCTCACGTGGAGTTAGTCAATGTTTTTTGTAATGGTACATTTTCACGTTGTCAATGATAACCTCAGTGGCCCAGGTTCAACACTTGCCTGGTCCCTTTGCTGCAAGTCATCGTCTCTTCTCTCTTGCATGCCTTTTTCTGTCTCATTTCTAATATGTCCCTATAAAGCAGATGTGCCAGAAAAAGAATTCTTTGAAACAAACAATGTCAACTTTATGACAGCTAACATGGAGCTTTGGAATCCATGCTGATGTGTGTGTTTCTCTCTTTGTCTCTTTACTGTCTTAGCGTGGAGTTCTGTGCGTCTGTAGACTACTGAGGGAGTTCATATTCAGAGCAGTGAGCTGTCGGATCAGGAGGAGCTGACATCCCTTCATGCACACGTGACTAAACCTCACACACATTCTGTGGCCTTAAAGAGGAAAAACACACAAGCCCGCTCATGCACACACATTCATTAATTACACAATCCGCAACATGAAGTCTAGTGAATTATACTCATCTGTGACAAGAAGAACATATTATATATCCGCCATCTGCTTCACAGTCTCATACTGAAACATGCTCTGCTGCCTGGCAGCGCAGTTAGCGGTTGATTTCAGCTTTTGCAGGCGCTGTTAGAATCAGGTATTTTCTTTTCACTTTGAAGTAGGCCTATGCAGGTTACGCAGCCGCGAAAGCCAAACGATCTTTGAATGAGTTTGCCCCTTATTATTCAAATGTTAAGTATATATCTGAACCTATTTTTACTGTGCTGGCACAGTGATACATTAAGCAAAATACCAACATCCTCATACAGAGTTACAGTAACACAACTTAAAGAGGCCCCATTATACAATTTTTGGGTTTTTGCATCCCTGTATAGTGTGCATATAGGTTTGTATGCATGTTAATTGTCTTCAAAGGCTAAATTCCCGCCCGTGGAGCCCATGACTGAAAATCAACACAATGTGGTGCCAGAATCTCTTTGATGCAATGTATTTCATGCAGATTGACTTAAATCAAGAGATCTATTTCCTCTCTAGAAGCTGATGCTGCTCTAATTTACAGCCAGGCGATAGATAACCAGCTGTCCGCGGTCCGTGTGATTTACACAGCTGCAAAGAGACAAGTTGAATCATTATCATCATCATTCACCTCTTGAAATGGAAGAACAAGCTAGGATATTTATGCTATTGTACTTGGAGAATGGTAGTAATAAAACACTTTAATTACAGTAAGAAGCTGGTTTTGGTCACGACAAACAGAGAGCCTTGATGGATAACAAAACAAATGTTCCCTCTATAAAGCTGCTGTCAGGGGAGTTATCAGAAGAAGAAGAAATATACGAAGCAAACGAGAGCAGTGTCAGAGTGCCATTTATTCTGCCTGCGTGCACGTGTGTCGTGCCTGCCACACGTGTATGGGCTCAGAACAGTCTCATAATACACACATGCACAGGATTCACACTTGTATTTCATGATCCGCAAAATGATTCACACTTGTATTTCCGGATCCACACTTGTGTTTTTCAATGCACACACAAATGTGTTCCGTTCCATAAACATGTAAATAAAATCCAAATAGCCTACAGAAAAAAAGTTTTAAATGTGTATTTTTGATCCATGGTTGTTTTCCGTTTAAAACCTCTGAACCTGCAAACACAAACCGCTTTCTGTGCACGGATCGCTGTGCATTCGTGTGTGGGTTTTTTGAGACTCCCCTGACGGTCAGCCGATTCGTACTTGTAATTTTTTCTATGTGTAGCCAATCATATGTCTCCTCCAGTCTAAGCCATTCACATGAGCGCGCCCCCACGAGGGTAGATTTCTTGCGTTCATGACCTAGCGCTTCATGTACGCATTTTGCGCAGTCCGGAGCTGACAGGTCCATGGAGCCTGCCTGCAGGCGCTAATCTCAGGACAGCTCCACTCTCAGTACATTGCCACTTTCCGAACAGGAAATGCACGCAAATACAAGCCTTTATATTATTAAGGTACAGCGCCACTCAACCATTGATGAATGCTTGTGTGTACACAAAAACGGAAGGCAAAACCGTTTTAAATGTGTGTTTCCTGTATAATAATAATAATAATAATAATAATAATAATAATAATAATAATAGCCTAATTCATTTATTTTATATAGGCGCTTTTCAAGGCTCTCAAGGTCGCCATACAAACACATACAAAACAAGATAATACATAACACCAGCATAAGAGACATAAACAAGACAATACAGTATATAACGCAACTGTATGGCGAATACCGCTGCTTTATTTATGTCTGTTTGAAGTTGTTGTGAGTGTGGAGGGAGCAGCTACAGGTTAGCTTAGCCTAATCGATCAGTGCACTACGAAACCAGTGCCTGACAGTGAACTGTCAACGGGGGGGAGCCACGCCGGTCATTATTAACAGGAGAGCTGGATCCGATCGATATGGACATAAACACGAGTGAAGTATAACCGGACGCGAGACAGAGATCAGGGGCCTGTACTACGAAGCTGGTTCAACCTAACCTACAGTGGCGGCTGGTGGAAAATATCTTTGGTGGGGCTGTTGATATAGTGAGTAAACATTTTTTTTTTGGGAGAATTGACCTCTTAAATTGGGACTTCTGGTGATGTAATGGTCCCATACAATCGTGGTTCTAGGGCCAGGAACAACCAGGCTGAGTCGGGCTGAGTATGCTAAACTAACTGCGGTCAAGCGAGCCTCCACTCGGGAAAACCTAGTCGAGCCAGCCCTCACGTGATATTGCGGTGCGCGAATATCCTATGCATTACGGGAGAGTAAAAAAAAATCATCCCTCTGTGTTTAGATGAGAATAAAACAAAAACTGTCCAGTATCAAAGACTCATTTCACTTCAGGGTGATAGCAGGACACCCCATGTCGTCACTCAGAAAAAATTAGGACATTCTGATGTACAGTTTCAAAATAAAAGACCTTTGAAGTCTCATATGAGCTATCATCCCTGTCCCCACATTGGTTGTTATTTTACCAGTAGTTTAGGATCTAGACCACCTAGGATCTTGATTCTGGTGGCTAATCCTACATTTTCAAGGATGGGGAATGCATTGGTACTATTTACAACATGCTAGAATGTAGCTAACTATATGTATCTGGTATTCAGGGAACACAATACACAGTAAACCATTAACATATTTATTATGGTGAAGTCATACATGTTACATAATATATATGAAATATTACAGGTTTTCAACTAAATGCAGACTTAGTTCTGAAAACACAGTCCACCACAGTGGCAAAGGGCAGTGTACTGAATTGCTACCTTGACACATTCAGGAGGAGTTCACGACAGGCCTGGGTCGATTGGGCTGCTGTGATTGCCAGTAGGCTACTACCACATCCGTGTCAACTGTGCGTATTGACACCTTGCTATACCCTTCCTTCACAGCATCTCCTAGGTGCAGTAGGATGCGGGTATCAGCCTCCTCATGTGTGCATGTTGCAAGTACTGATTATTTGTTTGCCAGTGTTGAGGGCTGTCACACTAGTTGCCAGGAAGAAGAACAGTTCTGCCTTCTTGTCTTCAATGCGCAGAAACTCTGGCCAGTTTCCAGGAATGACACTGGATGGCTCAACGCGTCTATGAACTCCCTTCCCTCTCTTGCTGCGTATTTCAGCCTTCAGACTTTCGGGGAAATATTCAACCCACACGACTAGGCCTGTCGCGATAATCGATAAATTGACTTATCGTACGATAAGTAAAAATGGACTCGATAACTTTTCTGAGCTCGATAAATTGCCGTTTACATAAAGATGTGACCAGCATTTTAGCCTGGAGCGCTGTGGCTGCCAGGGGTGCTGTGAGGGGCGGGGCTGACACACAGCCAGGTCAGGACACTCCGTGTGCACGTGCAGCAGCGTAGCAGCCAAATTAATAATATAGCGACAAGCGGGAGACAACGTGTGACTTACTCGCGGGGAATTTAAAGTGAAATGGAATTGGTTACAAAACTTAACTACACATCTCGATTCTCCGGTGTGGCAGTATTTTGGATTCAAACCAAATCAACGAGGCGAACCTACGGACTTGAATGAGCCGGGCGGTGTGTCGCATTGGTTTAAAAAAGGTAGCGACAAAAGCAGGCAATACCACACATTTTAAACTACACCTAAAACACAACCACCCCATTCCGTTTTCCCAGCTGGGAGCAAACACGGCAGCTGGAGATGGAGAGCCCCCGCCCGACAATGCAAACATGTTGGTGTTCCTTGCTCGAAAACTTAGAAAAACAGATTTGGATATGGCCTGTTGAGGCATCTGTTGTTTTAAGGAGTTTTTTTTTGCTTGTGAGATAATGTGTGCTCATATTTATTTATTTATTTATATATATATATATATATGAGAGAGAGAGAGAGCTCTGTTTTCCAGCCTGACTATTTAATTTATTGTTTTGGTTCTGTGATTTAATTAATTTATTATAATTTAATTAATTTGTTTTATTTATTATATAATTTATATATTTAAATATTATTTCACATTTCATTTGCAATGTTGAATGTTCAATAAAAAGTTATGTTTGAAAGGATGTACTTGAATTAATATGATATATTATCATTATGTCTAAAATGGTCTTAAAACGGTGCCGACAATATTATCGTTTATCGCAATAATTTCCAGAAAAATGTATCGTCCAACAAAATTAATTATCGTGACAGGCCTACACACGACATCAATTCTGCTGACATGCTCCAGATGAGACAGGATGTATGGTGAGAACGCTTTCTGCGCATAATAAAAAAACGTCTTAGCAGCACCAGGTCGTAGCATGTTCAAAAGAGTAGCCCCATCAAGGATGAGGCATTAACTGTGTGGTGGGATGCATTCTCTTGTAAATAAATCAGGTCCTCCAAACAGCCCACCAAGTCTGGCTTGGTACCAGTTCTGAGTTTGCCCATTTGTGGCAATGATGATGGACATGCCTGGTTTTCAAGTTTATTATATTTCACGTAATTAATCCCCAAAAACTCATCCGACTTCCATCACGTATCTCAGATACAATGTACAGCCTAGAGAACAGAGAACAGTCATTCTTCAGAGATGAGAGCTGTTGTTGGGACCTGGACTTATCTTGGACTGGAGGCTGGCTGAATAGAGGGAGGTTTTTCCTTTTAATGGGATCTTTGATGGGCTTTTTCTGTTCGACCAGGCGCTCACTGACATACAGTGGAGGAAATAAGTATTTGATCCCTTGCAGATGTTGTAAGTTTGCCCACTTACAAATAAATGAACAGTCTATAATTGTAATGGTAGGTTTAATTTATCAGTGAGAGTAAGAATATCAAAAAGAAAATCCAGAAATGTACATTATAAAAAAGATACAATTTGATATGCATTAAACTGTGGGAAATAAGTATTTGATCCCTTTGCAAAACATGTGTTAGTACTTGGTGGAGAAACCCTTGTTGGACAGCACAGAGGTCAGACACTTCTTGTAGTTGGTCTCCAGGTTTGTGCACATCTCAGGAAGGATTTTGGTCCACTCCTCTCTGAAGATCCTCTCCAAATCCTTAAAGAGCCTGTGACACGAACCCAACAACTGTTGTGCAATGACATAGTGGGCTACTAGTAATCTCGAACCGTCAGTTTAAAAAAGAAAAAGCGATACCGTTCCGATAAATATCAATAATTTCGAACATCGCGGGAAAATTCCTTCGACTCATTTTGAGGTTTTGGGGGAAGCCGGAAGTGACGTAAATGCGGGAACGCTTCACTGTGCGGCGAGAGAGCCAAACACGGACAAAGTGTGTTGTCATGCGTAGAAATGGTGAATTACTGAGTTTAGGCACGTTAATAACGTTTTAATGAAGTTGACTACAGTATATTCATATTTGTCAGTGCTTTCATGTCAATTCGGCGAACATAAACATAAATGATCGTGGTGAAGATGATGATTAAATTAGGATTAAAAATCGGTAGTGAGAGCTGCTGAATTTCCTCCCGTCGGATGTGATATAAAAACAAATCGATTATTTTTGTAAACTCAAGTGGATGAAACTACATTTATTAGTGCTTTCATGTCAATTCGGTGAACATATGACACATTAAATGATCGTGAGGATGATGATTTAAAAATCTTTTGTTTGAGCCGGTCTGCATTTCCTGAGGAGAAAACAAACCTTAGCTTTTTGTAGTTTCAGTCAATGGTGTAGTGGGCGTTGGACGCGGGGGTACGCCGTAACCCCACTTATTTGAAGCATGATTTCTTTTTTTAATAGTCTAATACATCTAAAATCATTGCCAGTGTTATCAGTTGCAAGTGTGTGTTTGTTGTAATAATGACGAAAACATAATAGGCAGATTTCACAGTAATTATAATAAAAACGTAGCTCAAGCATTTATGCAACTTGATTTGAAGCGTGTGTGTGTGAGGGGCAGAACTGTGTGTGTAGGGTGACCAGGTGTCCCGCACTGTGCGGGACTGCACACACAGCATTTTTATTATTTGTCCCGCGTCCCACACATTGAGACTATGTCCCGCATTTGAGTGATAGTCGCGCAGAAAGGCCGGATCGGTTCGCTGACAGCCGGCACCGCCCTTTATTATTATATTGTCTAAACGGCATCATGTAAATTGCGCTGATAGGCGACACAGAGGTCCCCAAGCCCCCCCCCCCCCCCCCCCCCGTTGACAGTTCACGAGCGCGTCCATAGTGTCTCCCGTCCACCCACCACCCCGTCCACCCAGTAAAAACATCCCCACTACACCACTGGTTGTAGTAGTACACCAACATGGATTAAACGTGTGTTTTTTTTTACCACAATGTTGGGGAAATTAATGGATAAAATGCACGGATTATTATTATTATTATTATTATTATTATTCCCACTCCGATCGGGACACTAGGTCCACCGTTTCCCCGCAGCGAGGCTCCCCCCGTTGACAGTTTCCGTGGGCTGGGCTGGGTGCAGTGGCGGACTGGCCATCGGGACGAATCCCGATGGGCCGGTACCGAAGTGGGCCTGTCGGATAAGTCACTAGCACATCCCCCACTCCCCCCGTTGACAATTTACTAGTGGTACCAAAGTGGGCCGGTCGAGAGTCCCGGGCTGATTTTTTATACCAGTCCACCACTGGCTACATGACCGTATGATCGCCCATATTGACGCACCTAATTCCTAAACTTCTAACAGATACAAAATAAACCGATCCTTCAGCCTCATATGAGCTCTCAGACACGTTCAAAATTAAACTGTCATCGCTGTCTGAGCTTGCTGCTGTGTGCGCCATCGTGCGTTTACATGCAGATGCTGGGATCCTGAACGGTGCAGCTGGAGCGCTGTGCCCGCATTGACGTCACCCATAATTTGGCGGGACTTGAAGAATCCCCGAGAAGATCCAGGAAATGGTCAACATTGAAGGGCAGATTAATGGTTATCAAAGTACAAATATCCAAAATCAGTTCAGTAACGGTTTTCAAGGGGACAATATTTACTCAAATTGATGGGTTTGGATGATGGGGGAAAATCGTGTCACAGGCTCTTTAAGGTGTTGAGGCTGATTCTTGGCATCTCAAAACTTCAGCTCCCTCCACAGATTTTCTAGGGGATTAAGGTCTGGAGACTGGCTAGGCCCATCCATCACCTAAATGTGCTTCTTCGTTAGCAGCTCCTGTGTTGCCTTGGCTGTATGTTCAGGTGTATTGTCCTGCTGGAAGACCCATCCATGACGCTTTTCAGTGTCCTGGCTGAGGGAAGGAGGCTATTGGCCAAGATGTTACAGTACATGGCCCCGTCCATCCTCTCTTCGATGCAGGGAAGTCGTCCTGCCCCCTTAGCAGAGAAACACCCCAAGATTATAATGTTTCCACCTCCATTTTGGTGTCATCTGACCACATCACCTTCTACCAAGCCTTCTCTTAATCATTCAGATATTCATTGTCAAATTTCAGAAGGGCCTTTCATGTTCTTCTTGAGCATGGGACCTTGCGGGCGCTGCAGGGTTTGATCCATTATGGTGTAGTGTGTTTCCAATAGTTTTCTTGGGTCTGTGGTCCCAGCTGCCTTGAGATCATTAACAAGTTCCTCCCTTGTAGCTCTTGGCTGATACCTCACCTTTCTCATGATCATCAATACCCAAAGGGGCGAGATCTTGTGTGGATTCCAAGACCGAGGGTGATTGATTGTTGATTGATGTCTATTTTTTTCCCTTCCATTTCCGAATAATCGCACCAACAGTTGTCACCTTCTCCCCAAGCTGCTTGCTGATGGTTTTGTAGCCAACCCCAGCCAAGTGCAGGTCTACAATCTTGTCCCTGAGGTCCTTAGACAGCTCTTTAGTCTTGCCCATGGTGGAGAGGTTGGAAATCTGATTGATTGATTCTGTGGACTGGTGTCTTTTATACAGGTAACAAGTTGATATGAGGGGTAATTTTCTAAAGGAAATGGACTTATGTAACCGGTCTGTGGGAGCCAGAATCCTTGTTTTTTGCAAGGGGATCAAATACTTATATCCCACAGTTAAATGCAAATAATTGTTTATCTTTTATATAATTTCATTTTCTGGTTTTTCTTTTTGATATTCTTACTCTCACTGTTAAAATAAACCTACCATTAAAATTATAGACTGTTCATTTCTTTGTAAGTGGGTGAATTTACAAAATCGGCAAGGGATAAAATACTTATTTCCTCCACTGTAGGTGTCATACCCGTCCTGTCCGAGTTTCTCGATCTGGTTCAGAGTGTCAATGACTGCTGCATCTGCAAGGTCTCTAGTATCCAGTACAAGAAGATATTCACTGCTTATTTCCCAGAATGGATTGCCCATGTCTTATGTAGCACCAATTAGTGCTTTAACATGTTGTGCAAATGCCATTTGTGGATGTTTGGTCTGCTCATGGTGCTGGGTGTCAGTCTCCTTTCTCTTCTCAGTGGAGGCCTTAAACTCCCCAACCACACATGCCATCTCGGGGCCAGACACCATGCAGAGCTGCAGGGTTCTCTGTCAGGTCTACAGCACCACCATCACCTTTCACAGAGGCATTGTTCTGCTTGTGGGCCTTGTCGATGACAATAGCAGAGAAGCTGCGTGTCTTCTTCTTCACAGCAAAGTTTCCTTTCAGAAACTGTTGATGGACATCAGGATGGTTATCTCTTAGCACAATCATGTCACGTAAGTGGACTGGTATCCATCCGGCATATTGGGTGTGTCCCAGTGAAAGGACCCTTCAGGTCACCCTTGAAAAAGAGATCAATGATCTCAATGGGATTCACCTGCATAAATAAAGGTTTGAAATGAAATGAAATGAACCAAGGCACAATCTTGGTCAAGGCATTTATGTAGAGTAGGAAGTCGGCCTCTCTTATTGATCGCACATAGATCATCAACTCTATTTCCAGCTGCAGGATGATAGACCAGAAGTGGAACTGGGAACATGACACTGCTCTTGTCCACCCACTACCCCTCCAGGAGGTCGCCAAGTACCTTGAGTGCTGCCATCTCAATGTGAAACCCAACAAACATCACAATAAAATGATCTTCACTGTAAGTTGCTGGCCAGCTCCACTGGGTTTGTTTTGCCACAGCGTATAGAGGTTGATCCAGAGTGATCTGACCAGGATTCAGAATCTCTAATGCCTGACTTACCTCATCGATGGAATGACGAATCATGGCCACATATTTGGCCTGGTCGTAGAAGAGGGGAAGTAGAGAAGTGAGCATCGATTCACCACCCCCGGGTGACTGGGGGTGGAAGAGGAAGGCCACAGGTGGATGGGAAGTTTACTGGACCACATTACCAGGCCTGTTGTGAACTCCTCCACTGTGGATGCAAAAAGGGTTGCAGTGGACAATGCAAATGTGTCAAGGCAGCAATTCAGTGCAGTGCCCTTTGCCACTGTGGTGGACTGTGTTTTCAGAACTAAGTCTGCATTTAGTTGAAAACCTGTAATATTTCATATATATTATGTAACATGTATGACTTCACCATAATAAATTTGTTAATGGTTTACTGTGTATTTTGTTCCCTGAATACCAGATACATATAGTTAGCTACATTCTAGCATGTTGTAAATAGCACCAATGCATTCCCCATCCTTGAAAATGTAGGATTAGCCACCAGAATCAAGATCCTAGGTGGTCTAGATCCTAAACTACTGGTAAAATAACAACCAATGGCGGCCATTTTGAAAATGGCCGCCATTGGCGCCATTGGACAAATTTGCGAGGGCCCTATAGCCAAAAATCTTCCTTAGGGCATGCTCTAACAGTGTGCCAAATGTCATGCTTTTATCATCAAAAGCACAATTCCTTCAGATATTTCACATATCTGCTGGACTAATATGAAGAAGTTAAACTTTAAACATCCATGACTTAAACACTTTATCCAGGATAAAAGCCACATAGCTGCACCTGCAGGGTGAATACAGCTGGTATAAGAAAAAGTGTTTGAATGCGTACATTAACAGGTTTAGGATATGCCCCGTCTAAGACACAATCTGACTTTAATTACATTTGACTCGGGTGTTTCGTAATGTGTTGCTTAAAATAATACTTCTGCATACAGTATGTGACACTGTAAGTGTTGCACGGCCAGATACGGCTCAAGAAGCTGACTCAGATAAGGAAATACTGTATATGATACATTATGATGTGATATGCCGCAGACTGTACTGTTACTTTGATCCGGTTATTTATGTTGTGGCAGATATTTAATTAAGCTTTCTTAACGCTAATGTTATAATAGTCAGATTGCGCTGAAGATGGGAGGTGATATTCTATTCAATTTCACGTTCACACAGTCTGTGATTTTTGCCGGCCGTCTTTCCTGCAACGGCAGTTTAAACTGTATTTCCTTTCTCCTGTAATGTGACTTGATCGCTTTAAACTCTGCATCCCACTCCGCACACGGAGATCTGATCGAGCAGGCAGTACTTTCACTGAGTTGATCTCTTAGCCTGCAACCTAACCTGGTCCCGACCAGGTTAGCCGCTAAGCATAAGTTGCCATGGAGATCGAGCCTGCTAAAAAGAGAACCAGCTTCGTAGGACCGGAAAGCCGGAGTTTTCCCTGAATTTAGCCGGCTAAGCGAAAATCCTGCTTCGCAGTATACCCCCCTGATCAGCTGCTGAGTCTGACGGAGACACGCAGCTCTGCATGATCACCTGAAGCTCCGCCCTCTGTTTAGCGAGCTGACCGGACTGCGCAAAATGCGTATATGAAGTGTCATGAACGCAATAAATCCTACCCTCGTGGGGGCGCGCTCATGTGATTGGCTTAGACTGGAGGAGACATCTGATTGGCTATAGATGAGAGAAATTACAAGTACGAATCGGCTGACCGTCAGGGCAGTCTCAAAAAACCCACACACGAATGCACAGCGATCCATGCACAGAAAGCGGTTTGTGTTTGCAGGTTCAGGGGATTTAAACGGAAAACAAATATGTGTGAATCAAAAATACATATGTAAAACTTTTTTCTGTGTTTGGATTTTATTTACATGTATATGAAACGGAACACATTTGTGTGTGCATTGAAAAACACAAGTGTGGATCCAGAAATACAAGTGTGAATCATTTTGCGGATCATGAAATACAAGTGTGAATCCTTCTGTGTGCATGTGTGTATTATGAGACTGTTCTGAGCCCATACACGTGGAGCTCTCATTTGTTGGAGTGCTGAGGTCTCATGTGGGGGTTGATGCTTTTCCTCTGCTGTCAAACAAACACGGCAGATGTTCACTATGGCAGATCCAAAACACCCTTCACCTGACTTAGTTTCTGCCCTCTGCAACAACAGCAGGGGGCACGAGCTGCAGGAGGATTTGCATAGAGTGGATGATTTGACCCAGGAGAAACTGAGGAAAGACCAGTTTGGAGAGTTCTCATCAGCTTTGTTGTATAATCCCTCTGGATTTTCTGGCATTACTAACACTGCATGGGAGTTAATGGTTGTTTTAGAGAATGGTGCTGCAGGGAGGTTTTTAAAGTCCAAACCGGAAGCTAGCACTACCCTGATTACCTTGACAAAAATCCAATGTTTTTTTTTTTATTTGGATTGAAAAATAATTGGAAAGAAGCTTTATATCAAACATGATTTACAGGTCTTTGTTCAGTCAAATAGTCTGTACAAATGAAAAACACTTTTATGTTTTATGAAGCATGAATGCAGTCGTCAGAAGTAAAAATCTAACATTTGGCTTTTTAACAAACTACGCCACGGTTGCAAGACTTTAACCTCATCAACACTTAACTTCCTCAGCCTAATCCCCTAATGCGATGAAATGATTAATCTGCAGGTTGAAATGACCCAGAAAACCTCTGTAGTTACATTTTCCCCTTTGTTATTGGCAGCCTGTTTAAAGATGCCTACAACGGTGACCCTGGCCCCCATTGTGCAAGAAATTAGTGCATGATTCGGCAAAAAGCCTTCCCTTCATCTTCACGTCACCCCAAGCAAACGGGCGCACGCAGTTGTGTGGTTACTCTGAGGTACTGATGGCTCTTACTGATGGTCTCCAGTCAATGCAATGCATGTCTCTTTTGCCACAACCTCCACTGTCTTTGCCTTTTCACAGCCATTCGATTCATGCACAACATCTGCACTGGTATCATGGGAGGAACTGGCGCTCGACTTTGGTAAATGGATTAAATCCGCATTAGTTAAGGTTTCCGGATTAATAACGAACATTTCATATTCAGAGCATTTCATATTTAGAATCAGAAACAGATAACACATTGTCTATTAAATATACAAAGAATTGAAATTAGTCTATGGCACTGGAAAAGTAAACAACACTTACCATACACAACATACAATTAACATTGACAGTCCTAATCGAAACATATCATAAAACACAACATTTTGTGAAGGTCGTTTTTCTTTTTTTTATGTTGTGATTTGACCTTCAGGGCCACCGTAGATTGTCCAAAAGGATGCTGGACAAGATAATCAGCATTGTGAGCTTGTTTGCGAGGGTATACATGTTTAAACAATCGTTTATATGTAAAAGCTTTAACTTCCAAACAGCAGTTTTAATATTGAGGATGAATTACTGCTGCAGCTCGAGGCCGCCATGTTGTTCCTCATTCTGTGCATTTAACATAATTACATAACACCAGCAATCTTTCCACCAATCTCACGCTGTGCCTCGGCCTCATAGAGATTGTCATCAGGCTGGGAAATTGAGTCTGGTTATCTGCAGAGAAGATTTAACAGACGGGGCAGTAACTGGCTCCGCTGCGTCTGACTCCTGGCACGATTAAAAACACTGGCACTGTGGTGCATTCTGGGAAATTGCATCATAACCTTGATTTAAGGAGTCCCAGCTGTTCAGTTTTTTGTCTGGTAGTAAACAAGAGTGAAGATAAACGTGAGGCACAAATCATTCTTAATGCTCCACTTTTTATTTTGTGCTAAATGTGTTTGTGTTGTGTGTTTGCAGGCATAGTGACATCCTCCCACTGTTTTCTCTCAACCCTGGGATCTCATTGTTCCTGCCCTACAAGAATTTGATGAAACCATGCTGTCAAACATGTCGGGATGATAAAGAACCAACAGCCGACTAATTATGAGCTCTTAGACTTCCTACTGGAATAACTATCTGGCCTTCCCCGTCACCATCCAAAAGCAGAAGGGCAGACTGTGATTGCAAACCTTTAATATGAGAAGGTCATACTTGTTATGTGACCAACAGGAGAAACCAAGCAGGCAAGTATCCAGTCAAAAACAAACATGAATTTTCACTGTTGGACTTTTGTCTGTGGTTTTTAAACAATAGTAGCAATACTACTGGTTTACACATGACAAATGCTACGGATATATTTAGGATTAAGTTGAAAAAATGTGTTTACTTTAAAAAAAACACTAAATACTCTAAATTCAAAAGAGTTATCCCGGTTAAAATGGTTAAAAGTAACTGTTTTAGCTTCTAATGCATCATACAATTAAAACATTCAGCAGGTGTAAGACCTTTTGAAGTGGATGCAATCTAAGCAGCATCACAATGCAAGGATTCTACGTTGGTGCTTATAGCCCTCTAGCCATACCAGTTCACCATATGGTATTGTCCTGGTAAGAATAACCTTATAGCTGACTATCTTTCTCGTTTGCCTGACCTGTGCAAGCCGGAGGGGGAGGAGGTGTGAAATGTGAGGAAGCGCACACACTCCCTCACTAACATTTTGGCTTAACTATTTGTTTCTTCAGAGTTGTCTTTATCTCAGTTAAAGTTATAAAAACAGTTTACATAGACAAATTTTAAAAATGCATCTAAATGAATATGTCAGTCTTTAAAACACACAATCACAAAGTAATCACCATTTGTTCAGACCTGGAAGCCATCTTGTGCCAGTGCTCAAAGGGGGAGCACGCCTCCAAAGTACTCTTTATATGTGCCTATGAGTAGGCGGAGTCTTGGACGTGATTGGTCAGGAAACTTGTTATTGTATGAGTGTCAATTAGGTTAAAAATTATCTGTTTTAAGCAGACCTTGTTGTTTTTGAAGGTACCATATTTATGTTGATGCAATTATGAATTTACTTAAGCCTTTATCCATCCATCCATCCAACTTCTCCCGCTTATCCGTGGTCGGGTCACGGGGGTAGCAGTTCCAGCAGAGAGCCCCAAACTTTCCTTTCCCTGGCCACATCAACCAGCTCTGACTGTGGGATCCCAAGGCGCTCCCAGGCCAGCGAAGAGATATAATCCCTCCACCTGGCCCTTGGTCTACCCCTTGGTCTCTTCCCAGCTGGACGTGCCTGGAACACCTCCCTAGGGAGGCGCCCACCTGGCATCCTAACTAGGTGCCCGAACCACCTCAACCGGCTCCTTTCTACGCGAAGGAGGAGCGGTTCAACTCCGAGTCCCTCCCGGATGACCGAACTTCTCACCTTATCTCTTTCGGTCATGACCTATCCTTCATGACCATGAGGGTAGGAACGAAAATGGCCCGGTAGACAGAGAGCTTTGCCTTCTGGCTCAGCTCCCTTTTCGTCACAACGGTGCGGTAAAAAGACTGCAGTACCGCTCCCGCTGCTCCGATTCTCCGACCCATCTCACGCTCCATTGTTCCCTCACTCGAGAACAAGACCCCGAGATACTTGAACTCCTTCACTTGGGGTAAGGACTCATTCCCTACTTGGAGTGGACAGTCCATCGGTTTCCTGCTGAGAACCATGGCCTCAGATTTGGAGGTGCTGATCCTCATCCCAGCCGCTTCACACTCGGTTGCGAACCGATCCAGTGAGTGCTGAAGGTCGCAGACCGATGAAGCCATCAGAACCACATCATCTGCAAAAAGCAGTGGTGCAGTCCTTAGTCCACCGAACTGCAGACCCCCTCCCCCACGACTATGCCTCGAAATCCAATCCATGTATATTACAAACAACATTGGTGACAAAGCGCAGCCCTGGCGGAGGCCAACCCTCACCGGAAATGGGTCTGACTTACTGCCGAGGACCCGGACACAGCTCTCGCTCTGGGAGTACAGAGATTGGATGGCCCTGAGTAGAGACCCCCTCACCCCATACTCCCGCAGCACCTCCCACAGTAACTCCTTAGGAACTCGGTCATACGCCTTCTTCAAGTCTACAAAACACATGTAGACTGGATAAGCGTATTCCCAGGCCCCCTCCAGGATCCTTGCGAGAGTAAAAAGCTGATCCGTCGTTCCACGACCAGGACGGAATCCGCATTGTTCCTCCTCAATCTGAGGTTCGACAATCGGCCTGACCCTCCTTTCGAGTACCTTAGAGTAAACTTTCCCGGGGAGGCTGAGTAGTGTGATGCCTCTGTAATTGGCACACACCCTCTGATC
The DNA here is from genome assembly GCF_949606895.1 of Notothenia rossii. Taxonomy (NCBI): domain Eukaryota; kingdom Metazoa; phylum Chordata; class Actinopteri; order Perciformes; family Nototheniidae; genus Notothenia; species Notothenia rossii. Next base: position 26,377,316 of record NC_136906.1, read on the forward strand.
CCCCTTTTTGAAAAGGGGAACCACCACCCCGGTCTGCCACTCCTTCGGTACTGTTTCCGACTTCCACGCAACGTTGATGAGACGTGTCAACCATGACAGTCCCTCAACACCCAGAGCTTTCAGCATTTCTTGGCGGATCTCATCCACCCCCGGGGCTTTGCCACTGTGGAGTTGTTTGACGACCTCAGTGACCTCCCCCCGGGAGATTGGTGTTGATCCCCCGTCATACTCCAGCTCTGCCTCTAACATAGAGGGCTTAAGGGGGCACTTAAGCCTTTAGGGTTTTATTAAATGTAGATAACAGTGTTTAATTTTGTATTTAACCCTTAACTCCGCTTTCAGAACCATGACCTGATTGGCCAGGTTGGATTGGGAAGGCGGGCAGTCTCCTATAAATGTGGTTGGGAAGAGAGGGGAGGGGGCATTTTGTGTTTGCTCCTTGCTGGTGAACGCAGCACCAGGCATGAAGTTTTGTGTTCCTGTAAAATAATATGGAAGGCTAAGAAATACACCGCCTGTTTATTTTTTAAAGAAAACCCTCTCTCCACGTATTGTTTGTTCACCTGCACCTCACATTGTAACACGCATACATTCTCCTAAACTTACAAAGTAAGGACACCTCTGTCCTTTGAGACAAACACAAACACCAGTCTCACCTCTTCCTGTCTTCCTGTATTTGTTCTTCTGGGGTTTGCCTCTTCAGCCTGATTTAGGATGATGTCAGCTAGTTAATTATTAAAGGAGGACACAACTCTGCTCCAAACATTCACCATGTGAGCGGTAATTGAAAATGCTCCAAGACAGACACAAGAGACTTTAATGCTGAACATGAATTAATTAACCTTGGATTTATTCAGCTGTGATTTCATTGTGGAAAAAAAGGAAATCAATGTATCTCCCCTGCTCACTGCTGCCTGTTTCTGTTTCTCTCCTGAGACTTTATTCCTTTGCCTGCAGAATAACAATCAGCTTTGGTGACGGAGCTGATGACTCAGGACACCTTGAATTAAAAAAATATTATCTGACATCATGTTTCTGTCACCGTAAGGTGTGAACGCTTGATTAATGTTCAAATCACTGCAGATCCATGTTCTTTGGAGTTATCATGTTTAACTCTGACTAAACCCAATAACACAGAAGATGACCTAGAGGAAATTCATTTCTGTGTTCAAATAATTATATATCAATATTTTTTCCACTTTCACTGACTTAAATCTTAAAAATGTAACCCTTTAAATTCCCGTTTGTTTAGATGATTCCCCTGTATTTAATGGGAGGAAATACAAAGTCAGTACTAAATAGGAGTAAGCTTGGGAAAAATTGAAATATTGATTTTGACGCATATATATTTTTTCATTGTCAGCTTAAAAAAACAAAACACAAGATGATTCCTTAAAGGTGGGGTATGTCATTTATTTCAGAAACACTTTTTGTTATATTCCATGGAATGATCTTAACATCCCGATAGCAATGAATATCTTAAGTGCTTTGACAACAAATCCATTAATAAATGTGATCTGTGGAAGCCGTAGTACTGTAAAAAGCACGACCAATCATTTTAGCCGGCCCGGCTAAAATAACTGGATGGCCTACCTGCCTGTCAGCCTTCCATCTGTGCACAAACTTATCTAGTGCCCTCATTGGTCATGTGCGCGTTCGTCTGTGTTGAAGGAGGGGCTCTGTAAGGAAGTGGCAGATTTTTTCCGGTTGTGAATTTTCAAATTCTAGCGCACTCGAGCTGGTTTCTCCAAAATTACCTACCCTACCTTTAACAGGGTTATCAACTTTGGGTACGTGGCTGGAGTGAGATTTTGATATCATGGGTTTAATTACACATATGCACACTAAATGACTGCTATTGTGTCAGTAGCGGGACCTTAGCATATATATAGGATATATATACAATATACACAAATACACAATATTGGACACAGACTATAAAGGGCACAAAGTTTCATTCACTAATGAAAGTCAAACGCATGTTTGTTTCCACTGTTTTATTGTGTGCATAGGCCTGTCGCGATAAGCAATTCATTGACTTATCATACGATAAATAAAAATGAACTCGATACATTGCCATTTACATGAGGATGTGACTAGCAGTTTGAAAGGATGTACTTGAATTATTATTATATATTATTCTCATTATGTCAGTGGTCTAAAATGGTCATACAACGGTGCCGACAATATTATCGTTTATCGCAGTAATTTCCGGGAAAATGTTTCCAATGTGGTGATTGACATTATTCACCCAAGGATCTATGGGTTGGGGTATGGTTCCGCACGGACATTTTAGTGAACCGGACTTCCTGTTTCCGCCGGTCTTCGCTTCTTGGGCCCTTTTTTAATTTCTCTAACTTCCCTCCTCGACTCCTATCCTCGAGACTTAGTCCCGCCCACAGGAGAAGCGAGCGGAGGAGCCGAGGAGGGGAGCCGAGGAGAGAGGAGGGGAAGCAGCAGGCGGTTAGAGAAATGAGAACTCCTCTCCTCTGAGTGGTCATTTTAAAGAGACGTCCATTAATGATGACAGGAGGCACAGCAGCCCTCTGTCTGATGGACAGATGTGTTCATGACGACTTATATTTACTTTTAATTCATTCACAGTGCGGTATAATGAGACAATAACAGGCTACAGATGCGGACACACACACACACACTTACGGTACGTCTACACTACAGGCATCAAAAAATGCTTTCAACGCTTCGCCCATTCACTTGAATGGGGTGACGTAGAAGGTTTTTAATCTTCGCCGAACTGCATTGTGGGGAGCATGGCATGGCTTTGCAAGCATCACGAGCATCTATCGGCATCAAAAGTTGAACAATGTTCAACTTTTGAGGCTCGATGCTTGGCATCAGCCAATCAAATTCCGTTTATGCAAATCCCGCCAGTGCAAGCTCAGCCAATCAAACCGCGTGCAAGCTGGGAGAGCCAGACCGCAGTTCATTTCCTCATATTCCAAACGAGATATTACGGTAGCAAATCACCCGGTTCTTTACGACCGGAACTATTTACCGGGATACAAACCGGAGGAACCAGGCATGGAGGGAGGTGGCAGAGACAGTGGGTGAAACTGATAGTTTTTTCGCCTGTTTGGAGAGTTTATATCCAGTTTACTTCGTTTTAACATTGCTATTGCTTTGTATGTCGGGGGCAGGAGATTCATGTGATTGGTTGCTCGCAAAAAATCGCCAAGCTTCAGACACGCCCAGCTTCAAGATTTTTTCATGCCTGTAGTGTAGACGGGCCGTAACACACACACACATGGGCGTAATTTCCACTGGGGACAGGGGGGACATGTCCCCCCCACTTTTCAAAATCCAGTTTGTGTTCCCCCCACTTTTCAAATGTGTGTTTTTTTTTTTACGCAAGAAAAAGTGGTCATGGAGGAGCGTCTGTGTGTGTGTGGCAGGAGCGCATTTTGTGTGAGAGAGAGAGACAGAGAGAGACAGAGAGAGTTACGAGGTTGTTCTTAGCATCTGGTGCTAGCTCGGAGCTAACGGAGATTAGAAGCTGTTTCAACAATAAGTAGAGGGAGAGTCCTCTCCTGTCGGACTGAGAGGCTGAGGTAACATCAGCTCAGGGAGGTAAAGAATCACTGAGTGATTATATTGTAAACTTTAGTCTAAGTTATCTCAGTGGGTCTCAAACGGTTTGGTCTAAACAAATATGTCCATGTATTTAATATAGTTGTTCAAAATAAGTAAAACAATTATTCCAATGTCAGTAAAGAATTAAAAACACAGTTTGAAAGGGGAGTGATTAGTAAAATATGCATAAATAAAAAGAAAGAATGCAGACTAGGTAAGATAAAGATAGGAGAGAGGAGTATATCAATGATGTGTTATTGGTTGTGAGAATATTTTAATGGTTTTTGGAATATTGAAATATATACAGGTCTGTTTCATATGAGTGTTGAGAGCTGTATCCATAAATCTCTTAATGTGTGCACCAGATTGATGCATTTAACTTCAATTTAATGAAAAAAATCTTACTGGGGGTGCATGCCCCTGGACCCCTCTATAAGATGTGAGGTCATCACAAATAAAACAGGTTCATGGATAGATAAGTCTGCACACTCATTATATACGCTACACATTTTTCTTGGATTAGTTAACACCATAGTCCCTAATATATATGTGTAGAAAGGCAGGAAATGGAATTAAATCGAGAACAATGTTTCATTGCGGAGGACACCCTGTTTTGTGTCCCCCCCACTTCTCAAACCAAAGTTACACCCTTGCACACACATATATATATATGTATATATTTATATACATATATATACAATTTCAGAATCAAACAGAGCACTCTCATAATAACGTAACACTATCAGAGACTGGATATATCCCCCCCCATAGCCGTGGGAACATGTTTCAAATGGGGGGTGCTGTGGGGATGACACCAGGGCCGGTTTTGACCAATTTGCTGCACTAGGCAAGATTTTAGCTGGCAATGAAAAACCTCTACAAAAGACTAATACACTACAAAAAGAGAAACGAATTGATATGGTGGACAGCTTATATAAAAAGGCTTCAAATGTATTTAGTATTGCATGAACATGTTGAATTGGGGGGTGGACTTCAGATCCTCTAAGGGGGTCCGGGGGTGTCCCCCCGGGAAGATTTTTTTAACATTTTAAAGTAAAATACTTCAATCTGGTGCACTTTGAGCGCCCAATTACTAGAGACTGATCTAGGGGATACAACTCTAAACACCCATGTGAAAAAGATCGGTTTGTATGTGAACATAACCAATAACCTACCATAGCCAATAACAAATAAATGTAGGCTAACTTGTTTTATTTTTGTGGTTCATTTATATCTTATTTTACCAGTTAACATTTATTTATGCATATTTTTAAATCTCTCCAGTTTTAAACAATATTTTTGGTTTACTGTCCTATAGTATACATTGGAATGATTTCAAACCTGTTTTTATTTATCCTAATAATTATAAAGGTGTCCCTTTGAAGTATTTGCTTACATAAATTGTGATCAAAACGTTTGAGACCCACTGAGATAACTTAGACTAAAGTGAACTATCTAAACCCTCAGAGTCCTTTACCTCACTGAGCCTCTCAGTCTGACAGGACAGAACTCTCTCTCCACGTTATTGTAGAAACAGCTTCTTATATCCGTTAGCGCAGCAGAAGCTAACAACAATCCCCGCCGGTACATCTTGTGGAAGTGCAGATCCTCTGTCCTCCACCAGGGGGTGCTGCAGCACCCTCAGCACCCCTACTTCCCACGGCCCTGTCCCCCCCCCCCCCCCCCCCCTCTCTGGTCGCTACAATGGGGAATTTAAATTACGGGCCAAAAGTTTTATTTACAAGTATTAAAAGTAAGCATAGGACACCAAACCAACTGAGACCCGTCTGTCCGCCGCATCTACGCACTGTACAACACACACACCTACACTGTACCACACACACCTACACACTGTACCAGACACACCTACACACTGTACCAAGCACACACCTACAGCTCCTAAAGCATATAATCAGGCTACAGCCGTTGTGTATTTTATTATGTGAAGCACTAAATGGTTTTAGAAAAATATCGACTCTTTGTTTGTAGATATCTACTAAACTACAGTAGTCATTCTCTACTGTAGAATATAAAATATATATCACTCAGTATGAGTGTAACAGGCCTACTCTCTTTATAAATAAAGAGAGTAGGCCTGTTATACTGAGTGATATATATTTTACACACTGCTCTGCTTTCTGCACGGACCTCACAGCTGTTCTCACTGTAAACATCGCGTCGCGATGAAAGCAGTTAATAAAATAATATCCAGGGGATGCATGCAGAGCTGTCATAGGCTGAGGTAAGTCCGGCCGTGCGTCACGACTCTTTGAAACATCTCTTTTCCCGGAAATGCATCTACAAAGGAGCCGTGGAGGACCGTGGAGGACCCATCAGTGTATCCTCGGTTATAGCTCCTCCAGAGAGCCTCCTCGATCCTCGGTCCTCGAAGTGCATTTAGAGAAATGAGATGTCCTTCAACATGGCGCGCTGAAATTCATTTCCGGGTCACTACCGGAGGACCGAGGAGTTGAGGAGGGGGATTTGATGAAATGAGAAAGGGCCCCGGAATGAAGTTGTTTACATGTGTTTTCAGATGCTAAATAAAAGTCTAGCTTGTACCTTCGATGCCCCGCCTCCGATTTATATCGGCACCACACCAACAAAATTAATTATCGTGAGAGGCCTATTAACAGGGCCGTGGGAAGTAGGGGTGCTGAGGGTGCTGCAGCACCCCCTGGTGGAGGAAAGGGGATCTGCACTTCTACAAGATATAATACAAATATAATTTAAAAAAAACGAATTTCCAGCCTTGATGTAACAACATTCATAATTAAGTAAAGATAACACCCTTTTCACCGCGGTTACATTTTCCATTTGCCCTGTACGATGGGCGCTGTAGTGATGAAAGTGGGGGATGTTGGCTTATCAGGCGCCCGCAGCTCACAGCCAAAGTGAGAGAGATAGAGAGAGGGGGTGCACCGGTACGGGCGGGGATTGTTGTTAGCTTCTGTTGTGCTAACGGATATAAGAAACTGTTTCTACAATAATGTGGAGGGAGAGTTCTGTCCTGTCAGACTGAGAGGCTCAGTGAGGTAAAGGACTCTGAGGGTTTAGATAGTTCACTTTAGTCTAAATTATCTCAGTGAATCTCAAACGTGTTGATCACAATTTATGTAAACAAATCTTTCCAAGGCACACCTTTATAATTATTAGGATAAATAAAAGCAGGTTTGAAATCATTCCAATGTATACTATAGGACAGTAAACCAAAAATATCGTTTAAAACTGGAGAGATTTAAAAATATGCATAAATAAATAGATGTTAACTGGTCAAATAAGATATGAATGACCAACAAAAATAAAATAAGTTACATTTATTTGTTATTAGCTATGGTAGGTAATTGGTTATGTTCACATACTTATTTGATTAATAAAATGCAAACCAATCTTTCTCATATGGGTGTTTAGAGTTGTACCCCCTAGATCAGTCTCTAGTAATTGGTCGCTCAAAGTGCACCAGATTGAAGTATTTTACTTTAAAATGTTAAAAAACATCTTCCCGGGGGGGCACCCCTGGACCCCCCTAGAGTATGTGAAGTCCACCCCCCAATTAAAACATGTTATAATACTAAATACATTGGAAGCCTAGCTGTCCACCATGTCAACATGTTTCTCTTTTTGTAGTGTATTGGTCTTTTGTAGAGGTTTTTCATTGCCAGCTAAAATCTTGCCTATAGGGCAGCACATTGGTCAGAACCAGCCCTGGTGTCATCCCCACAGCACCCCCCATTTGAAACATGTTCCCACGGCTATGGGCCTATACATGAAACACACACACACAAACAAATATACAGACTTACTCCAAACTGCCAAATATATTAATTAACACACTCTCACTCTCATATACTCTTTGACTCTATTTTGGCCTAGTAGAACAATAAGCACCAGACTTTTACTTTTTTATCATTTCTACTGGATCTTAGATCTGCGCATGCACAATACGGGTTAGGGGGTTGACCAACCGGCTCCCACTCATGCTCCCACTGCTCTACAGTCTGTTAACGTTGTTAAGAGTGGTGGGGGCGGGGAGGGAGCGGATCGACAGCTTGAGCAGCTGTCAACTCAACATTGTAAATAACCAACCAAAAACGATCGCCGGTTCATCTTGTTTTTGGAAGTGAGAATAGTTTGGGCAGTGTGAGAGCGTGAGATTGAGAGTGAAAGCGTGTGTCGCACGCAGATGCGTGAGAGTTGACAACCCTGCCTTTAATGTAACAAAATGTTTGCCATATATGCCTAAACAATTCCAAAATGAATAGCATTTTCAAAATGTGAAAGCCAAATATACATCACTATTCAGGCTCAAGGTTTAATTTAATTATTTTCTATTCTATTTAAATAAGAATCTCGTTCTCATGTTTTTAAATGTTTTATTTGACTCTTTTGAAGATATTTAACTGCTCAATTGTTAATGTTCTTATTTTTTGCAGATGTTTTTTTGGCCCTTTGTAACACATTTGGTATTCCTTATGGTGCATGAAGAATGAGCTTTGACAGCAGTAGTGTGAATGAATAATAAAATATAGCAGATGGACCAAAAGAGACAGAAAAAAGATGACACAGGGACACACAATGTCTACAAAGAGACAAGAAAGTGCTGGAGGAAGACAAAAGATCATCACAAAGATCTACTACAGAGACACAAGATCCACAAAGATGCCTACAACTATAAAGAGACAACAATTAAGGGGCGAAAGCACCAGTGTCCAAATCACGCACCAAATATTGTCATTCTATTATTTATTTTTGAATAACTTGAAAAAAAGAACTTATATAAGAATTATATTATTTGCATTTGGTACTTTAACTTGTAATGTGTTTTTCTGATTATAATCGATACATCTAAATATAATGTTAGCCAGTGAAAGCACAAGTGTCCGCCCGTGTAAACGTTTTTGGGCCAGTCCAGAATTTCAAAGTAAAATACATGTTAAAATTGATGCTACATGTATCTGTTGCTAAGTGACTTAATTTAAACTTTTTATCATAAACATTAGCATTTCAGTAATTGTTATTGCAGCAGCATATATATAAGATTGTGGTGATATTACTTTTACTCGAATAAAAGGGCTCAATATTGCTTCAAATCGACCTATAAATCGCCGGTTGTGGTCGACAGTATTAATTCCTACATCACTTGGACGCAGGATCGTAGCAGAGAAGCGCACCGCCGCTCTGAGCTCCAATTGGGCGGAAGCAGCTATGGGCGGGGCCTGTCTGCAGGAGCGCAGAGACAATAGAGAGAGAGAGAGAAAGCGGCTGCAGGGGAACTGACTGACAGCGGCGGAGCAGACAACCACAGACTACTGCTTTATTCCAAATACTGTGAAGAAGAAAAACAACACAAATAATTCAAGGATCTGTTTCCAATTTATTTTTAGTTATAATAAGGTGTTGTCTGGATGGATTAACACATTGCATGCAGCACCGTTTGAGAGGTATGATCAGATCCTCATTTCCTGACCGGTTTGAAGCACTTAACTGCAAATGAAATGCTCGTTTGTGTCTTTAAATGTGTTTTTTAAATTCATTCACAGCTAATATTCTGCTTTGTGTCACTGCATGTCTTTGCAATGCTCTGTTGAAAAGCATAACACTGCAAAAGTGTTGGGTTTACAAGCCGGCTTTGTCATTTACCCTCTTTTAAACGGCTTTATTTAAATTATAAATCATGTTTTATATTCTGTATAATGCGAAAAGTTGGACACCATGTGACCAAACACAGCCTGAGCAGAACAATGGAGCTGCTGTGAAGCTTTTGTGTCCCAGCACCACATATGTACACCGCTATATGTGGGATTTATTGTTTACATGCTACATTTCCACACATGATTTCTTCCAAGGCGAGCAAGCTTACTGTGCACGCTCCTGCTCTGCCTGCACTACACGTTGTGTTCATTAGGATGCTTGCTTTGTGTCTGCAGAGCTGGTTCACTCCATGTCTTTGTGCTGCTTTTGATTATGACTCCCAGACAGTAAACACTGAGACTGAGTCTTGTGAAGGGGGATACACTGTGGATGCCTACATCCTTGATGTATTACCCTATTTAGTACTTTATTTGTATTGATGGGAACTCTCTTTATTTTGGGGTCATGGCTTCTAAAAGCTTGACATGGCTGCAGAAATCCACCGTGGATTGATTAGTCGATTAATCGATTGACGTAATCTACAACCTTTCTGATAATCCAGTATCCTTTACAGTTTTTTCAAGCAAATGAAGGTACCCCGAAATCTCCGGTTTCAATCTAATATCATGTATGTAGCCATTTTATTATTATTATACAACTAAATGATTGAAAACGTTTAATCAACTAGCTAGCTACAGCTAATCAACGGTTTTAACAAAGATGCTTGCCAGCTAGAATTGAAGAGCTACTTTTGTCTACTTCGTTCTAAATTATAGACCCGTGGTTTTAACACATTTTAAGTGAATTTGACTTGTATCGTAAAGTTTTAGACATTTTTGTCATAATAGAAAAATACATTTGAAGACAATGCATTGGGCTCTCGGAAGACTGCTTTTAAACTTGTGTTGGACATTTTTTTTAGCTTTAATACATTCATTATATTTAATTAAAAAAATAATATATGATTCATTCAATTAATCATGTGCTGCAGTATTTACCTGAAGGGTCATGAATGTTCGTTTCACCTTGATATTATATATATTTTCTATAGCCATGAGACAGGGGGAAGCTAACGTTAGCTTTCAAGGGGCAAATATAGCCTACCCCTGACGACGTACTGGTCTCTTGGGAGAATCAATCAATCAATCTGGAAATAATCTTTAGTTGATTACTGACACTGAGAGGTTTTTTCTGGTATTCTTACTGCAATAATCTATATTAAGTCTGATCAGTATTGATAGAAAATATTGCCTGTAGTTTTTCTGAAAACCAGCCTCGTTGGCAGAGAAGAAATGCTTGGTTCGTACTTCTAAAATTAGATCGTTAGCTCCTTTTTCCTTGTCTTAATTCACTGATATCTTCAGGTTTTTTAGAACTAGACATTTGAAGATGTTACCTCTGGGAAGTAGTGTTGGGTATATGCTCAATCAATTATTCTGAAAATGAATTATCCTAACAGCCCTAAACCAGGCAGACACACACAAACCTATATCAGCAAATAGGCTTTGGCTTATTGTCCCAAAGGGATATTTGTTTCACAGCTTGTACACAGCAGCAACGTATATAAAAAGTACACTCAATTATCCCAGATAATGGCAGCGTCAGTGTGGCAGATGGTTCATGGCTGCTGGTTCAGAAGGAATACAACTCATCTTGAAGCAAGCACTTCTCCCTGTTCGTGCCCTGCTTCTCCATCCATGTGGATATAATGTGAAGTTATCATCGAGCACTCCATCAGTGTCATTTATTATTGTGAGTGCTAACGCTCTGAGATTCATTGAGTAATCTAGCAATTATTTTCTACATTAATCATTTGGTCTTTAAAATGTCCATCCCAGTTTTTCAAAAGGTTATTAAATGTCTTGTTTTGTCAGTGCAAAACCCACTCACTTTAAAGAGGACATATGATCCTCATTTCAGCTTCTTATGTGTATTTCTGTCTCTACTGGGACATGTCTCCATGCTTTAATTTGCTGCAGCACCTCTTTTCACCCTCTGTCGGAAACCAGAGCCCAGTCTGCTCGGATTGGTTAACTGGCCGGCTCTGTAGAGATTAGTCAACTGTTTGGAGATGCCCCGCCTCTTAGCCTATCCCGTACAACGATACCTATCACGTACAACGATAGCTAGCCAATAGAAGTGCTAGTGTTACATAGTGATGTCACTATGTTACGGAAGTAAAAGAAGGAGTCCAAGTGTTTCAGTGTGGGAGATAAAGAGAGATGATTTTCAAATTAGTTGGTGATTCAATGTTCTGTGGATCGATTGGTCGACTAATCGTTGCAGCTCTAGACAGTTTTTCTTCGCACACTGATGCATGTTTGCACACAGCAGACAGGCGATCATGCATTAACAGTGCAGAGGGAGAAAGTGAGAGCAGAAGAAAAAGAGGCAGAGATTAAAGCAGACAAAGGGGGCAGCGTTACCAACTGTAGCATGGGGTTCACAGCAGCAGAAATGGTTTGGCATTAAAGGAGAGTGCCCAGTGATGCGCCGCCGAGCATGCACACACAAAGCCCCAGTGTATGCGCATGTTGGAGCCCGAGCCGGCTTTGATCTGCTCCACAGCTCCATGAGAGGCCTGCAGCTCGGCCCCCTTTGGAAGAGGGAGTGAGGGCCAGAGCTGTGGCTGTGACGGCTTTAGTTCTTCAAACATTTGCGCAGGAAAGAGCTGCTCGTGGTGCAGAAATAATCTCCTCGGTTGTGTTATCTCAGCGGCCAGATTTAGAGAATAGTATTTCACACATGTTGGTTCACTGGCACTGACTTGAATAGGTAAGAATGACAAAAGGCCCACAGAGACTGGTACAGGGGGGGAAGACAAGCAGGTCTGACTGAGCAGTCGAGGCATCGTTGAAAAGCTGACTGTCAGTAGGAATGTCAAAATACCAGAAAAGTCGTTTTTGAAACCAATATTCATTCGGTACGGGCCCTTCGGTTCGTACCGAATGAATATAACGTTAAACGTAAAAAAATTAGAACGTGAACAACTTTTTGGAAGTAATCTCAGGTGCTGCTTCGCAGCATTCAGAGTAATTTCCTCACATTTGGTTCAACGCGTCATAGAGTAACCAAGTCATTTCATTGGACGAGAGGCATACTATGAGAGCTGGTCACAGGGATGCGTTCAAATGTAGTGAGTAATTTGAGGAACTGTCGAAATGGCGAACGCAGATAAAGTTGAGCTTGAAAATCCTCCAGCATCATTGAAGTCTCCGGTTTGGGAAGATTTTGGTTTCGCAGTTACGTACAAAGATGACGGACAAAGACAGGTGGACCGAACCAAAGCTGTTTGTCGGCATTGTTCAACTAAAATTGGTTACGCGGCTGGCAATACATCAAACTTGCACACTCATTTGAAAAGGCATCACCCGAACGTGAATATCACCGGTACCAAAAGAAAAAAGACTGAAGTGCAAACCCAACTCCTACTAGCATTTAAGCCTCTACCACTCGCAAAAAGTTCAGACCGAGCCAAAGCTATTACAAACGCCAAATGTCCTTATGTTGCCATGTTAGCAAAGCGCTACCTGGCTGTATCTGCTACCTCTGTCCCTAGCGAGAGGGTGTTCTCCACATCAGGAGACTATAGGCGCGTTCACACCGCAGTACTTTTCCCACTTTAGTTAATCAGAACTCTTTAATTCTCATGAACTAAGTACAGATCTCGTTCACACCGGAATAAGTCCCTGGGGGTGGATTAGAAAAATGAATTCGCTGATGTCACTTCTTCTTCTTCTTCTTCTTCTTCTGCTTTGGGTTTACTGGCAGGCCGCAAAAAACTTCACTGCCGCCCAAAATCCCCGGCCGGAAGTCCCCAGAGTTGGGGACTGGCTTCAGTAGAAGCTGCTGGGACTCCCAGCAGCTTCTACTGAAGTCTTCCAAGTAAATCGCCAGAACGCCGACACCTCCTCATCTCCACCGCTCCCATGTTTTATTTTGTGTTGCCATAAGTTAGTCACCCTGCGTTTCTGCGCTGGGCTAATGCTAATGCTAATAATGCAATGCGAGGATAATAAAATGGCGGCTTCACAAAACTTTTTGGGAGTTTTACGGGGCGTGGTTTGCAATCTGCCCAGCGAATCAGACATAGGAACCTTTTTCTCCCACGAAAATACCTGCTCTCTAGCAGGGATGGAAAAGGGGGTAAGAATTTACTAAAAACAAATTTTTGTTCCGGCTCTTTTGGTGCGAACGCGACATTTCGGAACTATATCGGAACTAAAGTGGGAAAAGTACTGCGGTGAAAACGCGCCTCTTGATAGTGCCAGCAGATCTGCCCTTTCGGCAAGCAATGTGGACAAGTTAATTTTTCTTTAAAAAAACATGAAAATACAATGAGAAGCAAGTCATAATGTCAAACTGGCTGCTTAGGTACTAGTACAGTACAGTTCAAATACAGATTATTTCAATTCATCGAAATGCTGCACCTTAATGTTTATTTTATTATATTTTGTATTTATTTGAGTGAATACATTATTCACAGTTTAATAATAATTTAAAAAACCCAAGAAATATTTTATGTTTTGTGATAATTTTTTACGTACCGAACCAAAATGTTTGGGAACCGTTAAACCCCTACTAAGTTAGCAACACTTAGTTAGCAACAGCTGTTATTAAAGACAGCTTTAAATAATCAGGAGTGAGGTTTTTGCTGACATATTTTATGTTGCAGAACAACACTTTAAAAGCTCTTAAGCCTCTGCTAACCAGACTGTTTTTCAAGCATCTAACCAAAAACTCATAGACCTCGAGCTGATCAAACCGAATATGCCAAAGTGTTCCACCTTCCTGCACTGCTCTTTTCAATATCACGATAAAAAACAAAACAAAATCCATTAATCCCACCAACATATTACATTTGAATACTGTTTATTGTTAGGAAGTTAAGAAGAATGTACTTCTTTATAAATCATAAATGATTGGGTCCCTTTTGAAATAATTGATGTGTTCTTGCAGAGCAGACATTCTCCCTCGTATGGTTACTTTTAAGCTAATGTACTTTGTGAATTTATTGAGGCATCTGTTGGCTTCAACCTAATTTACGACTATAAGACGGTATCTGTTTATACCACAGATCTATTTTTCCTTCCTTTCTTATTCATCACCTCCACTAAAGGTATCGGCCGGTAGAAATATTGTCTTTGTTTCCTCCTCTTTAGGATTAACTCGGGGGTGAGTTCTGCCTCAGAGAAGCAGAGATAACTCATATCTATTTAGAAGTTACGAGATGTGAAACTGCAAGTAGTTATTTTAATCATCTGTTATTCTGCTGACTTTTATTTTCAATCAGTCGTCTTATTAATTGTGCTTGGAAAGTAAGGAATCTAGTAGTAAAGCTTTCTCTCTTTAGTTCATAATAAAAGATTCCTCTGTGTTTATAAGTGTGTTTCAGTGTAAGCACAGTATAAAGCTCCTCTGGCCCAGCAGATCTGCAGGTAATTACACAACCGGCCAGACCTGACCAACTCACCGTTCATTACATTCAAAAGGACGGCTTTCTGTTGGCAATGCTGTCCATGCTATGTTGGTGTTTTCAGCTAGAGAGGAATTATTTGGCCAATCATAATTGGGTTCAGCTGTGGATGATTGATGTTATTAACAAAAACTGATTATGGATTGGAAAACAATTATTGAGTCTAACCTCTAAAATAGTTCAGTATGGTGAAATTCTTACAAAACTATGGATTCTGATTGTTGGAAATGATTAGAACTTCTATCACGGATGGTTGGCTTCCGTCCCATTTGTTTTTCAGTTTTCAATATTTTATTATTCAGTTGTTTGTGTGTGAGTTGCCAGGACATCTTAAAAATGTTGGCATACATTTGACCAACTGTAAAACCTTGTGACTATTTGTTTGTGGACATGTAGGTGTTTATTTAAAACTTTTAAATGTTACGGTCTTACAACTATAGATGATGCTAGCAACTCTGTGAAGTTGTACTTGAGCTAAATGCTAACATGATAATGCTAAGCAGGTGTTTTGTTAACACATTTTTTCTCTCAGATTAGTTACATTTGTAAATGTAATACACCAAAGTTTGGGTCAAAGTAGGGCTGCTCGATTATGGCAAAAATCATAATCTCGATTATTTGAGTCAATAATTCGTATCACAATTATTAAAAACGATTATCCATTTACTTTGAAAAGATCATTTATTGAAAAAAAAATGTTGAACAGTATGTTTTTAACAGTTGATTACCCTGAACTTTAATTATAATTAATAAAGTCGTTATATTTCAATTTTGTTGTTTTCATAATCGTTGCAATTAATTGAGCAGCCCTAGGTCAAAGTGAAACTTTGGGATTAGATAATACGTTTAAGGAACAGTTGTCGTGTCGAAATATTTCACTCTAAATCACAGATTTTGACCCTATGGTGGCAGAAGAGGAAAAGACAGAGGACCCCCAAAGTCACAAGGATTCATCCTCTCAGGATCAGGAATATAAGTCCAAAATGTAATATCCATCTTTCAAATGTTTGTTGAGATATTTTATTTCTGAAATACAAATGAACAGGTGTTCCTCTTTCTGAAACTCTTGGTGTTTAGCAGGCCTTTTTGAGCACATAATATGACTGAAGATGGTAGCATTTGTTCCTGAAGTATGTGTTAGATGGCTGACATATTGATTAAGCGTTACAAATGATTAATTAGGTGCTGATGTTTTACAAGTCGATGTTGGCCTGGACACAAATGAGGTGGCAGAGGCAGTTTTTCTGCAGTGCTTAATGTGTTTCTGATAGCAGTATATAGTGAGACAATGACTCAGCACTTTTATCAGGTTTAACGTACAATTACATCTTGTAATAACTTGTAGAAATGAATGATCAGGTCTGCAGATGTCTTGGTGAAAGAATAACTGTAAAGTAGCAATGTGATCTTGGTTGTTTGTTGCTGTCTCAAATCCTGCAGTCTCATGCAAGTTGTAATTGATTTACTGACAGCTTTGCATTGCAGCAGTTGGAATCGCTTGAAATAAAAGCTTGCATAAGTGTATTTGTGTCAAGGCAAAACAATAACATACTGACATTTTTAGTAATGTTAATTTTCACACATACATGTTTTGCCTATGTAATCTATAGGCTTTTACTCTCTCATTATTTACAGTTGGCTTACTCAGAAAGGACATTTCTTTGGATGTGAGTTTTACAACATGGTTTTTGTCTAAGATTTCTGTATAGGAATGGATGGAGGATGTCAGTGTTACTGGAATGTGTTCATTCTGTTGGTGGGGTATCGAGACACAAATGAATGCCATGGTGTCTAGAAATGCTTTGTTTGCCAGTCCAACACCTAAATACATTTAGTTTGTCATGAAATAAATTGGCCAAAACAGCATATGTTGCCATCATTGCCAATATTGTATGATTAGTTAACAATTGTTATTGCAACTGGATTTAATTTCCCGCCTTTTATAAGTTTACATTTTGGCAATTTGCACCATTTCAAGTATGCTGAATTAGCTGGCAGCTTCTGTTTACATATGCACATAGATAGGCAGTGTAACACAGAAATCTCTTATTTCTTAGGAGATTTATGGATGCTTTTCTGTTTCTTTTTAGAAAAAAACCAGTGTGAGATCATTTGTTGCATTCATACATCAAGGTTTTGTTCCAAAAAAACAAGAAATTATTTCAATGCAGAATTGGCAGAAAATGCTGTTTTCAGGCTTCAACTACTTTTCTTCATTGTAAAGTGTATATATTTGGGTTTTGGACTGACAAAAACCTTTGGTATACTTGGATGGATATGGTTTGATATACAATATGAACTGATTAATAGTTATTCTACAGGAATACCCAAACTAGGCATGACGATAGGCAGGTAGATGAATAAAAGCTCTTGTTCACCTCTGTGCCATCCTGCAGCCTGCCCCTCCATCAGGCTGAGAGACACACCTCCTATCCAGTTTGGTGCAATAGGCAGGTAACATGAGCCTGGAGGTACAGAAGGAGATGAAAAAACAGCAATGACGCACATCCGACTTTCAGCTTTGATTACAGACGAGCAAGAGAGACAGGCAGGAGGGCTCATAACCCTCATTCGTCCAGGAGGAAGGCGGGGCTTGGTGCTCCTGGAGGCCCTCCGGGGACCCACCATGGCACCGTTACCCAGAGAGAGAGTCAGGGCTGCCAGAATACAGAAGATGCTTTTCATTAGTGCTGGTTCTGAGTTCTTTCATCTGCAGCTCTTTGATATGACGGCCGGGTGAGAGCACATTATGAGCTATGCTTAATGCCCAGGAGGTTCTGTGGTACATACATTGAGCGTGAACGTGTGCACACTGCATGCGTCTGTGTCAAGGTTATCGTGGTTAGAAGAGCTGAGAATTAAACAAGGCAGCAAGTGAACATATTTGATGATGCAGCACTCAGAAGGTATAAAGAATAATAGAACAAATGTACAGTAAAAAGTGGTTGAAATGATTATTTTATTAATGCGATTGAATTC
This sequence comes from Notothenia rossii, assembly GCF_949606895.1. Classification (NCBI taxonomy): domain Eukaryota; kingdom Metazoa; phylum Chordata; class Actinopteri; order Perciformes; family Nototheniidae; genus Notothenia; species Notothenia rossii. The sequence continues at coordinate 26,394,993 of NC_136906.1, forward strand.
AGCTTTTATTGTCATTGTGCTGAGACAGCAACATGCTGTTAGCATCTTATTAGTAGAATTCACAGTATTATAGGGAATACATGTAATGTAGAATTAAGATCAATACAATATGAATGTATGCAGGAGTTATAGTATATAGCGTAGGTATAAATAGGGTTTTGTAGTAACATTTAATGTAACAACATTAATAACTTACAAAAAGTCAAAGTAACAATGGTATTACATTATTACATGACATGTTACTTGTTAGACACTTTTATCCAAAGCGACTTACATACTCAATACTGTGGACAATCCCCACAGGAGCAATTTGGGGTGAAGTGTCTTGCCCAGGGACACAACGACATGCTGACTGCAGTGGGGTTTGAACCTGTGACCATCTGATCCCAACACCAACGCACAACCCACTGGTATAAAACACAAAATGATATTCCCCTATCACATTTACAAATGATACCCTGCTGATCATAGTAAAACAAACGTTAATCAAACCTGATAGAAAGAAAGTGAAACTATTAAAACCATATTGTTGTTTTCTTTCCAATCGATTATCACCCAATCATTGGTGATTATTTTAATATTCCTGTTTTCAAATATCCAGCATTTACAATCTGGTGTTTTTGATGCCTGGATATAAAATGGGCATACGAATACAATAACAACTTTTATCTTCCATTGGAATATTTCCGTCTCCTTGCCGTGAGCACATAGTGAGCTGCTTATTTTTTAAAACATCGCTGTGTTTAAAAACTGTGTGCACATGCCTGTTTGTGTGGAAACCCTCTGTTTCCATTGCACTTATTCTCAGTTTAGTTTTTAAAATATATTCCACCTTTCCAACAACTTAATCCAAGCATAGATGCTTGTTTTGAGATTATTATTATTTCCCCAATATTTCCAGTCTTTTGTTTTTGATGCGTAAATCTAAAGCAGGTTTAAAATAAAGACATTTTCCACCATCACCACCATTTTCACAGCTATTGCAAAGTGCCTTTTTTTACAGGTTGTACTGTTTGTATAACTTGAATGCGGGGGACAAAACATTTGTTTGAAATCAAGTTCAAACCATCTGCTCCTTTCTTTTCAGTGAGAATTGGGGAACCATGTGTGATACAAGCTTTAAAGCATCTCCCCGTGCACCTGTTATGTCTGAAAAGCAGGTTTTGTAAAAGCGACTCTTTTTGCATGCAGACACAAAACCCATTTCCTGTATTGTGCTGATAATGCGGCTACTCTGTCACTGTTACTGTGTTGCAGATAAACTGGACAGAGAAGAGCTTGAATTTTAATTAAATTCGAATCACAGAGGCAGGAAATAAAAAGGCTGTTTGCGGGTAGTTCTTCAGTCTGCAGCCTCGCTGTCTCGTTTAATGTGTGTTTGTTTTATTGACCTTGTCAGACGGATGCTGAGTGGCCCGGTGATGGACAGCCGGTTGGCTCCTCTGGGTTCAGCTGACTCCTCATTTTGTGTCTGCTGGTTGCACTTTCATGCTCAGCACATAGTGTTGGTGTCTGGAGCCACTTTCCCTCTGTCACTGCGAGATGATCCTTTCTATTTAACTGGCTTTGATCAGAGGTGGAAGAGATACTCAGACACATAACTTACACTGAACAAAAATATAAATGCAACACCATTTCTCTGAAATATTGTTCACAAATCTGAAAAAATGTGTGATAGTGAGCACTTCTCCTTTGCCGAGATAATCCATCCCACCTCACAGGTGTGGCATATCAAGATGCTGATTAGACAGCATGATTATTGCACAGGTGTGCCTTAGGCTGGCCACAATAAAAGGCCACTCTGAAACGTGCAGTTTTGCTTTATTGGGGGGGTCTGGGGGGGTCTGAAAACCAGTCAGTTTAACCCTAACCCTAACATGTCCCCCATTGAGCATGTTTGGGATGCTCTGGATCGGCGTATACGACAGCGTGTTCCAGTTCCTGCCAATATCCAGCAACTTCGCACAGCCATTGAAGAGGAGTGGACCAACATTCCACAGGCCACAATCAACAACCTGATCAACTCTATGCGAAGGAGATGGGTGACATGGTTAGGGTTTAACCCTAGGGTTTTTCTGAATCCATAAAAGCATTTCAATTAATATTGGGACTCATAACGTTACTTTGTTGAGAATGTGGCCATGTAATAAGTGGGATAATGTGCAGCGACTTGGTCATTATGGGTTAATAGGTGTTCTTTTCCCCATAATGACCTGCACATTATCCCACTTATTACATTGCCACATTCTCAACAAAGTAACGTTATGAGTCCCAATATTAATTGAAATGCTTTTATGGATTTAGAAAATGATTTTATTGATTTAAAACATATTTGTATGTATTGATTTAAATTGACATGCATCCGCTAAGAAAAATAGTCCATTGTTACCGTTTGAACTAACGTAGCAACGGCAGGAACTGCTTCGATAGCGTTTTTGAGGAGCTTTTTGATTACAGATTTGAAAACATCGCTCCTTGCTTTAAAAGTAGCACAATTCATTATGTCAAACCTTGGAAAGTATCTAGATATCCCTGCCCTAATGCCAAAGTATCTGGCAACTGAATATGTGTCGCCGTTTGATGTCTATGTCTGGACCGTTGCGTAAAAATTAGGATTTCTGCCCGTTACTTCTCCGCTGTTTTCTTGTCGCTCTTGTCTTGTCAATTGCTTTTCGGCCAAACTGTATACAGTTAAATCGAACGGACTTGTTTGTGCAGATGTGAGCGTCCTTAACAACGGTCAATAAGTGCTTGACAGCGGTCTGTCTTTTCGGTATTAACAACGTGTCACCCGTTCTGAATTGACCAATCAGAATCGAGTATTCAACTAAGCCATGTAATAATTTATTTTATTACATGGCTTAGTTGAATACTCGATTCTGATTCTGATTCTGATTTCTAACTGACAAGACAAGAGCGACAAGAAAACATCGGAGAAGTAACGGGCAGAAATCCTCCTTTTTACGCAGCGGTCCAGACATAGACATCAGACGGCGACACATATTCAGTTGCCAGTTACTTTGGCATTAGGGCAGGGATATCTAGATACTTTCCAAGGTTTGACATAATGAATTGTGCTACTTTTAAAGCAAGGAGCGATGTTTTCAAATCTGTAATCAAAAACGCTATCGAAGCAGTTCCTGCCGTTGCTACGTTAGTTCAAACAGTAACAACGGACTATTTTTCTTAGCGGATGCATGTCAATTTAAATCAATACAACTATTTTTTAAATCAATAAAATCATTTTCTAAATCCATAAAAGCATTTCAATTAATAGTGGGAGTCATAACGTTACTTTGTTGAGAATGTGGCCATGTAATAAGCGGGATAATGTGCAGCGACTTGGTTATTATGGGGAAAAGAACACCTTCATGCCGATCTAAATCCCTCCGCTTCGCGTCGGGCTCCTAATCAGCCTGTCGGTGTTCTTTTAAGCAATCATGCACGAGAGGCCGTTCTTGAACGTCATTATTACCAATAATGACGTTCAAGAACGGCCTCAAGTGTATGATTGCGATTCTATTACACAAACTATCATTGTAATCAACAATATCGTAAAATAATTTCATAATGTGGGCTAATTTGCTCCCAAACCTACGCTTTCTGTTTGAGTTAATCTCCGTCAGAAAGTAGTTCCTAGAAAGTAGTTCCCATGGTAACGATTGACAGCCCAGGTAGTTGACGCCAATGTACTCTTTTCGTTGCGACTTTTTTCCAACGCACTCAACTCGTCAGTTGAAACAGCCGCAAATCTTTCGTTGGCTTTGTGGTCTGTGTCCATGTCCAACCATTCATCAATACTGAGGCCCCCCAACAAATCAAAATTAACTTTAAAATCTGACATTTTGTAGCTACCGATTTCCAACGAGAGACAATGTATAACAGTGTAACGGCTGTGTGTCGCTAAACGTCGCTATGGAAACCACACGATGTAGGCTCATGGAAGTAGTTTCGGTAGGCTAGTGGCATGTGTAGGCCACTGGATACTTTGTGATTAGGCATGTTCTATTTGATCGTTGTTTGATCGTGGAATCAAACACGCCTATTGACCAATCAGAGAGCTTGCTCAAACCTATGTGTTATAGAATTCCCCATAATGACCGCGTCGCAGCACATTATCCCTTAAGTAAACTATGGCAATTGTTCTGAATAGTTATATCACTGGATTATAGTTAATGATCCATTAATGTGTACATCATTTCACATTTTGCAGCTGATAAAGTTGGAGCAAACTTTGCCTTTTTTTTACATCATGGTATCTTTTATCCATAGCAGTATACATAGCCGTGGGAACATGTTTCAAATGGGGGTTGCTGTGGGGATGACACCAGGGCTGGTTCTGACCAATGTGCTGCCCTATAGGCAAGATTTTAGCTGGCAATGAAAAACCTCTACAAAAGACCAATACACTACAAAAAGAGAAACATGTTGACATGGTGGACAGCTAGGCTTCAAATGTATTTAGTATTATAACATGTTTTAATTGGGGGGTGGACTTCACATACTCTAGGGGGGTCCAGGGGTGCCCCCCCGGGAAGATGTTTTTTAACATTTTAAAGTAAAATACTTCAATCTGGTGCACTTTGAGCGACCAATTACTAGAGACTGATCTAGGGTGTACAACTCTAAACACCCATATGAGAAAGATTGGTTTGCATTTTATTAATCAAATAAGTATGTGAACATAACCTATTACCTACCATAGCTAATAACAAATAAATGTAACTTATTTTATTTTTGTTGGTCATTCATATCTTATTTGACCAGTTAACATCTATTTATTTATGCATATTTTTAAATCTCTCCAGTTTTAAACGATATTTTTGGTTTACTGTCCTATAGTATACATTGGAATGATTTCAAACCTGCTTTTATTTATCCTAATAATTATAAAGGTGTGCCTTGGAAAGATTTGTTTACATAAATTGTGATCAACACGTTTGAGATTCACTGAGATAATTTAGACTAAAGTGAACTATCTCAACCCTCAGAGTCCTTTACCTCACTGAGCCTCTCAGTCTGACAGGACAGAACTCTCCCTCCACATTATTGTAAAAACTGTTTCTTATATCCGTTAGCACAACAGAAGCTAACAACAATCCCCGCCCGTACCGGTGCACCCCCTCTCTCTATCTCTCTCACTTTGGCTGTGAGCTGCGGGCGCCTGATAAGCCAACATCCCCCACTTTCATCACTACAGCGCCCATCGTACAGGGCAAATGGAAAATGTAACCGCGGTGAAAAGGGTGTTATCTTTACTTAATTATGAATGTTGTTACATCAAGACTGGAAATTCGTTTTTTTAAAATTATATTTGTATTATATCTTGTAGAAGTGCAGATCCCCTGTCCTCCACCAGGGGGTGCTGCAGCACCCTCAGCACCCCTACTTCCCACGGCCCTGGCAGTATATACAAAGTCATTATGAGATTCTTATAGTTTGTTATGATCATTTTAAAGGGGTCCTATATGCTTTTCTAGGTCTTCTCTTTCCTGTAGTCGGGTGTATATAGAGTGTTGTGCATGTAAATGGTCTGCAGGAACACAGGGGATTTGAATACCCCCGCCTGAAACGACTTCTTTGTTTACGTCCGCAACATAGTGACATCACTATGTCACACTTGCGCTTCTATTGGCTAGCGCTCCAACGCATTGAATGTAATAGGCTAAGGGGCGAGACATCTATAAGCGGTTGACCAATCACAACAGAATTGACCAGCTAACTAATCAGAGCAGACTGGGCTCTGGTTTCAGACAGAGGGTGAAAAGAGGTGCTGCAGCACAGGCAGTATGAGAAAAGTAAAGAGCTTTTTGAACATTAAAGCATGGAAACATGTCACAGTAGAGACACAGAATACAATCATGTCACCTGAACTTGAACATAATTGCGCCCTTTTAACCTGCAAAGGAGAAACTAATGTTAAATACATTTGAGGAATAAAATACAATATGTGGTTCCAAGTTGTATTAAAGTAGATAGATGGACACAGATGGACCTGATGCACAGGAAGTGGCTAGCACCCGTCTACTCGACACGTTCTCATCCTCATTATGAGAGCGGCTTCATTGTGCTGTGCCATCAGGCCTCAGAGTGTCTGCAGTCCCTCAGAGAGGTTGGCCCGCTGCAGGGGGTCACACTGGAGGAGGAGAGTGTCGCTTGGCTTCTTGTTTTAGAAGCTGATTTTCTGAGGTTGGAATTGGTGATGGGGAAACACGTCGGGTCAGAATTAGATGTTCATTATTGCAGGAGGATCATTTATCAGCTGCTCCGCTCCACAAATAGCAAAACCTTCCTCTTCTGTGATCCAATCTGACACATTTCATTTCTCTGACTGCAGTGGTGTAGAACATATTGACTTGTCTGCTGTACCTACGATGTTGAGATATTTACGTAATTCAATTTTGTTTCTACTGAAGCAAAACAAGCTATTTATTTGCCTTTATACTTTTTATTGTATTACTTATACAAGTTTCAAGGCTTTATTGTGATTTGTACATTAGTTACAGTGTATATATGGCAATGAACAACTTAGGTCACAGGCTCCTCCAACAGTGCAACATGAACATACTGTATGTAGGACATAGAACAAATAAAACAGATGAAATAGTGCAAGAAGAGAGTATATAGTAAACTCCACTACTGTACATTTATTGAAAAAATGAATAGTTTAGAAACAGATTTACAAACTCAATACAAAATAAAACCAACTAATAAACTATTATATATTATTATTTATAAATGTATCCAGCAGTACTTACTTAGAAATAAACTGCACCTATCATTTATGTTCTGTATTAAAACAATAACATCATCTGTATTATTCTAAAAAAAACAATAATATTTTTCCTTTTGTATAAAATTATGTTTCCATGCTAATACTTTGTAACTGGTAAACTTTTTACATTGAAATGCGATATTCATTGTATTTTATTTTTCACACTGTCGATCAAGATGCTGCTTAGCATCTTAGAATTCACAGTTCTATAGGGAATATATGTCATCTCGAATAAAGATACAACGTGATCTTATGCAGAAGTTATATAGTGTAGGTGAAAATAGGGTTTTCTAGTAATATTGAATGTTATAACGTTAATAACATTGAAATGCGATATTCATATTGTACTTTTCACGCTGTCAATTGAACTTCTTCTACAGCGTATAATGGAACACTAACCACACATCCTTGTTCACGCTCCATGTGATCTTTATAAAAGAACTTTCTCATGAACACAAAGCGTCCAGCTCCCATACGTTCACATAAAAGTCAATACGTGGCGGTGCTGTGTTTACAGAGGTGGAGACGGGTGGGCTCTGGTCTCGTAGTGAACCTCCTCTCTTCCTTCCTGCAGGAACATCCGTCTCCAGCCCGGACCCTCACCCCGGACCCTCATCCCGGCCCGCCCTCCACAACAATGAACTCCTCGCCACACGGCTCCCGCGCCTCCATCGACATCCTGGAGGAACTCCAGCTGATTGCTGCTCAGAACCTGGAGAAACTGGACATGAACAAATACTATGAGGTGGTCTGTGAGCTGGGGAAGGGCACGTACGGGAAGGTGGACCTGGTCGTACACAAAATCAGAGGTAACTGTGTGTGTGTTGGCGCTGAAGCTGATTCCAAATACTTCTTTTGATGTTCCTTTGAAAGGAAGTGTTTTGAAGCTAGGCTTGGAAGGTGCATCACACCTTGGATTTCTCCACATGATTAATTAAAGGAATACTCACCCAAAAATATATCGTTTGTGTATCAATTACTCACCCCGTGTTACTTTGATCTTTTTCTCACATGCCTCCATGGCAAACAAAGAAGGAAACAATTGACAAAAGGGTTGTTCAGTGGAAGTAAATCGGGAAACAACAATATCAAAACTTCAGTTCTCCCATTCTTACATACTCACATACTTACTTAGTTACTTACTAACATAATGACTTAGTTACTTACTTATTCACTAACTTACATACTTACTTACTTACTTTCTGACTTCCTTAATTACTTATTCACTTACATACTTACTTAGTTAGTTTCTTACTTACTTTCTTACATATTAACTTACATACTTACTTATTTACTTATTTACTCATTCACTTATACTTACTAGTCAAATACAAAAAACATAGCATACACATAAGTAACATCCTACATATACATATTTATATACTTACCAATACTTACTTACTTACCTACTTACTTAAAGCCATATTTACTTCAATACCTACTTACTTGGTACCTGGTATTGAAGCATCAGCAAACAAAGAATACCATTTTTTACCGTTTTATCTTCCACAATCACTTATAAAAGCCCTTTCATGTTGTTTAAGTGTTTACTTTAGAAAAATACATTTGACGTAATTGTCCACATATGTAATGCAGTATTTTTGGCATATATCTGAACTCAGATTGCTTAAATGTACTAATGGAAAATCTGTTCAACCTTTCCGCATTAAAATCCCATGATGTCCGACTTTCTTTTTATGGAGCACAAAGCACATTTTGAAAGCAGCGGTAGTGTGTCACCGAGATGAGTTCTGACCTTTCCAGCCTGTGAAGTGTGGAGTTGAAACAACGTGCACCTGTGGTTTTACCTTCTGCTTTATTACTGAGATCTTCTCCATCAGAGAGCAGGTCTAATTGTCTGATGGTGCTTGGTTTAAATGTCAGGTTCACTATGGGGATAAATGGCCTGAAGGCAATATCGTTTCTGACCTTTTGAATCATAACTGTGTTAAAGTTTTAGTGTAGAGGGAAACTGAAATGTGAATCAGTCACAGTTAGAAATGGGGTTGTCCTTTAATATTCAGTTTCCTCCGCCAAATAAAATCCAATATTTAATTTGTCAGCATTTTATTTCAAACATATTTTGAATATTTTCTTTTCATTTTGATATATTCAACCCTTACCTCATGCTACAGCTGCAGTAACACGACTTTATATCCGTTTTTTATACCTTCCTCTAATTGAGCCTTGTTCTCTAAAAGTATTTGTTCAATATTTGTACCGAGGGGAGTCAGTGTGGAAACATAGTGTTCCTTTAAAGTTACTTCACAGTAAACAGGTCTCTCACAGTTAAAATACTACATTAAGAGTCCTTCATTGAATATGTTACCGACTTATTAGAAGTATGTACTAGAAGTGTTATTCAATGTAACATGTTAAATAAGTAACCAAATGTGGACAGAAAGATAAAAGCATACTGTTTTTATTTTGAAGAGTTGTTTTTTTGACAGTTAAGGGGCCGTGGGGTAGATTTGAAATGCAGATTATTTGTAGGTCCTGCCCTGAAACCCTCACAGTTTAGAGTCAGCTGAGTTCCTCTGAACATGTTCGTCCTCGTGCAAATGAGCCAGCAGGCTGACTTTCAGAAAACAACTCATTTTCCATGAAAACATGAAACGTCTGTAACACAAGCTGCTGCTTAGAGAATACAACATTATCTATTTGTTGTTTCAAATATTCTGTACTGTAAAAAATACTATTGCCATGCGTCTTTTAGATATAGATAAATATGATGGCAAAGACACAATAACTCTCTACAAATAATAAAAAATGAAAAAATACAACTATAATTATATAATAATGTATTACAATTAATAAGCGTTAAAAATAACGTTATACTGTTGGTAACCATAACAAGAATATTAATATAACTTGTACGGCAATTATTATTTGACGCATTCTGCAGGATTAGAGACTTAAAATAGATGATATTCTTACAGATGTTTTTATTTGATGCACAGCTCACAAAATGCACATTTTCTCGAGGTAAGTTGTGAATCACTTCTTGTGTATAGTCTGGTCAACATTACAAAGCGTTATGAACAGACTCTGGACCTTTCCCAAAGGCTCTCTGTTGACTTGCACAGAGCGCTCTGCAGGGCTGAGCCGGTGCTATTGGAGACCCCTCCCCTCCCCTCTCCTCTCCTCTTCTCTGACTGATGGTGCAGAGAGGCAGACGTGGCAGCGTTCCACCTTTTTATATTTTTTAGATTAGCTCTGTTCATTTCTCTCTTGTTGCAATAAAGTGTCTGCCAAGGTGAGCCTCTGAACCTCACAAGACTACATTTGTTTTAGTGCATCACTTTTACATGATAGTGGTGTCAATTGATTGAATTGCATTAATCATAACGATGATTAAAGACACCCTTTTTTTTTATTTGACACAAAAGTCCATTTTTCCTATACATGATCAAAGTTCAAGGACACTTAGATCTCAAGAATTACATTTAATTTGCAGATTTTACACAACTGTTATATATATAAAATGATGGAGTGATGTCATACTGAACGTAATAATGTATTTAATGGTTCAACATAATTAAATACAGTCTCTTACATTTATACTGTTTAATATTTACAACACGACGTAAAATAGGGCATTGACACAAATTAAAGAGGGAAATAATTCAGTACATTTATTGCACAAGATGCAAAATATAACAAAATAATAAAGTAAATCGCTGACAGGGAACAACTTACTGCACAGTTAATAGTTTTACTTGAAATACCTACAAATAAATGTTGCTGATTCATACATAACTAAATGCAGGACTTTTATTTGTGTTAAAAATCTAGAAACCTTACTTTGTTAAAGTGTAAGCAGGTCACTCTATGCGGGAACATAGAGTCTGGAGGATTTGAAAAATGGCAGGATTGAACTCAGTGACGTGGGAGATTTTAATTATTTATCACATTTTGATCATTTTAATTAAGTTTCATACTTGTAATTAGGCAGATGTGAAATAATTACCCTAGACACATCTCATATGTATGAGAAACGAGGGAACGAGGATGGAGATTTATGGAGTTATGTAACATTCCTCTGTCCTCCTTTTTTGTTTCTCAGGCACTAAAATGGCCCTGAAGTTTCTGAAGAGGAAGACGACAAAGCTGAAGAGTTTCCTGAGAGAGTACAGCATCTCCCTGTACCTGTCGCCCTGCCCCTTCATCATCAACATGTACGGCATCGCCTTCGAGACCGACGAGTACTACATCTTCGCTCAGGAGTACGCGCTGGCAGGAGATCTGTTCGACATCATCCCTCCACAGGTGAGAGAAAGATTATCATGTATATGTTGTGTTCAGGGACACTTGCACTTTCCATCATGAATAAATTTAAAAAAAAGACGCTACTTATAACTAAAATCTTGTTGAAACATGTTTTTTTTATGACCTTTAACAATAGTATTTATGACATACAGAACTCAATTCTGACTTTGTATACTAACCAAAGATTAGTTTTATAACAATTTGATGGACATTTCTGTATACTTTTATATGACATGCTGACTTTTTTTTAATGGTTTTTTGGGCAACCAGTCCCTTTATTCAAGTGACAGCTATGGTCCCGGGCGGGATTCGAACCCCGGTCCTCCGCTTGTCAACTCTACCAATTGAGCTATACGATGGCGTAAATAACATTCTACTTCTTTTTTTTTTACTAACTATTTTATTACTTTTTCTACATTTTTGAAACAATATTCTATGGCTTTTTTTTTTTTAAAATGTACTTCTTCGAAATACTGGCTTTTTTTCTATACTGTGTTTGTTTTTTCTGATAAATTGAAAAATCTTTGGGATTTTTTTTATTCGAAAGACTATACTTTTTTTTTCTAAATATCATACTTTGACATTCTTTTAATATTTTCGACTCACTACTACACTGACATTTTTAAAACCTTTTATCACATTATACTATGACTTTTTTCCTATACTGTGTTTGTTTTTACTGATCATTTCGTTATACTATATAATATGACAATTTCTTCAGTTTTTTCAAAATTCTATACCATGATAATAAAAAAAAAAATGGACATACAATACTCATACTGATACCATGAGTTTTCTTCTGATATTTTGGACCAACCATACTGTTACGATTATTGTGTTATGTCACGTTTTGTATGTCTTGTTTTGGGTGTTTTGCTGTTCGTCATGTTTTCCTCTTGTATATTGTCTGGTCCTTCTTCCTGTGTTTTTCCTCCCTGTCGTTAGTTTCCCTGGTGTGTCTAATTGTCTGATTGTGTTCACCTGTCGCCCTTGTATTTCTCCTCCCCTGCCCGGCTGTTTCTCGTCTTGTGATTACCCCTCCCTGTATTTAGTCTTGTCTCTTCCTGTGTTCAGTGTGGGTTCGTCTTTTGTTTGTGAATGAGTTCACCGGTGAGTGTTCTGTTTTTTGTCCAAGTTATTTTCTTTTTATCCTTGAAATAAAGGTTAATCAGAGTTATCTGCATTTGGGTCCTGCTTCTTTCACTCAACCGTAACAGTACGAACCCACCAAATATGGGCCTAGCAGATCCTTTTGAGCAGGAGTTGTTGGATTTTACCTTTTCTTTGGCTACCTGCTCTGATCGATGGATGGGAGCTCCCGGGGTTCAGCAGTGAGAGGCTGCTCTGGCAGAGGCGCGCCAGATAACTATGGAGAAACCAGGCTTGGTGAGATTCTTACCTGGCTGGATTTTGGAGTTCCTCTCAGTTTGTTATCCCCTGCATGCTAGCCTCAGGCATGCTAGCTCTCTGCCTCCCAATTCCCTTTATGACACCACATGCATGGGTGTGGTCCGTTTGGAGTCAACCCTTGCTTATGCCCCAGCTCCTGCTCCTGTCCAGGAGCCGTTCTCTGGAACTTGTCTGATTTTTGGAGGTCCACGAAGCCTCCAAACGGCTCCTAAAAGAAGGAGTCGCAAGGCGAGGCTAGCAGCCCGAGCCCCAAGAGCCATGGTTCCGGCCCAAGTTCTGGCCCCAGCAGCCATGGTCCCGCCCCCGGCAGCCATAGTTCCAGACCCAGTTCTGGCCCCGGCAGCCATGGTCCCAGCCCCAGTTCTGGCCCCGGCAGCCATGGTCCCAGCCCCAGTTCTGGCCCCAGCAGCCATGGTCCCGCCCCCGGCAGCCATAGTTCCAGACCCAGTTCTGGCCCCGACAGCCATGGTCCCAGCCCCAGTTCTGGCCCCGGCAGCTGTGGTCCCAGCCCCCGCTCTGGCCCCAGCTGCCATAGTCCCATCTCAGGTCTCTTCTCGAGTCCTAACTCAAGTCCCTTCTCTAGTCCCTTCTCTAGTCCCTTCCCTAGTCCCTCCTCAGGTCACTTCTCTAGTCCCTTCTCCAGTCCCAGCTTTAGTCACTTCTCAAGTACCAACTCTAGTCCCATCTCAAGTCCCTTCTCTAGTCCCTACTCAATTCCATTCTCAAGTCCTTTCTCAAGTCCCTCCTCCAGTCCCTCCTTTAGTCCCTTCTCTAGTCCCTTCTCAAGTCCCAACTCTATTCCCATCTCAAGTTCCCTCTCCAGTTTCTTCTCTAGTCCCATCTCAAGTTCCCTCTCGAGTCCCCTCTCCAGTTTCTTCTCAAGTCCCCTCTCAAGTTCCCTCTCCAGTTTCTTCTCCAGTCCCCTCTCTATTTCCCTCTCCAGTCCCCTCTCGAGTTCCCACTCAAGTTCCTACTCAAGTCCCTACTGAAGTGCCGTTGGAGGTTCTGCTGGGGGTCCTGCCAATCCTGTGTCCTGTCCCGTTGGGGGTCCCGTCGACTACTCTCCTGCCGGGGATCCTGCCAACCCATGTCCTGTCCCGTTGGGGGTCCCGCCGACTACTCTCCTGCCGGGGGTCCTGCCAACCCTATGTCCTGTCCTGTTGGGGGGTCCCGCCGCCTACTCTCCAGCCGGGGGTCCTGCCAACCCTATGTCCTGTCCCGTTGGGGGTCCCGCCGCCTACTCTCCTGCCGGGGGGTCCTGCCAACCCTATGTACTGTCCCGTTGGGGGTCCCGCCGACTACTCTCCTGCCGGGGATCCTGCCAACTCATGTCCTGTCCCGTTGGGGGTCCCGCCGACTACTCTCTTGCCGGGGGTCCTGCCAACCCTATGTCCTGTCCCGTTGGGTGTCCCGCTGACTACTCTTCTGCCAGGGGTCCTGCCAATCCTATGTCCTGTTCCGTTGGAGGTTCCGCTGGGGGTCCTGCCAGCTCTATGTCCAGTCCCGATGGAGGTCCCGCCGACTACTTTCCTGCCGGGGGTCCTGCCAATCCTATGTCCTGTCCCGTTGGGGGTCCAGCCGGCTACTCTCCTGCCGGGGGTCCTGCCAATCCCATGTCCTGTTCCGTTGGAGGTCCCGCCGACTACTCTTCTGCCGGGGGTCTTGCCGACCCTGTGTCCTGTGCCGTTGGAGGTCCCGCCGACTACTCTCCTGCCGGGGGTCCTGCCGGCCCTATGTCCTGTCCCGTTGGGGGTCCCGCCGACTTCTTTTCTGCCGGGGGTCCTGTGCCGTTGTAGGTTCCGCTGGGGGTCCTGCCAGCTCCATGTCCAGTCCTGTTGGCGGTCCCGCCGACTACACTCCTGCCGGGGGTCCTGCCAATCCTACGTCCTGTCCCTCTGGGGGTCCCGCCGACAACTCTTCTGCCGGGGGTCCTGCCAACTCCTGGTCCTCTTCCGTTGGGGAACCTGCCGAAGCCTGTTCCACCGGCTCCGGTTCCTGTTCGGCCGACACCGGGTCCTGCCCGGCCTCCGGAGCTGTCTGGTCTTCGCCCTCGAGCCCGGCCCCTTGAGAGCCGCGGTCTTCGCCCTCGAGCCCGGACCCCCGAGAGTGCCGCGGTCCTCACCCTCGGGCCCGGCCCCCTGACTCTTCCTGCCGCTGCCTTCGCCCTCATGCTCGGCCCCCTGAGTTCGCCCGCTGTGGCCTTCGCCCCACCATGGACTCTGCCTTGCCCCCGGGCCGTCCGCCCGTGACCCCCACCTTGGACTCTGCCTTGCCCCCGGGCCGTCCGCCCGAGTCCCCCACCTTGGACTCTGCCTTGCCCCCGGGCCGTCCGCCCGAGTCTCCCTTCTCGGCTTCTGCCTTCCCCCCGGGCCGTCCGCCCGAGACCCCTTCCGGGTCCTCCGCTGTGCTCCTGGGCTGTCAGCCCAAAATCCCGTCCTCCTGACCCCCTCCACCCACCCTGGTGGCCTAGTGATGCGTCCCTCCTCCGAACCCCCTCCACACTGCTTGAGGTTTTGGACTTTTGTGGGTTTTTTTTTTTAAGGGACGTCTGGAATCCGTCCCTTGAGGGGGGGGGGGGGGTTCTGTTACGATTATTGTGTTATGTCACGTTTTGTCTGTCTTGTTTTGCTGTTCTCCCTGTCATGTTTTCCTCTTGTATATTGTCTGGTCCTTCTTCCTGTGTTTTCCCCCTGTCGTTAGTTTCCCTGGTGTGTCTAATTGTCTGATTGTGTTCACCTGTCGCCCTTGTATTTCTCCTCCCCTGCCCGGCTGTTTCTCGTCTTGTGATTACCCCTCCCTGTATTTAGTCTTGTCTCTTCCTGTGTTCAGTGTGGGTTCGTCTTTTGTTTGTGAATGAGTTCACCGGTGAGTGTTCTGTTTTTTGTCCAAGTTATTTTCTTTTTATCCTTGAAATAAAGGTTAATCAGAGTTATCTGCATTTGGGTCCTGCTTCTTTCACTCAACCGTAACACATACTATGACATTTGATTTGATGTTTTTAACATAATATACTTTGACGCTTTTTTATATTTTCGACACTATAATATGACTTACGGGATATTTTCAACATACTATACTCATTTTCAACATAATATACTCAGAATTTTTACTATATAATGTAGTTGTATAATTTTGAATATTTCCGACATACTATACCGTTAGTTTTCAAAATTCGACCTTCTATACTATGTCATTTTTTCTGGATATTTTCAACATACAACACTAGGACTTTTTTTAATATTCTGACGCACTATACCAGGGGTGTCAAACTCTAATACACAGTGGGCCAACATTTTTAAATGGGTACTAGTCGAGGGCCGGACTGGTTCAATGTTTATTAAAACTTATTGAAATGAACTTATTGCACATATTAAACCTGGAACTAACAAAGCTTAAATTATTGCCTATAAAAACAACATTATTCATTTCTTATGGCTCGATCTACGTAGTCATTTGTTATGATTACATTTTTCCACAGGCCAACAACAGCTTCAAAAAACCTATTTCCCTCAAAGAACAAACCAAACATGCCCTGTTGTCTCAAGAAAGAAAGTGCAGAAGGAAACATCCATTAAACTCAGTGTGCTGCTCTGTGATGCTAGTTCAAGCCAGATACTTGGCATCTCATCTTTGGTGCAAGTTCATCAATGCTCAGGCTCTGAGCTGAGGAAACCCTCAGGATTGAGTGAAGGTGTGCGTGCAATATACCGGCCAGATCTAATAGTTAGAGATTATCCTGCGGGCCGAAATTAAATCCACCAAGGGCCTGATTTGGCCCCCGGGCCTTGAGTTTGACACCCCTGCACTATACTGTGATGTTTCTTCTGATATATTCGACTAACCATACTATGACTTCTTTTATATTTTTGACATACTATTCTTTGATATTATTTTTATACTTTTGAACTAAACTATGATGATTTCTATATATTTTCGGACCACCTATATAATTAAGTTGTTTCTGATATTTTTGAGATACTACTGTATACTATGACATTACTTAAATACCAGTGGTTCCTAACCTGGGGGGGCGCTATTGCAGGGGGGCGCGTGAAACCTGGGAAGAAGTTGTAAACAAACATTGTTTACTCGTAAAATCAATAAAATTTAGAGATTTTTAACATGACCGGCAGTTAAAAAAAAAGTTGACGAGCCCATAACAAGCCTTTCAGTTTTAATGCCCAAATCAACAACGTTTTCATATTTTTTGACATACTGTACTTTGATTTTTTATGATATTTTCGATCATACCTTACTTTTACTTAATTGTTTTACATAGTAAGCTGTAACTGGTTTTTTCATAATTCTCGACCTACTATACTCTGACCTATTTTATATTTCTTGACAGAATGTACAATGAATGTTTTGACATTTATTGATGTACCATACTTTGATGTTTTTTCTTATATTTTTTGACATACTATAACATGACTTGTTTCAAGATACTATCTTATTAAAGTGTTTAATATTTGAATGGGTTTCATTTCTTTGACCTCGTTCTTCCTCTCCTCTGTTCAGGTGGGTCTTCCTGAGTGTGTGGCGAAGCGCTGCGTCCACCAGGTGGCGATCGCCCTGGATTACCTGCATTGTAAGAAACTCGTGCACAGAGACATCAAACCCGAGAACATCCTCATTTTCGACAAAGAGTGTCGCAAAGTCAAGCTCTCAGACTTCGGCATGACGCGGCGCGCCGGCTCCCCGGTGAAGCGCGTCAGCGGCACCATCCCATACACGGCACCCGAGCTCTGTGACACCTCGCGGCACGAGGGCTTCTGCGTGGACAACAGCACGGACGTGTGGGCGTTTGGCGTGCTGCTCTTCTGCATGTTGACGGGGAACTTCCCCTGGGAGAAGGCCATGCCAAACGACACCTTCTACGAGGAGTTTGTGCGCTGGCAGCGGCGCCGGACAGGCACGGTGCCGTCGCAGTGGCGCCGCTTCACCGATTATTCTCTCCGAATGTTCCGAAGGCTCCTTTCCATTGAGCAGGAGCGCCGCTGCTCCGTCAAAGAAGTCTTCAGCTACTTCAACCAGAGCTGGATGCTGGACACGGAGAACGGGAACGGCTTGGCGAGCAGCGCGGCACCCCCTCTGGACATCAGCTCGTCGTCGTCTGAGGAGAACGTGTTGGTGGACCGGCTGAAGCAGCAGAGCCTGTCCCCCGCCTGCATGGCAGCGAAGGGGAGCCTCATGATGGACACACACTTCTCCTCTGTGTCCACGAACAGCTCGCCCTCCTCCACTGGCAGCTACGATCGCGTCAACAGAGAGAACAACGAGAGAGGGCGCCACCTGGTGGCCACGCCCATCGAGATCTGCGTCTAGAGGCGCTGGACACTGCATTTAATGTGAGGAGGGGGATTTCTCTGAGGTAGAGGAGCAAAGGGCGGATCAAAAAGTTGACGCCTCCCTGCTGATTTACTAATTTCTGATGAAGACTCGCTCTGAGGAAATGAGCAGAGAGCCTCCTGTATGTGCTCTATACTTGGGATACTGAAATGGACGACCTGTTGAAAAAATAATGCTGAAGGACAAAAACAAAGACATTCACAATCCTCGAGCAATATGAAAATGATCCAGTCCAAAAAATAATTCTCGATCGGCTTTCAGTAAAAACATTTCTTTATGGTACTTTTGTGTGTTTATAGATAAGTGTTATTTCTTAGTACGTGTTTTTTTTATTTGGAGTTCAATTATTTATTTAAAGCAGATGCATATATTTATGATTTGTAAGAGGTTAGAAGCCTTTTGTTTTACTCTGGCTTTCCCTGAGAAAAAAATGTAATTACTGTAGTATGGTTTTTTGAAATATTCGTCATCATGTTGTTGTGATCTCTCTCCATAATGTCCTCTCCCATGTTTGCCTGTGATCCCTCTTGTACAGCAGCAATCCATAAATGGTACATTGTTTTCTTTGGGTAAAAAATACATAATAATCAGCTATTTGGTAGAATGACACACTGGAAAAAAGTAAGAATGTGATTCTTCAATTTGCATGGTTAAAGAAGACAATTGTATCTTTCATTGAGGAAGTAGCTTAATTATCTAACAAGTGATTCAAGTGGACTTTCTTCTTCTCCGAAAATAAATAAATAAAAGAAAAAATCATTGACATTAAAATTGCTGATTGAATACAAATAAATACATACAATTCTGTAAGGATTTGGGGATGTTACCTGCCCAATAAATATGTATTATGTTGTTTTTATTGCTGTTTACTTTAAAAGTAAAACCCTGAATGTGTCAAACATTTGGGAATTAACATTTTTAATTTCTGTTTTCCATAAGTATTGCATGTTCATGCCTGTGGTGACATTAGTTTAAATAAACACCCCCAAAATTAAATTGGAGCCAGTTTGTCTTTTTATTCCTTTTTTTATAAAGGTTTAGCATTTCTAGAAGATTTGCTTCCACTCTGATACTTAGTATGATGTTTATTCATAACGTCCCTAAAATCAAGGTAACATATTTAAAACAGTCATAGTGTAGTATTTCATCAAGAAATATTATATGTGTCATGTTATTAAAAAGTCAAAAGAAAATCACAGCAGATTTCATAATTAAATGATCGTCAGTCATAATGTCATATTTGATAGATTTCTCATAAAAAATGCATATTATCGTATACCATAAGGTGTCATTCAAAAAAGTAATAATAGAGTAAGTCGTACAAATATCACCAACAAATGAAAGCTTTAGCGCAAGTTCAATAAGGAAGACCTAACAATGAGTCACTTACACGTCACTCTTTTGCTCTCTCCCTCCTCATTAAACATGTGGGCGTCACCCCTTAGCAGCCAATTGCTGCACACCTAAAATTCCTTAAATGCCTGCTCTTCCTTCCTGTCAGCTGTCATTTCAGGTGACTACACACAATGGTAGTACTACATACTCCTTCTCGTGAGAAAACTGTAAAGCAATATAGCTCAAGATGCCCAACTCGGATAATTCGGATCATGAACCTTCTCCGGAAGTCTTCGGTCCCGGTTCGGCTCCCTTCAGCGGATTATCATCAGAGGCAGACTTCCTCATCGCCCGGCTCCTGCAGCAGGGCATTCCCACAGCCCCAGGCCTCACTCTCTCTCAGCTCCGAGAGCTCTCGGACCAGGTCTCCGGCATAGCTCCCCAGTCCGGGGCAGCAGCTCCAGTCAGTTCCCCGGAGAGATCAGGGCGAGGACGCGGGCGCAGCCGCGGAGGAAAAAGGGGCAGGAAGTCGAGCCCGCCAGGATCCCGGCCGCCTCCAAAATCCACCCCTTCACAGGCCCGCCAGGCCGGGAGCATCTCTAACACGCCCCTCATGGAGAGTAGCGTGGCCGGCTCCCTGCAATCCCTGGCGAGCTCCATGAGAGCTATCGATGCTCGCCTCCAGGCCCTGGAAGACTCCGTCACAGGAGCTTCAACTTCCGCTGCACTCAGAGCAGCGCTCTCTGCCTCAGTCCCGCCGGGGTTGCCGGGTCAGGGCGTACCACGCATTCCAGCAGTAGCTCCCCCCTACTCTCTGGCTTCGGCCCTCCCATCCCCCCCTTCAGGTAGGCCTTTCATTTCCCAAGCCGCCAACATCTCCTCACGGCTTAGGTCGAAAATTCTTGAAGGGAAGGACGTCAATCTGCTCAGCCTTATTCTGCCCTCCCCGGAGTGCGATAAAGCCATCGCCACAGGAGGAAATATTACCGCCGTCTTTAAGGCCGCAGACCCCAGGCTTATCAGAGACATCAGCGTAGGGCAATTCATGGTCGCTTTCAGCATCTTCCGTGATGTTCTCTGCTCCGTCTACCCTGAGAGAAGAGTAGAATTAGATGCGTACATGGCCATTATTGGCGACATTAACATTAGATACGGGAAATCCGTCTTCTATCAGCACCACAAAAGCTTTTCAAGCAAAGCAGCGCTCCACCTAGCACATAGCAATATCCGCCTGGACTGGTCAGTGATGGACATTGAGCTGCTCGTGATGGCCACCGGCGGCCAATCTGCTATCTCATGCAACAGCTGATGAGCGCAGGGCCACATCGCTCCCCTCTGCGCCCAGAGCCTCCCACATGCAGTATGCTGGGAACGATAGACCAAGCCGTCAGTTTCTGCAGGGATGCACACCCGAAGTCCGTTTGCCCCAGGCGCAGCCACAGCCTCACAGTAGCTCTGCGCCAGAAACCTTGTGGTGGAAAAACATTCTGAAATATCACCCCTCCACTCCCATTAACATCCCTCAGCTAGCAGCTGCGCTTTCTACTCACCCAGATTCCGCGTTCGTCGACTATCTCCTGTCAGGGCTCTCCCAAGGCTTCAGGGTAGGGGTCCTCCCATCTCCCACAGTGACTTTCGTAGCAAAAAACTTACAGTCAGCCGCTAAAGTACCCAACATAGTTTCCCAGCTCATCGACAAAGAACTTCTCAAAGGATACATAATCTGTCCTTTTAGCTCCTCCCCCTTCTCAGTGTTCCGTTCAAATCCCATCGGAATAGCCACACGCAAATACACTGGAAAAAAGAGGCTGATTTTCGATCTGTCCGCTCCCCGCTCCGGCCCATTCTGCAGCGTCAATAGTATCATCCCTCGAGATCAGTTCTCCCTTCACTATGCCTCAGTGGTTAATGCAATAAAAATGATTAAGTTCACAGGGCACGGAGCTTGGCTCTCCAAAGCGGACATTACCGATGCCTTCAAAATCATCCCCATTCATCCGTCTCAGTGGAATTTGTTCGGTATTAAGTGGGAGTCCAAACTCTATTTTGCCGTTCGCCTGACCTTCGGGTGCAGAAGCAGCCCCTGCATTTTCAATTCCTTCTCGGAAGCGCTCTGCTGGATCCTGCTGAACATCGTCAGAATCCCCTCCGTCCTTCACCTACTGGACGACCTTATAGATCCGCCACAGGACAGCTCAGGGATCTCATTGGCCAAGCTTAAACATTGCTTTCAGGAGTTGGGCATCCCTCTCTCCAAGGAGAAAACGTTTGGTCCCGACACACGCTTAGAGTTCTTAGGCATCATCCTCGACTCCATAGACATGAAGGCGTCTCTCCCCTCCGACAAATTGCAGCGCATCCGGGACATCACCAAGTCATACTGCGAGCACAAAAAACAGTTGCTCTCCCTTCTCAGACACCTCAACTTCGCCATGCGCGTCATCCCCCAGGGGCGCTCGTTCATCTCCCGCCTCCTGGACGCAGCATCGGCGGTCGACAACCTCCATGACTGCGTCTTCCTAGACGAAGGCTGCCGCTCAGACCTACGTTTCTGGTCCCTCCTGCTCGCCCACTGGAACGGAGTCACTTTCTTCTATCACAACCTTGTGTGTTCATCCGATTCAATGAGGCTTTTCACTGATGCCTCCCCATCCGTGGGCTTTGGGGGTTTCTTCAAAGGAGAGTGGTTCGCAGGGTCATGGCCCCCGTCATTCCCAAATCATGCTTCATCCTCCGCTCTGCACGAGATCTTTCCGATCGCCGTTGCATGCCACGTATGGGGTCACCTGTGGTACCGTAAACGCATCTCGGTGCTGTGCGACAACCAATCAGTGGTTGGAATTATTAACAAGGCGCGCTCCCAGTGCAGTGACATTATGCCATTCATGAGAAGCATCACGCGGTCCTCCATAATCTACAACTTCTTAATCACAGCTCGCCACATTCCCGGTCACCTCAATGTTGTTGCTGACTTCCTCTCTCGCTTTCATTTCCAGACGTTCCGGAATCTCTGCCCGGAAGCCAGCTCGCAACCAGTAGGAATCCCTCCACTTCATCTCCTCTCTCTGCACTAAACGAGAGTCCCCTAGCTCGGCACCTCGAGTCTGCTAGATTCTTCATGAGAAAGGGCTTAGCCGCTTCCACCCTCAAATCCTATGATTTCGCATGGAGAACGTTTGCCTTTTTCTGCTGCTCAGTAGGTGTCTCACCAAAACCTGTCCTCATCTCCACCGTGTGCGCCTTCATGTGCTACTGCACCACTGTCCGAAACCTCAAACCCCAGTATATCCGGAGCCTCCTAGCAGGCATTCAATTTAATATTCGCTGCTCCGATCCTAGCTTTGCCCGCCTATTTTCAAACCCAACAGTTAAACTTATTCTAAAAGGGTTGTATAAGACGTTCACACTCAGGAAAGGATTATTCTCCCCCAATATCGACGTGCTGCTCGATGCCGTATTTCTATTAGCCTTCTACGCGTTCCTCCGACCTGGCGAATTCACCACAGCTTCCCTCACGTTCGACCCCAGTCGAGATGTCTGCCTCTCCGACCTAGTTTTCAACGCCAGCCACTTTAGTCTCAGCCTAAAACGCTCCAAATGCGGAGGAGCCTGCTCCGTTATTGCAGCTCGCATCGATTCCCCGTTCTACCCTTTTAATTCTATGATCAAATTCCTGCACTGCAGACCCTCCACCAACCCGTCTTCACCACTTTTTCTTACTAAAGGAAATGCTCCCCTAACGCAGCGCCTGTTCAAAATCTACCTCAAGCAAGTTCTCATTCAATCCGGCCTATCTCCTATATCATACTCGGGACATTCCTTCAGGATAGGTGCAGCCACCTCTGCTGCTAATCAAGGTCTCTCTAACTCATCCCTACAACAACTAGGACGGTGGTCCTCCCCCGACTTCACAACCTACATTCGCCCGGACATCAGCGCCGTACTGGCTTCCCAAAGATCTCTCAGACCCTAACTACGGTATTTATGCATATAACTGGTGGTGGTTCATATCACGTTTACGCGTATACATGTTTCATTCTGCTATCTGATTTCAAACTGCATTCTGTCCTAGTCCATGGGCCCCGCCCACAGGGAATAATGTCTCGTCTCACGTAGCATCTACATGTCACTGGCTATATTCTCCTGCACGCAGGTATCTAATCCAGGCCCGTGCTCAAATGGGCTGTGTAAAAATGTATAACCTGCACGTCAGGTCGTAAGAAGGAGAGAGGAAGAAAAGAGAGAAAGAAAGAAGAGAGTAAAAATAAGGGACCGTGTGTCCCCGTAGACTTCGGTCTTGTGGACTGCGGGTCCCCATAGACTTCGGTCTTGTACACTGCGGGTCCCCGTAGACTTCGGTCTCGTGGCTGTGGGCCACCGTAAACTTCGGTTTCCTTCATAAACAAGATCCCTGCTTCGGCAGGACGTTCGACCTTCGTGGCGGCGTAGTCAAGCCCTGCTAGCCCGGCAGGCGACCCTCAGGTCGTTTTCAGATAAGACCGGCACTGATTTCGGCAGTCAGAGTCTCAGCATGACCCTTAAGCTCCGGCAGCGATTCCGGCCCCCTGCCGCATACATATTTTAATCTATTATTTCCTCCCCAGATCACCACAGTCACCCTACAAGGTAAGAACTCAGTTCATCTCAGTATTCTATACTTCACTGGTTTTGGGGATTTTCATCGGAGCAGTTCTTTCCCTCCCGAAAGATTATCCTGCAAACCGGGGCCTAATCGCCAAAACACCATTCCATTCTCCTGTTGTATTATCATGGCAATCATTTCATTTATATGTCGTGTAACAATAAACATGTATTCCATACATCACGTCTCTCCGGTTTGAAATGAAAGCTTTAGCGCAAGTTCAATAAGGAAGACCTAACAATGAGTCACTTACACGTCACTCTATTGCTCTCTCCCCCCTCATTAAACATGTGGGCGTCATCCCTCAGCAGCCAATTGCTGCACACGTTAAATTCCTTAAATGCCTGCTCTTCCCTCCTGTCAGCTGTCATTTCAGGTGACTACACGCAACCCTCCTCCACCCCTCTCGCCTCCTGTCTCCTCCAGGACAAAGCTAAACCTTCCTCCTCCAGACCGGTCCCACCTACTTATCACCACCACCAGTGTCTAGACCCCGGGGATTTTCATCGGAGCGGTTCTTTCCCTCCCGAATGATTATCCTGCAAACTGGGGCCTTATCGCCAAAACACCATTCAATTCTCCTGTTGTATTATCATGGCAATCATTTCATTTATATGACGTGTAACAATAAACATGTATTCCATACATCACGTCTCTCCGGTTTGAAGTATAGTAGGTTTTGTCATTTCAAAAATATTATCTAAAAGAATGCACGTCAACAGTCATTGTACAGTTCGCATTAAAAAAATCAATAGAAATCCTTTCAATAGTATTTTATAAACACCTGATTAGTAAAGTATGGCATAGAAACATCCTAACGAAGTGAGTTTATAAAATGCTAAAAATAATAAAGTATGTAAATAATGATCTAAAAGTGTAGCATCATTTGTCATATTTATTTAAAAAAGAGAGATAGCGGGTCCTAATATTAAAAGAAAATGTCACATTGTATTGTTTCATCAAAGCATCATAAGAAAATCAGTGCATTGTATTTTATAAAAAAATTAATTAAAGAGTAAATATAGAAAAGGCATGATAATATATTTAAGAATGTATAAAATATTATTGCATATCGTAAAAAGTCACAAAGTCGTATAGTGTGTTTATAAAAATGTGAATACAGTAGGTACTTATTATTATTATAACTGTTATTATTTGATACACTTATTCTTAACATCATTATTATTTTGTATTGTTCTTGGTTTTCTGGTTAAATGATGTATGTTAAACCACTATACATTAAATATATAGTGTGTCATTATAAAAGTCAGTTGGAGGGAACTTTACTACATTCAGCAGATAAATCCTGATTTCACATTGGTGCTTAACAGTCTTAATAATCCAATGATCTATTATTTAATAGTAAAAGAGTCATGGGGACATTTCTCCTGCTAGGATTACTTTCAGGTTGAATCATTTTCCTGACTATAGTCGATGCCAGGAGATCCTCTCTCATCAAAATGGGCATTAGAGCTTTAGCATTTTCACATCAAACTAAATGAAAGCTGAAACTCAGATCATTTTGCTCATTAGATCAAGCTCCTGTTTGACAGTCACGGAAATATTCTGTAAAACCACTGAGACGTGTTTCTGGCTAACGAGCCGCTCTGCCTCCAAAGAGCTCGCCCACATGAACCTGGGAATACATCTCATTTCATGTTACAGTTAAACAAATACACAAACTGAATATCAACAGTTAATCTGAAGCTAAACACACTTCTGCAGCAGATATTTCACAGGCTTTTATAAACTGATGCCAAAGAGACAGATTAAAGGAATCTTTCCAATTTCAGGTGTGCTCGGGTATAAAGGGAGCAAACGGGGAGAAACAGCTAAAGTGTGGCTGAGCGTCACTCCATGTTTACTGTGCAGAGAATACAAGTCAGCTCTTTGTCTGTGAGTAATGTTCAGATATTTTAAACTAGTAAAAAGTCCTTTAAAATGTTATTTAAGTAAAAATACAACTGTATTAGCATTAAAATGTTACCCTGTCACTCAATAATCAGTCAGTGGTAAACTTGGGTTCTACTGCAATCATGTTTTCATCACTTTAATGATGCTGTTGGGAAATGTGGAGCTCACTTCAATTACTTTGTATATAGAGTTTGATGTAAAATAACTATATTTCGTATTCTACAAAGTAGAAACAAATGTAGTGCAGTAAAAGTAAAACATGTCCCTCTAATAAGTACAGAGCGGTTTGAATCAATAATCCATAATATCAATGTTTTGTTTAAGATGAAATACTTCCACCTTTAGCAGCTGCAACATTAACATATTGTACATATACATGCTTCAATAATTATAATTAAATAAGATATTTTTATTTTTATTTTTACTAACAAAAAGGGCATTTCTACTCTGGTATTTCTGATTTCTTACTCTCTTGGTTCCAATATTTTGAAAATGTTTATATAAAATATCCAGGCCCTTTAAAGCATCTGAGCACCTCCTCCTCCACCGCTGCAACAACAACAACAACAACAACAACAACAACGGCATGGAGGAGCTGAGTCCAGCTTTGTGCTGTTAAGACCATTTTCTGTGCTGACACAGCATGAGGCTGTAAATCATGATGTGATCTCAGAACATGATACACAGTCTGATCAACGTTCCCCAGAGGCTGCGTGTGGTTCTGTACTGTATGTTCTGTTGATGTTTGTCTACATTATGCATCACAACCATAGATCACTACACGCCCTCACAGCAGAACACTGCCAGTTATTTGCATGTTCTTTTCAGTTTCATCAGTGCTCAACTACAAGTACAGGTCCTGCATTGAAAATAAAAGTATTGATTGTGTGGTAAAATGTTAATGTTCAAAATACTGATGAGAGTTATATAGCTATATGTGCAGTTTGATCAAATAAAATGAGAAGTTGGCATAGAAAAAAGTAAAGAAAAAGTACTCCTCTAAATCTCCAGAAGCGCCGACACCTCCTCAGCACTCCACCGCTCCGATGATTTATTTAGTGTTGTCATAACTGCTTTTACAACAAACTTGACTCAGCCTTGTTGTTGGCCCGGAAAGAACCTCGATTTTATGGGGCCAGAAAAACTGTGAAATAGTACCCGCTAGCCGGTACTACGCTAAGTGGAAACGCAACTAAAAACGGACCGGGCACAGCACGCTTAAAGCGAGCTCCGCGCTGTAGTGGAAATGTGCCATAAGTACTCTTTTTGGTGTGAACCTTTATGTATACAATCTATGGTGTGAACGCAAAATTCCAGGCACTAATGGAACTAAACGGGAAAAGCACTCCAGTGTGAACTCGCCTATTATGTATTATATCATTTCTATATTATAACTTTTGTGTAATTATAATAATTGTCACATTTTTTCACATTTTACTCCGTTTTCTACATAACACATTTTTGTGTAAATATTGTCTTTATTTTTCATTTGTTGCAATAGTCTTAGCTTTTATAATTGTACTATTTTTTTTTTTTGGGTAACATATAGTTATTTCTGAGTCTCTGTATACACCACTTATACCAAGCAAATTCCTTGTATGTGTAAACATACTTAGTAATAAAACTGATTCTGATTGAATTAAAGAAAAATAAGCATTGTCTGTTATAGTAATAATAAGTCTTCATTTGCAGCTGCAGGCATAAACAGTATATATGTTTTCATAAAAGCAAATAAACCAAGACTAACATTCTCAAAATGAAACGATAAGCAGGTATAATGTCTTAGCTTAGCCCTTTTAGCATCATAGCAGTCTTACTGATATTCAGCTGTATCTGAAGATCTGCTGCAACACTCATTTTGTGAAACAGGTGCCATGTGTTCACACTGTCTCACCTGCGAGCAGCGAGTCTATTCTGAGACGCAGGGTGAGGAACACCAGTACCGAGAGAGCGATGAGACGGAGAGGAGCTGCCAAATGTTTCCTCAGATAGATTTTAACCCTTCGATATACGTGCAGGAATTGTTTCCATCCAACTGACTGAAAAGCAGAGCTCAGGAGGAAGACACTCAAATGATAACTGTTCTGTCTGTTGGCTGTTGGCTGTTAACACAATTACATAAAAAAAAAAAAATACATGTCTGCTATCCAAGAAATTATGTATCAAGTAAAAGTATGTAGGTAAAATCAGGGAATGCATTTAAAGTATTTACAGTAAGATCAAATGAAGAATCTGAAAATATATATTTATTTAGTTTGACATTAAAAAGTATTTTTTTAAATGTATTTCAATGTTGCAGTTAGTCCCATATATGGTAGAATAATGACATTGTTGACATATGATCATATCCTATAACGGCTTGAATGTTGTAAAGATGTCCGGTAACTATATTACAGTAAAAACAAAAAATAAGTAGAGCGAGGCAAGAAAAGACACACGTATTTAAAATGAGTAGAGAAGATCAGTACCTGAGCTCATGTACTGAGCTACAAACCACCACTGCAGACCTGGCTGATAAATCAACTTGTTCAGAAAAAGTGAAATATATAAAGGAAACCAATTCAGATTGCCAAAACCCAGAGACACTTTAATCCCTGCAGAATACCATTCTGTCTCTGTGTATTAAGACACATAATGATGGCAGTCATCAGTGTTTCTAAATCAATGTGTCTATTTGAAGAGAGAGGAGAGACATGGGTTCACTTTTATGGACCTTTATTAAAGAACATTAATCATAGTGTTCATCCTCAAATAAGAAAAACGATTTACCTTAAAGCCTTTCTGTCGTCTGTCATATCATGTGAACTGAAATACAATACTTACGCAGGTGGTTGAATAAAGCAGCACACTACATGGAAACTGAAATATATTAAAGGGTCAGTTAAACCAAGTCACAAACACATATCTATCTATTCCTGTGGTTCACTGGTATGAAATCACAGTTTGCTCATCCACACACCTCCATTTAGACATACAGGAAATACTAATGGCTAATTTTGCGTACTTTTGATGGAGCTAATTCGCCAATTATATGAGCAAATATAGGCGAGAAAAAGTCAATCCATTCAGAAAAACAAGATGCGTTTTTCTTCAGTTTTAAATCCATCAGAAATAGTTGTGTGTACATCCATTTGCTAATATGTTAACAAATGTACGCTCAAGTAAAATGTGTTAAGAAAATAAGCAGCTGCTTTTAACTGAGAATCATCACATCACTTTTATTCAGCATTAAACTCAGGAATACTTTGTTTGTACTTGCAATGCTGTCACTGTACTGACATGTTTACAAATGTAGGCACAAAAAAGGGATTCATTCAATTATTTTCAGAAAAACAAACAGCTATTCGTCAACATTTTTATGAAGCAAATGTGTGAAAGTATAACCAAATATAGACCTTAAATAAGCTCACTTTACTATGACATTTGTCTCCAAATGCTCTTTAGTTTCTGTTTCAATGCAATTTTTTTACTTTGTTTGTGAATCTCCAACTGTTATGATTTCTGTTACTTTACTTATTTCAGTCTTAATAATAATAATAATAATAATAACTTGAATTTATATAGCGCCTTTCATAACCTCAAAGTCGCTTCACAAAGAAACATACAAGGACAAGACATAAAACATAAAAAAAAAAAAAAATCTTAATCTTACATTTGAAACAAATATTGCCACAAATAAAGACAAGCATGTCGTAGCCATAGCTAACTTGCTCACTCCATGGTGAGACTTTACTTCCCGCTTACATTACCAAAACCCTAGGAATTATGGGATCTGTATTTCTAAAATGCCCAAGAGTAACATTTAAATAGTATGTTTTGTCTGACAAACAGTTTTCAAACCCTAAATCTCAAATGTGCAATAATATAATACAGGGAAGAGCAAAACACTAAAAAATATGGAATTTGTATTTGTTATTTTTGCTCGAAGAATAACACGGATGAATAAATAAGATACGAATTTTAAGAATTGTGATCCTTTTGTTCTAATGTTTCTCTTTTGTTTAAATGTCACCAATCATGCTATTTTTAGGCAATAGCACAGGTCTCAGATATATAAATATATAAAAAACATGTCTATGAAGTGTTTTGCTCAAAATACCAAACAGATCACCCATTCTAGCCATGCCTCATATCCCTCTATTTCACTTCCTGTTACTAAAGTGATGATTTTGGGTATAAAGCTTTAAAAATATTTTTTTTTTAAAAAAAATAAAAAAGGAGGCGGCTGAGCTCATGCGGGACCCAGCAGCTACTGTCTAAACTAAATACTGTGGTGATGAAACGCCATATCATAGATTATCAAGATTATGTCTGAAACAGTATGGAGCTCAAAGGCTTTCTCTCTTGCCGGTTATACCACAAGGTGAGTTCCTTTTTATTTCCTGCTTCTTCACACACATGCTCTCCAGTACAGGTTATCTCTGCGT